>NC_090941.1:1013158582-1013533582 GCF_040938575.1 Ambystoma mexicanum
GGTGGGAATTTGTAGGAAGGCTTCGCGTTCTGTAACGCTCACCTGACTCCCACGGGGGCGCTGACCTGGTTCGCGCTGCTGTGACCTCGTCTAAGGTGATGCGCAGGGTTCGGAAGACGGACTGGACCGGGCCCCAGATCTGGCTTGTCTGACTCGCAGAAGTATCCTTCTGTAGGTGAGAATAGGGGGTTAACTGTCTGCGGGGTAATGCAATCGGCCTCCCATTTACCACTCTCACCCTCCTCAAAACCCTGCTGTGCTTCCCCGTAGCGTCTCACCTTAGGGTCTGGAAGGACGAGCTCTCCATCCTGCTTCTGATGCAGGGGCGCGTTGGTATCCAGTTACGTCACTGGATTTTCTGATGGGTGAGAACCAAACTTGCTTGGCTTCCAGGTAAGTTTTTCTATAAGTGGTTCCCCTTGTGTCCATGCATTAATGTTCTAATGCTAGTGTCTTTTTCCCCATAGGGGCCGGGGTACGGAATGCCGGGGAACAGGCACCGACCCGAGGTGAGCGGTGAAATCCTTGTGGAAATCAGATAAGTCTTTAATGAGTGTTTTGGTAATGTCTTTTCATTCACTCATTAACGCTGATGTCTTTTTCCCCTTAGGGGCCGGGGTCCGAAAATGCCTGGATGCGGCGCGGACCCGAAATGAAAAGGGAATGACCCAACAGGTAAGTCTTGACATGGAGTTTTAGCTTCCCTTTTCCCTTCTTTCTCTCACCTTTGTTGTTGTATTTTTCTCCCTAGGCGCGGGGGCGCGACTGCGAATCCGGATGGACGCTGCTGAACATGGAGACGCCCTGTAAAGGTGAGTAGAATGCGGCGCTGCAGCGATCGATGCGATGTGCTTTTAAAAATAAATGTCTTCCTTTTCAGGATTGTCGGCGAAATGTCTCTGGGATGCAGATTTAGCAGGTGAGGCCTTTTCCTTCTTCTGTTCTCTTGTTCCCTTCCTTTGCAGGCGATTCAGGATGCTGGCAGGTGTGACAGAAGTCAGGATGCAGGAGCATACACGGTGAGCGTCCAGCTGCTAGATGCAGAACAACGCGAATCAAGTGTGGCTGATCGGGTGGGGTTTAAATAGCCTTGGAAGAAGTTCCTAGAATGTGTCCTTCCTCCAATCAGGTTTGTATCCTTCCCCGACCACGCCCGGGTGGTAAATGAGTCCCACAGGTAAAGTAGTTCCTTTCAGGCCTCAAGGAGGCCGGGGTTCTGCAGCATGGTCTGCATCAGGTAAGTGCACCCAAACACTTTCATAATGAGCCTGGCGCCTATGGCGCCAGGACTGACATTTTCTATGAGCCTGGCGCCATAGGCGCCAGGACGCTGTCCAAAGGGCCCCTATAAGGGGTTGCTGGGACCTTCCCCGGGGACTTGATGTCCGCTTTCGGGGACGCAGGGCCTGAGCCGGCTCCCCGGGAGCAGGCATCGTGACACCTGTGGGGGTTAGTGATGTGGAGAAGGTGAAGGATGATCCTTAGTAGGAATGTGTAGGTAGCGGGAAGATACATAGTGTGTGGGGAATGAGTGGTGCAGTGTGACTTAAGTAGGATGCTGTCCGTGGTGGGGAAGCATGCAGGGGTGAGGGAGAGGTCTAGAGGCGAGGGCAGGGAGTCTACGTGTGTAGTGTGTCAAATACGGAGCATAGCACTTGTGCTGGGCAGTGGCAAGTGCTGTGGGGCTAGGGAGGGATTAGCGCCGCCTGTCCGTAGATCTGGGAAGCATGCAGTGAGTTCTGGTCTAGTGGGAGAATATGGGCAGTGGAGTAAATCGGATGAGTAGCGCGTGCTTAAGGTAGGAGATGTGTGGCAACGTAAATGCTGTAAATAGGTCAGTCAGGTGTGGCGCTGCAAGTAGGGTAAAGCAAATGGAATGTGGAGCCAGGTTAGGGAACAGGCTATTTCAATCCAAGGAGTACAAGGTTGCAGTTATGGCAAAGGAAAAACATTCTGGTCGTGTGGACAGCAGTTCCTGCCATGTAACAACGTAGCGCAATGCAGGCACATAAACTGAGTGTAAGAGAACAGGTCAGATTGTAGAGTACATGCTGAGCGTAGGCTTATCGCGTAACAGCATAAAGCAGTGCAGGCATATGAATTGAATGTACGAGTCAGATTATGATTTCCCTACTAAACGTGAGCTACTTAACCATTTTTTTGGTAATTCGGCCTGCCCAAAACATGCCTGAACATTTTGCATCTTACTTTTAATATTATAAGGGTCCGCTACGTGACTCAAGGCCTTTTCTTCCTGCCTAAAACGTGTTCAGTATCTGGAATCCAACCTGGTGCTTGTTTAAAATATGAAAAACTATTGAATGGGTGAAGGGTGGAAAGGATAAGTGTGCCTACTCACAGCCCCGTGCGGGCTGTGCCAGCATGCGTTTTATATGAGGATAGCCAATTTTACAGATAATGACTATGGAGAATTGTAATCACCAAGAAACCCCCAACGAGCCAATGTGGATGCTTGGATCCCCGCTCCGAGCCTCCCCATGGCTGAGAGGCTGCCTTCGCCCCCCGCCGGGTTACTCAGGTAAAGCTTTGGCTTTTTTTTTCCCTCCCTCCCTCCTCCCTGCCTTCCCGACCCCACTTACCTTCCATCCTTTGTCCCCGGTGGGGGCCGATGGCAGCCTCCTGCCGTGTGGAGACTCAGAGAGGGGCCTTCCCTGCTTCAAGCCTCCACATGGCTGGAGGCTTCTATCATCCCCCACCTGGGACCCAGCTACGTTTCTCCCCCGTCCCCCCATTCCCCTAAACCGCACTTACCTTTTTTTTTTTTTTTGGGAGCGGACACGCTGGAAACGCTTCTGTTTCCAGCGCATCCGCTCCCGATGGCACCATGGAAAGGGAAAACAGACTTCGTTGGGCTTTTAGTGGCCCGGTCACGCAGGCAGTTTTTTGCGGGTCGGGGTACTAATAGCAATATGCCCCTCGCGGCAGGGGCATTACTGACTCTGGTAATGCCCCGGGGCCTTCGTTATAACTATAGGTCCCGGGGCATTACGTGACTCAGTAATGCCCCCGCTGCTCGGGGCATATTGCTTAATTGGTTATTTATAATACCCAGAGGTTTCTAAGCGCGGACCTGGTTATCGAACATGTATTGCTATGCGTCGAATTGCTTCCAAGGAGAACGCCTTGCCCCTGAGATATCCTCTCTAGACTAATAGTTAAAAAGATCACATTTTTATGTGCATATTTGATTTTTGATATGACCTCCAAGTCGCTGAATTTCATTAAAATAGAACACTCTGAAATGTAAGGGTTTTTTTTATTCCAAAAGAGTAACCGTGCATTGTTGTGACTGGGAGCCAAAGTGTCTGTGTAAATCCTGCCTTCATAGAATACGAATTGTGCATATTAACACTTTCATTCCTGGGACTTAAAGGCTTTTCTATGGAAATTAGGAAACACGGGTATGTCCTAAACTGATTAAATCGAAAGAGTTAATCTCTGCGAACATGTTGAGAAACGCTGAAAGGCTAAAAACCTGTAAGAACGGGACCCAGGAAACCCAGGGACCTGCCAAGGCGAGTTTGCTGCGCGCGCTGTATACATTGCCACACAGCTGCTGTCGCCGTGCATTTGCCACCCTCGTGCCTCCTTTGCATGCGATTGCTATCCGAGGCCCATCGCTGGCCAGATGGGATCCCCAGGGCTCAGGTGCCGCGACATCCACGGGAGACCGGAGCACACAACTGCTAATTGCATTAACCAAATGAGCGCCCGACCCTGCAGGGTACATTGTCCCCTGGAGATGGCCCAGCGCCATCGCCAGCTGGGGGTCCAGAACCCCCTCCCCCACGCCTCGGTTAGCTTAAACGTTAAGGAAAGGTGATCCAGTTCCATTGCATGCCACATGGAACCCTTGCCAATCACTCGGCCAGTCAGCCTGTTATTAGCCCCAGTTAGACCTGTTTTTTTGGCTGGAGCTGAGAGAGCTTTCCTAGTGCATCGTTTAAAGAATGGCAACACAGGGTGAATTAGATGGCAGAGGGAAATATTAGCTACAAGAGGGGGTGCTGGTTTTGTGGCACTCCAGAATGAACTTATATGGTCTTTCTTAACCTAAATGGTCTTTCTGAATTGGATTCAGGGTTGTGCAACTCCGGGCCTCGAGGGCCGGAATCCAGACGGGTTTTCAGGATATCCCTCATTAATTAATACATTTATTTATGCATTTGTTGCAGCACACAAAGCCCCCGGGTATCTCGGCGCTAGTTACGTTAGGGTACATTTGCTTAGGAACGTTAGTTTCATAAGGGTGCAAGGTTACATGTTACATTGCGTGTAAGGGTGCAAGGTTACATGTTACATTGCGTGTAAGGGTGCAAGGTTACATGTTACATTGCGTGTAAGGGTGCAAGGTTACATGTTACATTGAGTGAGGAGAGGTGGAAGGAAAGTTACATTTTACCTTAGGAAAGGGAGTTAAAAGAGGGGTGGATGGGGCACGTCAGTGGGGACGCAATAGTCTTAGGAGGAGTATTGTCAATTGAACAGCCACGTCTTCAAGTTTCTGCGGAAGGTCCAGTAGGCCTGTTCTTTTCTGAGAGCGAGTGGAGGATTGCTCCAAAGTTTGGCTGCCATGACCGGGAAGCTCCTGCCCCCTACTGAGAGGCAGTTAAAGCTGGGGGTCTTCAAGAGGTGGGAGTTGGATGATCTTAGTGGGCGGGCAGGGGCGCATCGTGACAGGTAGGTCGGGGCAGTGTTGGAGAGACAACAGTCGACCAGGGATAATGTTAATATTCACAAGGGACACTTTGCATACATTTAGAATTATAGTATACAAATTTATCTCATAAATATCAATGAGGAATATACTGAAAACACGGTATGGATCTGGCCCTCTAGGCCTGGAGTTGGATGGATGTTTGTCTTATGTTGGCAGTGTGTATTTGTGTGGCTCTTTGTTAAACGCCCTTAAGCTCCTCGGCTTGTGCGCTTGGTGCAATACAAATAATAAATACAAACATACAAATAAATAAATAAAACTTAGTCATCCTAGCAGTGTGCCTCGCAGATGTTGTGAACTACAATTCCCATCAACACTAGGCTGCATAGTCAGTAGTAAGTGATTCAGGGTGTCATACTACATAATTTCTAGGGTGCTCAGGTTGCAGACCCCTGAGTTAAAAGTACAGTATTTCTTTCAGTACTGCTGACATGAAAGAAGTGGGGTTTGGCTGTATGTAGAAATAAAATCATTAAGGGGGTTCATTGCGCTGTAGTGTGAGGTTGGTTATGCCATTCAGAAGCACATAGAGAAAGATTGGCAGCAGTGAGCGCTGTGGGGCACTGTCGAGTGGGGAAGTCATTGTCCTGTTTGGTGCCAGGTGGAATTGGGATGTTCTAAATGAGTTCTTGGTGTTTCTTTAGGATGAAGTTGGTAATAGTGACATTTTCAAGGCAGGGTGGAATGGCAAATAGTGAGATTTGGGGAACTTGTTGAAATTGATATTAGTGTGCTTTGGTGAAATGCAGAATGCAATTGCTAGAAGGTAGTCTATGGACACCGCAGCATGAAGGTGTGAATGGTGAGCTGTGAGATTGTCTTGGGTGGGGCTCACACTCCCAATAGTACATTCAAGACACTGCATAGAAGGGCACTTAGGTTGGGAGCTAGACAGACTCTGCTTAAAGGGCAGAGGTGGGCTGAGTGATAGGTGTTTTGTGAGTTACTATACTTAAGAGGTGCAATAGCATTGAGCTGATCGGGCTTGGATAATCCGCACGTGGAGTGTGCGCTCGTCTGGGCTTTTTTGAAATTTTGTAAGAAATGGAATGATGGGAGATCAACCTCAGAACATGTGTGGGGCTAATCTGCACACAGTTTCCTATGCTCACTGCACAACAAACACATAGTCAAGTGTACTCTGGGGGACACAGCCTACAGGCACAGTCCTCCCTGTCACATTTAGCTGGAATGTGACAGCCAGGAGTACATGAAAGCATCTCAGGAAGGGGTAAGGCAACACCTTCCTCCTGCCATGGCCAGACTAATTAAATATCAAAGACTCCTTGAGTCTGTGCCCATTGTAGTTCTGTGTGGTGGCAGCACATACTGATGAGAGTCAATTGAAGCAGGCCTGCAAAGAGGCCTGGCCACAGAACTAACAAAGGGCAAGAAACACCAACACCTTTTTGATATGCAATTTGTCAGCTTGAAGCTAGCTCCCACCCCTATGTATGAAGGAAAGTGAATGTAATGTCTGGGACAACTGGTTACAGTAAGCAACCCCTGCAAAGGGACCCCCTTTCAGGGGGAAGAAGTACATGATTTGATGGAGACAGAAAGTCTGTTCTCATCACAGACTTCAGGGGAGACCTCTGCTTTGATCAGGAGCCACAGAGAGCTCAATTAACCAGAGAGACACTTTGATCCACAACATAAAGGAAGATGGGTGGAACTTAATAGTACATGTTGTCACCCCTTACCTTTCCTGTTGCAAAGCACTCTGGTTATGACCTCATGCAAAACAGAAGATTGTTGGTGGGGACCCAGAATTGGTTCATTAAGGCAGGCTTCGCCTGCACCAATCACTGAGGCCCCTTTGGCTTTTAAAGAGGGTTGAGCCCCTCTTTTGGCAGATCATCCGGCGACTATAAAAGGAGAAAGAAGAAGGACTCATTTGGACCCTGGCTGACTGTACAGTCTGCCGTACAGCTTCCGCCAGTGAAGGAAGGGCAGAATTTCTGAGAGGGAAGGAAGATCCCTCCCCTAAACATCTCCCAGGGAACAGAGGGAGATACCAAACTCAGAGGGCCCGTCCAGCAGCTCCAGAACCGGTACCCAGCCAGCACACAGCATGCCCTGCTAGGTTTCTGCCAGCAAGATTCCTAGTTGGGAAGTGCCAGAGAGTCTCTGACCAAAGGACAAGGCTATTGCCTGCAAACATTCTCCTCAGCTTTGGGCTATCCACCTTAAAGGATGAGGTGTGCCCAGCAAAGAAGCTAGGAGGAGTGCCACAGCAAGCATCCACCAGCATCCATCTTTTAAGGACATTTTCGAGGCAGTCAAGCCCTCGAACAGCGACCGGCTGCACCACTGACTGTTGTCATGTTGCCGTCACTAAAGCTGTCCGAGACGCCTCGACCAGAGTACAGATCCGCCAACCAGCACTGAGGCAACGATTCTTGACTTCAAGCCGCTGTGTAGGCCATCCTGCAGCCATCCCTTCAGCCTCGCTTGCCAAACTGCCTGCCGCCTGATACCCGCAGCTGTCTCCCGTCTTGAAATCTACCGCAGGGGCTGCAACACGTCCTGGAAACGACTCAATGCTGTCAAGCATTAAGATCATCTCAAGCACCAGGTACATTGTGATTCTGTCCCCCTGTTCCTTCTCTGTAGGCCCTTAGTGACATTTACGACCCCATGCTCCCTTGGTGCTGAAACCAAATAACCTTGAACAGTTAAGACAGATTGCTTTACCGACTACCCTCCTGTCAGTATCCAGAGTGCATCCCTTTCCTTCGTGAGACTGTCTGCCCTCTGTGTTCTTTTACAGGGTGGGTTGTATTTCGTTGTGTTCTAGAACTGTCTGTTGTAATAATAATAAAGTAGATATTTTTTATTCAACCTTTTTAGTTGGGGAATAATTGTATTTTTGCTGTGTTGCAACTAACCAATGATCCACGACCTAGCGAGATAAGCCTGCCGTTCCGTCCACGTTATCAAAATAGGACAATGAGGTTAAATGAGGAAATCACTCGATTTCACAGTAGTCCTTACGTGGGTGCCTTCAGACTTCAAGGAGAGAGTTAACTGATTGTAACATTGAAGCTGCACTAGAATAGTCTCATTAGAATGTGTAAAGATGTTAGGTGCCCCCACACAAATAAGTTTGCCCCTTCCCCACCGCCTTTGCAGTAAGCCAATCTCCCCACATTTGAAGGGTTAGCCCCCCCATAAAGAAATTGAGGTTTCATTGTGCCCCTGCTATGGTTATCGTGAATCACAAAATAGTGAAATTGTTACTTATAAAGGGTGACAAAATCACTCTGAAATTAACAGCGGCGACACCTGTGGGCCCGTATAATGTAGGTATCAGTAGTCAGGTGGCCAGCTGCCCACGAAGGGCATGTGCAATAATAGTCTCAAAGAAGAGTTTCTATGTGGAAACAGTGCAGCGCGCTCTGGCGCAGTGGCGGGTGGCCTTGGCAGTGTGCCAGAGTCTGCAAGGCCTGTGCAAAAGCTGGAAGCGCTTGTATGGGCACAGCGAGACTGCTTTAAAGGCTAGTGACTCTCCTTCCCAGCAGGGTGGCACCTTCTGTCACAGAAACCCTGGAAAGGTGGGTGACCCGGATGTACCCCCTGCTCTTCCCAAAGGGCACCCTGGACATGGTCTGTGCTCTGCACGTGTGCTGCCTCCCAGATGATGCAGTGCCTCCTCAGTGCCTCCTCAGTGCCTCCTGATTGCCCGGGCACGTCTCGGGAGGATATCTCAGGGGCAATGTGCTTGCCTTGGAAACAAGATGACACGGAGCAACACAGGTTCGATCCCCGGGTCCACGCTTAGAAACCTCTGGGTATTAAGCACGTTATAAATAACCTACCATATCACATGTTGTTATTTCCTCATTTGCATGTAGACATGCCAACATGCCAGGGCGGGCACACTCCTTTCTCAATGCGTGCCCACAAACGTTATATAATACAAAAGGCAGCCACTGCACACCAAATGGCGGAACTTGATGTTTGCCCTGAAGCCACACTTTAGATATTCCGGACGAATGAGTTGGAACTGACTGCGGCACTCAGTCATGTGTGAGGAATGACTTCATTCTCAATTGGTTATGGACCAGTGCACTGCTAATTGGCCAGGGATGGCTGGACTTATCCACTTCACTTCTTGGGGGTAAGGGAGTTATTCTATTTCATATGAGTGCACAGTGCTGAAATTGTAAAAATAAAAATTAATGCCGGGACTCAATACAGTGATAGAAGTGTACCAACAAAGCAGTGGAACTCTGTGACTCCAGCGGGGGACAGAGTAGGAAGGAAGGAAGCAAAGTGCAACATATTTTTCAAGGGTTGCAGTTATGCTGGTTGACAGCCAATTGAGTTGAAATAGATTTTAAGTTTAGCTGTAACTGCTATCGGGTGGTAAAGTAGAGATGTGGGCTTTAACTTCATAAAGAACAGTTCCGTGAATGGCAAAAGTGGTTGCACAAAGTAGTGGCGCGGTTAACAGTAAAAAATAAAAAAGTAGTGGAACACCTCTCCTGACTGTTTGTCATTCGCCGCCCAGCCTCTGCCCCCAGCCTTTGACATCCACCCCTATGCCATTCCCAGTGATGTTTCAGGACCAGTTATTTCCCATAATTTCCTTTTTTCCCCACAAGCATTCTACGTGTTTATAGTCATGATTTTTAATTCTAGTTGTATAATAAATAAAAGGACATATTATGAATAAAAAGTAGGACAATGGTTGGTGCAGAAACATGTATCGGAAAATGTGGAGGGCACGGTTGGCGGTCGCGCCATCACACATGATCACTGGCTGCATCCCTCATAGGTTGTGAATGTTGTTGTTATTCATCTGCATGTCACCTGTAAGTTCAGTGCTATAACAGTTGGACTCAACACATCAGATGCATTCAGAATCAGGGTCTTCAAATCCAGTCCGCAAGCGTCAATACACTCCAGGAAGTTGGGAAACCCACACAAGATACATTGGCAAACACTGCATCTGAATGGGAGTTATATGCATAGCCACTGGTTTTCTTGAAGACCTGGTGTTAAAGGGACTCTGGAGGGGTATAGTGTTCTTTTATCGACGGGTGTCATTTTACGGAAAAAACTCATCCAAGTATATATAAGAGGTGGGTGTGGTCGGGGATAGGGGAAAAAAACAATAGGGGATGGCGGGCTCCGGGGGGAAGCCCCCCAAAAATACAAATAAATCAATATCGATGAGTTTTTTCAGTAAAAAATGCTCGGGAAAAAACCCATTGAAATTACACCCCTCGATGAAATGACATAGAACCCTCAGGAGACAGGTGCTTGGACTGATATCGCAATTAATGCCTAATAGGAAAGCAAGAGAGTAAGACTGGACCAGCTAATGTGCTGTGATGTATAATATATGATGTGAAAATGACACCCTTTAGTCAATTAATCACCTCGTGTGCTAAATATGACTGCTGCACTCATCACCTGGAGGTAGTATATTATATTTTTAATCCAGTTTCGCTGATGATAAACCGATAATGAAATATTACATGCCCTGCCGCCTTGACTTGATGCCCCATTAATCAGGAATGAGTGTAGATACACACAAACATCACTTTGCTTCAAACCTAAATGTGAACAACCGCCTTTACCAGGTGTGTGTTCTAACACTTTACACCAGATCATTGGTGCCCGCCACAGGCCTGGTGGTATATGCGAGCAGCCTGGTACAAGAATGAAGGCAGCTTGGAGCAAATGCCAGTGTCTGCCATGCCACCTTCCTATGAATCAGCACTGTGCAACTTTTGACTCTGCAAATGTTTTGGACAGCTCCCATAAAGCCTGGACAGCATTGTCAATGGTGAGGGAGCATGGGAGTTGTAGTCCAAGACATCTGGAGTGGTGCCGTTTCAAGACCCCTGCTATAGATCTTGCGTTGTAGCTGGCGTGTACCGATTTGAGGGAGTGGAGGCATGGGATGCGGGTACACAGTTTGCAGAGAGGGAAGTGCCCCTGCTCTCTGCCATCCTCAGGGTTGATTTTTATGGGCTGGGAGCTGTCAAAGTGTTGTACGGAGGACTCTGGACATAGGAGAAGAGCTATCGGATACAACTATTAACCAGTTGGATGAAGGCAGAGATGGATTTGGAGAAAGTATCAATATTACAGAAGACAGCCATTACGGCCCCTTTACTGGCGAAGAGTATTAACAGACCATCTTCCAAACGTCATGGACCACCATTGATGCCTCGTTGCAGTTGGGTAGGACTCTTGCTTGCAGGCTTTCAGGGCTGGGCTGTCACTGGGAACATTGTTGTTCTTCTTCCATGACCCGGGCACAGACTGTGTCACTTTCCTATCCCTTGTATGGAAACATAGACAGATCTGCTTTTTGGCTTTTATGGATCTTGGGGAACAGGAAGACGGTGTAGTACACTTGGTCCTGCCAACAACAAATAGATATTGATCAAGGGTATCGTCAAAGGCTAACACTGTCTTCGCCCTCTAGAATTCAACTGGTGCCCTGGTTATTATACAGATGGACAGCCGATCCTTACTTGTGACAAAAAGGGGAGGGTCACATCAGGCTGTGCTCTTCCCCTGCTTTGTTTAAAGTTCGCCTCTATATTTTAAATCCCTCATTACTCTGTTGAGCTGGGAAAGCCCCTTCTATTGATCCAAGGTAGAGCTGCATCCACCGGGAACACCAATGGGATTTTAATTAGAACTTTGAACGTCGTACCTGTGAATAATCTGGAGGTTTCGTCCCTTCTTCCGTGGGGGAGCCACCCCATTTGAGTCTACGGAGGTGAGCCAGCTAAGCAAACCCTCCCTAGGGGTTTGGGAAAGTGGGACCTCACTGGGAGTGACTCCACACCAGTGGGGAGGGACTCCCAATCTGCTAAGGAACTCCCTACAACTGAGACATTGCCGGTATATATGGGACTATCAGAAGTGGATATGACTGTCAGGTGTGGAACTCCACATACTGTAGAAAGTGCATTGGAACAGTTGGCTCCAGGCAATGCTGGCCTCTCAATGGGCTGGACAGTTACAAACACCCCTTTGGTATCTGGTAATGAGAATAAAAGGATTTTCCCCCTTAGGAGAAGCGATACACAGAGGTGAGCCTCCGATGTACAGACGCCATTGGAAGGTGGAGCCAGATGAAACATGGAGAAGGACCCGAAAAGAAAGACGTGACCGACTAGGCACAGGGCTGGGCAGAGTCGGCGTGGCCTAGCAGAGCCAATGCCGAGGGAAGACATGATCACACAGAGGACCTGGAGGGTCCGGAAACCAGGTAACAACACAGAACCCGGTAAGCGAGGGATGAATAAGTCCTCTGCTTGCACTACGCAGAACCAGAGAGAACGCATTGCAGCAGCAAGCAGTCCCACTCATCTTCAGGAGAAGACGCCCAGGAGCTAGGGAGGACGCTGGCGTCGCCGAGTTGAAGCTAACACACTGGAGCAGGACCTGCTATGAAGAAGGTGCACTAGTTGCTCGCAGCAGAGGGGAGCACAGTGACCAAACAGGGATAAAACCTTTTCTTTATTTGGAACTTTGACAAGATGGACAGGAACTGATAAAGTCAGGAGACCTGCCTCCCATACAATCTCTGTGAATGCACATAGGGAGAGGTTCGGGGAGACACCGGGAGATGGCCGAATCAAGAACATTGAGGACAACCTATACGGCCCGGTTTCCTTTTTGATTTGTTTTTCTAAGTGATAGGGCCAGTTTAGATGTTAGTATTTGGGCAGAGGACAAGCATTATTATTTTGATGAATAATGACGAGCACGCTAAGTTTAGTTTAGTAAGTAGGGAGCATCCCTACTTGCAGCACGGTCAGTAAAGTGTTGTTGTTGAGTTCGTCTTGTGGTCAGCCACGTACCATTAATGTCAGAAGGTGGTAATGAGAGACAAGCAGTGACATATATCTTTGAAATATGGGTTTCTGTGGCAGCAATGACCTGCCAGTGGAATATATAATATTTAAGATTTGTCCTTGGGTTCTGTAAACCTAACTTGGGCTGGGAGGATAGCTCAGGGGCAACGTGCTCACCTTGGAAGCAAGACGACACAGAGCAGCACAGGTTCGATACCCAGGTCCGTGCTTAGAAACCTCTGGGTATTGAGCGTGTTATAAATAACCAATTACAATTAACCATGAAGAATGTTGCAAAAAAGTCTTACCAATGTTTTGGGATGTATTAAGAAGATCCCGCCCACCTCTGGGTTTAGGTGAGTGACAAGGGCACAATCACCAAAATGGTGATTAAGGCCAAGGAAATCACCACCAGGAACCACAACATCACCAGTACCTAATCAAAGACCCGCGAGAGCCAAAAAAGCAGCAACTGGCCTTTTCTTGCCATGCACAGTAGCTGCAGTGGAAATTGCCAGTGCAGATAAGGCTGGACACCTCCACCTTACACTTCCGGAGGGACCTGGAGACCCCACCCTTCAAAGAACATCACAAGAATCGCTGATCGCTCCAATCAACCCTAATTCTCACCCTCTGGCAGAGGCGTCCCTACGGTGGATCAGGTGGGGGGCTATTGCCCGGGTCTTTTGGTTTTAGCCCCGGATAGAAGCTCAGTTCCGAGATTAGCGTAGCCCCAGGTTTTGGTCTTCTCCTGACCTAGCAACACCCCTGCCTCCGGAGCGCCCCCTCCTGCTCCACCTACCACTGCCATCCTTCTGCAGGCCCCGCCCTCTTTCTTGTAACCTCCCCGCTGTGTTCCCTTTGTGCAATGCTTGGTTGCGTCCCAGTTGGGTTTGCCTTCCATGCATTCACATACGATGCAGTCAGGAAATCACTGCTAGCGTTAAAGGGGAGATGCTTGAGCTTGGGTTAGTTCGATAGTTTCTTGACATTCGTTAGGTTTTCAGTAACAGGGAGGAACGTTTGTGAGGTGCCTTAGAGAAATGTTGACCCGGATGTACTATCTGGCCGTCCTTCAGTTGCAAGGATGATGCTGTTAGCCAAGTTTGTATGAGTTCCTTTGGTCCCGACAATGACCTTTTCATCAGCAGTTGGTATACATTGTGTCAATACTTGAAGTCAAATACAGGTGTGCTTAAACATCTAAGCGAACAATGTACCCCCAACACTTTCCTCACTCCCCCTCCCAACTACCCCTTTCTATCAACACCTATCGCGTCACAGCGAATGGTGCTCGGCGCCAATCATTGCTTGAATTCACCCTGCGGTCACCATTTTCACGAGTCACGTGCAGAATAATTCATTAAGTGGCTCTTCAAGAAGAAATTGCATTTTAGGAATAGGCATTCTAATGTGTGTAGGTTCAAACTGCATTTTCTCATGGAACGGAAACGCACAAATGCTACGGGGTCATGTTGGGTGACATGAGGTCAATCTGGGGGTGGGATAGGAAGGGGTTCAAATGAGAACTCTCCTGTGTGCTCTGATTGCAAAGTGGAAGGCTACTTATTTTTTTTTTAATTTATGTATACAGTTATAACAAAACTTTTACATACATTAACATTTTTCATGATAATGGAGGTGGAAGTCTACAGAGGCAGAACTGAAGAACATGGTTACTATCCCGCCTGCTCCCCGCCACTGTGTCCATGGCAACGCAAAGCTACCTAAGCAAAGAGTTGCTGCTGCACAGAACACGGTCAGACGGCGGGTATTAATTCGTGGCACAGTAGTCTGTCACTCCTAATAACGACGACGCAGAGAATTTGGCCCGCGGGCAGCCTTGCTGACACGGAGCGCAGGATCAGAATTCTGCTGCTGTCAAGCCTGCCTGATCTGTCAGTACTGGAAGCCCTCCCAGAGACGGGTCTCATTCAGACGGGCCAGCGGCACAGACTGGCAGAAGCAAGATGGCGGCCAGGTCTGGACTTCTGAGCGGAGGTCCTACCTGCCAGGATTTCCATGAGCTAAAGGCATTTTAGAGAACAGGCGATACACGCTCTAGCCCAGGTCAGTCGCAGCAGGCGTGAACCCACACTCACCCACTCTTCCATATCGATTCTGAACCATCACACAACATTTGCGAACGCATAGTTGAGGAGCTCTTAAAAGGCTTTGCCTTGGGCATGAGAGTGCAGAAGCGTCGCTTGGGGGCTAGGGGGGCTATGAGGGCTATAGTCCCGGATCTTTTGGTTGCAGCCCTGGATAGAAGCTCAGCGGCTACAACCAAAATGCTAGCTCGCCCCGAGTTCTGCCGGTCCCGCCATTAGCTTAGCCCCTGATCTTTTCCAGACCTTGCAACACCGCTGTGAGAGTGGCTTCGTCGTCCACATTGCCAATGCTGAGGGAGCTCTCATTTCTTCAAAGTTGCAAGAAGGAAGAATTCTCTAACACTGACGTGCTGCCTCGACTTTCACTGTAGATATAGGTTATTTATAACGTGCTTAATACCCAGAGGTTTCTAAGCGCGGACCCGGCGATCGAACCTCTGGGGCTCCGTGTCGTCTTGTTTCCAAGGCAAGCACATTGCTCCTGAGCTATCCTCCCGAGATATGTATAAGACAAGAGAAATAGTTTGGAGGATCACCTGAGGAAACTGTTTGTGAGGGTAAAATGAGTGTCTTGGCCTTCAAGTGAGGATTACAGGAGGCCTCCCGTTTGTTGATACCTAGAAACCCAGGCCAGCCAGCAGATGGGATAAGCCTTCTTGTGCAGGACTTGAGGCCTTCTCCCTCTTCCACCGCCATTTCACATCTCCTTAATTCTAATCAATTATGTCAGATTGGGACCCATCTGCTGCCACAAATGGCTGGTGCCGCCACTTCACTGTGTGCTCATTTGTCCTGTGTGTTAAATAACCACTCCTTGTATTGTATTGTATTGTATACGTATTTGTAAAGCGCGACAAAGACCTGGTGGCATCAAGGCGCTGATAAAGCAGAGAGGAAAAGGCAGCCTCCCACATTAAAAACAACAGTGTTTTGAGCTGTTTGCGAAAGATGGATAGGACGTGAACATTCCTTATATGAAAAGGAAGGGCATTCCGCAAAGACGGAGCCAGCAGAGAAAGATCTGCCTAGTCCTAGTGTGGGCTCCTTACTTCCTTAATGCACGTCAGGGCACCTGTGTCTCTCCGCGTGACTCACAAAGAGGGTAACTCTTCAACCACCCGAAATCATATCAAAGCCCCTCCAGGAAGCACAGATTAGTTATTTTCAACATTTCTGGTTTTTGCATCTCGATATCCGCAAACTACCCCATTGAACGAACATTCTAAGAGAGTTGAAAGTTGTTGTGGTTATATTTGCTTGTTCCAGTCCATTGAAAATGTGGACATCCCACCTCCACCAACAGCCAGTGTTACACATTTCATTAACACAAATAAAACGCCATTAAATAATTGTGGACAGTACTAAACTTTATCAGTACCCCAGATAGTGTTGTGGCAGGGTCTTTTTGGCTGAACTCTGGGCACTAATTCCTGCCAGATCCCAGAATTTCAGCCCAGACCATCCTCTCAGGGGCCTAGGCTCATCACTGCCTCTCCCCGATGCTCTGACCGCCATCTCACCATAATCTGCCTGTACCGGCAGACATTTCTTCTGTGACTGTGTTGCATACAGTGGTGTGCCTCCCTCGTTGCAAGTTGCCGCCTTTCTGTCACACATCGCTGACATACTCACCAGCCCCCCTCTACAACTCTCCTTGCTCCTCCGGCCGGCCGATCTGCAGTTCAGACCATTAGTATTCCGAAGGCTGTGGCGCATACAGCCTGTCCCAGAGGCACTAAAAGCTTTATATCCCTCCCCTTCGGAGTGGGAGGTGATGAATGATGGTCTAGAGGGTTGCCCAGAGCAATGCCAGAGGATAGGATTAATGCCAAACCTTCCAGCCATCACTTCTTTTGTTTTGCTATAGTCCCAAGTGGTATGCTCAGATGTGGGTCCTGTGGCTGCTGGGGCTAGAGGCACAAGCTACTCCTCACTGATGAAGCCCAACAATGCCGAAACATGTTTGGGGATGATAGTGGTTTTGTGGAGAAGGGATTTGACCAAGCACTTGACTGCCCCTTTTGGGGTGGGAGCAAGACTGATTTGCATATGGTCTTTCCCTTCTTTAATGGCTTGGCAGGTGAAGAACGATGGTCTGTAGGGTTGCACAGAGCAATGCCAGAGGTTAGGATTAATTCCAAACCTTCCAGCCATCACCTCTTTGGTTTCACGTAAATCTTTGGTAACATCTATAAACAATGATGAAGCTACAGATCGGTGGGAGACTGCAAAGCCCAACAGACCGACTCGAACAATGAAAAACTCAGTAACGAACAATGGGCAGGGTTAAGGCCAGAGTGCATATTGGTTGGTGGGACATAACGTGAGAAGAAACACATGTGAACATCTGAGGTGGTTCTACAGCAAGCGGTGACACATGTTCCATATAATGATATTAAACATCGATGTTTGAGGGGGGGGCGGGCTGCCATAATAAACATTTGAGAAGAGCGCCCAACCCTGGGCACCATACTAGGAAGGGGATAAAGTGAGAAGACATATTTGGTGGGAGTGGTTAAAACCATGAAAAACATATGAGGGAAGGGCTAAACCCCAACAACCATTCTTTGGCGGTGATGAAGCGGCACTGCACACTGTGGGGCGTGGGTAAAGCAATGATACATTTAAGGAAACAGTGCCAAACCACAATGGCCATCCTGGGAAGGGGATGACACGGCAGTGAACACACTGATGGGGCATAGAGACCCAATACATTCCACTTTTTGTGGTTGGCTGCCGCTGTCAAGTATACAATACAGATAAGTGGAGTTTTGTAACTTGACACCAATATATTGTGTAGGGCCAGATGAGTGCCTGACGGTTACTGTGCAACACACTAGCACACACCACTGCATAAGCTGAGCTTCGTAGGGTGCGGGCACTCCATGATTCCCCCACCTCCCAGTTAAGAAGGTTAGTTTTCATTTGACAGGCGCATACATGGTTCACGACTTAGCGAGCTCGGCTTGGACCCCGATGATGCGAGTACAGATCCCAGTTGCTCACCTGTATCCTGTATGAGCCGGTGTTCATCTACTTATTCCACAGGGCAGTATTTGGTGAGCGCCACCTGAGGTTCTTTTGCCTATCGGCCCCATGCTCACCCCAATTCCAAGAAAAGCACCTCAATTATGCTAATAAGCGTTGACCAATGCGAGTGCAGATTTCATTCCCCCCTGTACTGCTGACACGCTTTATTAATATTTGCTATTCTGAGGCTGAAATGTCTTAACCCCTTCACTGCTGTCCTATTATGCACGTCTATGCAAAAAAGACAAGCACACTCGTCCTCAGCACTTCGGCCCTTATTCACATAGCATTTTCCAATGGGGTTTTGCCATTATAAACCGCTTCTGTGAATTAGGCCCTTAATGTTGAACCGCAGCGGCACTTAAAAGAGTACATTTGTTTACGGTACAATCTTAGGAAGCCCCGCAAGCTGATGCCCTTGAGAGTAAGGTGTGGAAGGCGTGTAAAGTCCCCACACATCAAGGCAGAGGAATCAGGTGGGATCTATGTGATTTTAATGAATTAAAACAGAGAATGAAATAACAACCACCCCATATATATTATATGTATTTTTTTTATTCAATCTTTTTTCGTTTTTATTGTGTAGTTATTAATGTTATTCTCTGTTTTCTATTCGGTAACATTCTGAATACCGTGGGGGTGCTCTTTTCCAGGGGGATCCATGACAGTTCAGTGGCTTTATCTTTTTCATGTTACACTGGAGGCGGCAGTCTGGCACCAGCCAGGCTTGCCAGCAATCTGCCTTGTCATGATGAAAGCACCGGCAACAGGGCTCGAGGCTGTCACAGTTGCATGATTCATCAGAAACTTGACAAGTCGTGGCATGGGTTCTTTCCATATCAGAGGCGAGTGGTTTCTACCTGCAGACAGACCTGTCTGGCTTCCAGGGAGGGGCACCTACATCATTCCCCGGCACGGCAATGCAGAAAAGTGGGCACTCGAGGGGTTAAAAAAATCATTGCATCCCAACATGAAGCTCCTTGAGCCCCTACAGCTGCACTGGAAACAAAAGAACCATGACTTGGGCACAACTTCCGCGGTGATGGGGAGGGGGTGTAGGCTGGGACTCGGCTGGCAAGGAGTCCGCCGCAGCAGAAACTGGAACCACAGCATGGCACGGTCTAACCCCTGCTGGCCAGTCACCTCCACAGCTCTGCCTGTGAAAGTGACATTCTCTTCTTGTAAGGAGTCCATTTCATCTTCCCTTTCGAGCTCGCATGACATGAAGTATGCAAGAGAAGCAGCGTGGTTCAGAGGAGGTTTCTTTCATGCAAGGAGCACGTGTCAACACATGTGTGTATGCGTTCTCGCCTAAAACTGTAATGTAACAAACTTCTTAAGTAATGTAACCACAACCTTTGTAACCTATTTCATAAGCTTAAGTGCCTAGATGCCGAAGGGCTTGGTGCGCTCTACAAATGCACAAATAAATAAATAAATAAAGTGGTTCAGAACGGATTTAGTGACGTTAACATATGCAATCAATGTTCACAGACAATTGCCGCACGCCAGCTCTTAGATGTGTTATGGCACACCGCCACGCATCTGTAACTTAGGCAGTATGCTGGAAACAATGATAAAATGGGAAAGGCCATAGCGTGAAGAAAGCCTTTCTCTCATCTAAATCTGGGCCGAAACATTATTGATGCCCCTCATTAAACATGCCGACTCTGAATGCTAATAAGGGTGCTGTGAAAAAAAAATATTCAATACAAATGGAAAGTACTAAAAATAAAGAGGTACACATAACACCAAATAAAACAGTTAAAAACCAAGAAAACCACCAGACTAACATTTCATTCAGTCTGAACTGGTTGTAGTGGTCTTCAAACCTTCGCTTCGCCTGAGAAACGCTTGACCGTTTCCAAGGGAATGCTAACTTGATCCGTATCAGCTAACTGACACACACTCGCACACGCTAGGACGCGAAAAGTAGTGAGGACACAGCTTACTACCACTGCGAAACCTTCGCAACCAGGATTTCAGAAGATTGAAGGAACCGGCAGATGACAATACACGCCCTGATGAAGGACTTAATTAGTACGAAATGCATTGGCCATTGATGCATCTGCCTACAATTAAAAATGATATAGAGGTCTCATTCGAAGACCACTACAATCAGTGAATACCACTGATTGATTTATTTTGAACTACCTGGATTCGGACTATTATTCTACATGATTACAACTGATAGAAACCACTAAGTGGAATTCAGGCTGTGCAGCCCACACCGAAGGCTGACTAGCCTGGGCTCTTTCTTGTGTACATACTCTTACCATGTCTTACTCAAGTAATAATCCTTGATTACCCTGTGTGTATGCTAAGGACATATATATTGCTTCCAGAGTGCTTCGCAATCAGCTAATATTAATGAATGCTTATCGTAAGATATTCTATAAGTCTTACCCGTGCAGGTCAGACATCAACATCTGTGCTCCCTGGCTCTGGAAAAGTGCATTCTGTGCAATTGTACGTATCTGGGTAATAAGGGGAGGAAACTCTGATATAAGGAGGGTGTGTCTCTGTTCACACACGGATATACTCCTGTTGCCTCATTGACACAAGAGACTGACCTGCGGCCTTCCTAATGCACGCCGCTGTACACACAATCCACATGGTCTTGGATTCTACACCTCGGACAAGTAAGGATCAGTCTTAGCTCGTTCGCAACCTGAAATAGTGCCAGAGGTACATTTCGTTTGAGGGGGGATCGTGGATCCTGTCCACTGACCTATTACCGCTGTCTTCCAGTGGAATAGTTTCCAGAGTTGCAGTAGGTTGAGTGGGGTGCTGGCCCTCAGTGCACTCGGTCATTACTGCTTTCTTGCACTGGATTGGTATCCGTAGGTGTCATTAGGGTTAGTGAGGTGCTGGCCTTCACTGCACTGGGTCGTTACCACTTTCTTTCACTGGAACAGTTTCCAGAGGTCTGAGTGGGGTGCTGGGCTTCAGTGTACTGGATCAATACCACTTTCTTGCACTGGAGCAGTGTCTAGAAGTGCAGTAGGTTGAGTGGGGTGAAGGCCTTCAGTGCACTGGGTCACTACCGCTGTCTGCCAGTGGAATAGTTTCTAGTGGTGCAATAGGGTGCTGGCCTTCAGTTCACTTGGTCATTACCGCCTTCTTGCACTGGAATAGTTGTAGAGGAGGTCCCAAATATGGCCTGCACTCCAGCCACCCATGTCGAGATGTCAGAAGCACACTCGCCAAGATATGTGATGCATAAGGAGCAAATGAACCAACAGAGAGCCACGGTGGGGCTCTGTCCAGTACCCATCGGAAGGACATGTATACCTATTGATGCGCCAATAACCAATCAACCGTGGGCTGCGAGGTAGCCACTGAGACAACCATACTAGCAGCTGACACGAAATGAAGTTTACTTACAAAAGGTCCCTGAAGAGACCCAAAAAGCCTTAATGGAGGGCAAATGGTGACAACAAATGAACACAAACAACAAACGAAAACTGACACACAGGACGAAAAATAAAAAATAACAATTTAATGGACATATAAGAAGAAAGATGTTAAACAAAAAGAAACGTAACTATGAAGTAAGATGAAAATATGCAACTAACTGAATGCATGTAAAGAGGCTTGGAACGCAAGAAGCTAAGAAAGCGGTACTGCTTGCAATGCGTAGTAGAAGAATAGAGCGCATGCGCCCATTATATATCTACCTCAATGAAGCACGCTATACAAGTGCGACTCCATTTTGTGAAGCAGAATTAAACCCAGGCTGCAAGGGGACATCAAGGCCGAGATTCATATTCCAGCTAAAGCCAGAGAGGAAGAGCGGAATCGAAACTCAGCTAGAAGTAGCTCATGCTTGGGAATTTGAGATCAAAACCAGGAAGGGAGGATAGTGGCAACTCTGAAGATTCGAAACTTCAGAGCATGACTGCCAGCCAGTGAAGGTCGAGATAAAGAGGCACCAGGCAGGTTGCTAGGCTGAACAAAGAATCAAATATACGAAAAGAAGAAAAATGAAGCAGATTCACGGTGAACAAACACGTGACCAGCCAAGGGCAAAGAGGTACCAATGTCTGATGTCACCCAGAACCTGAGGATGCCATAACTTTTCCTGAAAAGAAGCTACAGTTTCGTGGCCATCCTCAGCCAACTAATTGACACAGCCCTAAAGGTACTGATTGATGGAAGGGAGGCAGGGTGAATCTTGGGGCTCTCCGCATCTGGGTGTCAATTCTGCATGCTGCTAATTAAAGTGGAGATTTATGCCTAGGGGTGTAACCCACCCAATCACAATGGACCAAATAATCTAGGGTCCTATAGCTTGTAGAACCAATAAGACGTCATTGTTGTAGTGACGCTATCATGAGTGATGTAGTGGGATGGGCGTAGACGCCCACCCGATAAGAGTTATCCAATCCGCATGCTCTGTTACCATATACAGATATAGCACCTATACTTAAGTTACCTTTCCGACCAATAGAATTGCACGTCAAATGATGACGAATTTTGCCCATAAAAGCTGCTGTCTGAATGAAGAAGTTGGGAGTTGAAGCGAGACAGGTGATCGCAACTCTGTTGATGACCACTTGTTTCCCCGTTTTTTGTACTTGCCATTAAACAGACTTCCCTTTGCCAAACTATTGATTCGTCCTTATTGAAATGTGTCGGAGTAAGAGAATCCTGCACCCCAACCTCCTCAAGGTGCGGCTATCTCGTCTTACAGGTACTAGAGGGTGAGCTTTGACCTATGGGCCCGTCAGAGGATGCTCCGCCCTCCTGTACATAGTTTCCAGGGGTGCTGTTAGGTTCAGTGGGTTGCTGGCCTTCAGTGCACAGACTCATTACCGCTTTCTTGCAGTGGAATAGTTTCCAGAGGTACAGTAGGTTGAGTGGGGTGCAGGCCTTCAGTGCACTGGATCATTAACGCCTTCTTACACTGGAATAGTTTCCGGGGTGCCGTTGGGTTGAGTGGTGTACAGGACTTCAGTGCACTGGGTCATTACCACTTTCTTGAACCGGAATAGTTTCCAGAGGTGCAGTAGGTTGAGTGGGGTGCAGGCCTTCAGTGCACTGGGTCTATACCGCTTTCTTGCACTGGAGCAATGTCCAGAGTTGCAGTAGGTTGACTGTGGTGCAGGCTTTCAGTGCACTGGATCATTACAGATTTCTTGCACTGCAGTAGTGTCCAGAGGTGAAGTAAGTTGAGTCGTATGCATGCCTTCAGTGCATTGGGTCAATACTGCTTCTTGCACTGAAATAGTTTCAAGAGGTGCCGTTACGTTGAGTGGCTTGCAGGCCATCAGTGCACTGGGTCATTACAGTTTTCTTGCACTGGAGTAGTGTCCAGAGGTGCCCTAATATGAGTGGCATGCAGGCCTTCAGTGCACTGGGTCATTACAGTTTTCTTGCACTGGAGTATTGTCCAGAGGTGCCCTAATATGAGTGGCATGCAGGCCTTCAGTGCACTGGGTCATTACAGTTTTCTTGCACTGGAGTAGTGTCCAGAGGTGCCCTAATATGAGTGGCATGCTGGTCTTTAGTGCACTGGGTCATTGCTTCTTTCGTGCACTGGAATGGTGTCATCAGGTGCAGATATGATATATGATATGCGATTATATAGATAAGGGGACTGACCAATTGGAGTGCACTCGACTCTCTTATAATGTGTGAGGTCCCATGCTACAAAAACTACACAGGAGGTTCCCCTAAGTTATTCCAACCGTTATTGACCCAAAAATATAGGGTGTGTAGTAATACTGCGCAAAGAACACTATGTTCTAAAACTCAAGTCTTTAGAATGAGTTGTTTAGCCGCAATATCCTTCAGTGTTCAAAAAACAGCCATCCAGAAGTATGAATGGAGATTTTATTAGGATCACAGCTGACATGTGTTTCGACCAATCGGTTGTCCTCAAGGCTGTTACAAATATAAATTAGTGTTTTAAAGAATAAAAAACCATGTTGAAAGTGATAAACATCAAACAAAATCCAAATGTGACAAAGGGCGAATCATAAAACATAACATAGGTAAAACCAAATTTGTGAACACAAATTGAGCACAACAATTCAATTCGACATTCATGTGTGATTAAGTATACAACACGGGTATACATACCCAATTTCAAGTTGATTGCGCAACAGTCAGATGGATGCAGGAGGCAGATGAGGGGAGACAGGGAAGGTAATCTTAGCATTATGTCATTACATACAAGAGTTGCTGGGTTACTACAGTGTCCAGTTAAAATCGCTGTTCATACCTCATGCGTATTCCAAATTGATCAAAGCAAACCCATGAGATGACATTTCCAAAATGGATTTTATATATTGTGCCATGCACTGGTGATTCCCAAAACCAAGATTGCCACTCATAACATAATTGAGAGTACAGAGTTAGATATAGAACGATGGAAGTAAGGATTAGCCCAATAGATCGGGAGAAGTACCCTAGTTTGAGTGTTTACACATAGTCACTCACCAATAACTGGTAGGGATACAGCCCTTACGGCATAGATTCCGACACTTGCATGAACACACCTGTGCCAATTCCTTGATAGTACCTGCAAAGTGGATATACTGAGTTCAAAACATACTAACAGTGTCCTAATGCTGACTAGCAGGTAAGACTAGTGGAAACTAATGCAAAGTGTGCCTTAGAGTTAGGTGCACATAAATGAAGCTTACCTAATAGGTACTCTATGAATGCCCCATTGTGGCGAAAAAACAAAATCTTACTCTTAATTCAGTCATATGATCAGGTAGGTGAGTCAATAAAAGGTATCAATACCTATGGGATGAAAAGTAAGTACAACTAATCCATATCAGAATAAGGATTAAGTATAAGAGGTGAACATGGTTAAGTGAAGAAGGCTACATGTTATGCCAGCCTTATGGAGTATTTCCAGTACATCCTTACCTAGTAAAGGCATATGGATGGGATGACTCCCTTTTGCAGCAGTGGAGAAGGTTCCCTCTGCTGTAGATTCGTGTATTATGTGAGTTGCAGGCTCTCGTTGATGAGGGGGCGGCGTGTGACGTCGCGCGCATGTGCATGATGACGCACACACACGTGAAGTGACGGTGACGTCACTTAGCTCATCACATTGTTGAGCAGAACACAGAGAATTCCATTTGAAAGGTAGAATATGCAGGAATGACCCAAAGAAATGGATATGACCTTATAGAAAGGTAACATGGTTCAAATCACGTGCATGTAAGCAAACTGCTGATAATTGGGCAAAAGTAAAATGTAGTGGAAAGAATTATGGAACAAAAGAAAGTGGCAAGTCAAATGGGAACCCTGGTATATGAAGCCAAAGTATTCAAAGCGTCTCTAATATAGGTATTTGGTATAATTTTTGGTTAGACATAAACCAAGCGTTAATTGAAGCAAGTGTTTTTTTGCCTAACATAGTTAAAGCATAGAGACAGTTGTAGAATAGATATTCACTTAATTACAAAAGACAACTTGTGACTTGATCTTTAGTTCAGGATTTATTGGTCCAAACAGGATTGCCCAACGCGTTTCGAGATTTATTCTCTTCTTCAGTGGCTATATGCAATTCAAAACTTTAAATCTATTAAAAAAAGTTAAACAATGTTCTAGATTAGTTGAATAATTGATAATAATAATTTACATTCAATTGCAATATTCATTTCTACAAGAAGATATTCATTAGATAATAGAGAACCTCGTTATTTACAATTCCAGTATAAACATTGATTATCGTGTAACAGTGATCCCACTGTCGCATATGTTCACAATTTTGGCAATTACACCATACAAAACCAAAAGAGGTATCCATAATTCTTGTGGAAAAAACTTAGTTCATTGAAACCAATTGGTTTTTTAGCTAATATTAAAGTAACAGAAAGAAAAAGCACTAGTTAATCGCCATTTTCAGTAATTCCTAATTACATATTTTATTATTTCAGCACGAGATCTCAAGGTGGTAAGGAATAGCGGTTAACTTACCCTGTTTTTATGTTTTAAACATTAGGATAAGAAGAATGATCCATGATTATGGGTCTGTAAAATATTTCACATCGACAGTTTCAACAGGAGTCAGTACGGTGTTTAGGCCTGTGTAAAATAAAGTGATGGACCAGTCTAGGTATATTGGTATATTGATATGATTAAAGACACAAACAATCTAAACTGAGATGTTCACTAATGGGGATACATAGTAGACATACTGCTACGTTACCGTAGTATCCACGGATTCTCCATTAGGAGGAGAGAAATGCCGGTGTGGCTTTTTCTTTAATCTGGGGAATCGAAGAAACCCACTTTAGGATCTAAAGGATTCTCTTAAGGTAAAAAAAGTTCTGGTTGAGGGCCGTTGTCAGCATACTTACAGGTTTCTGACTGTATGACTCGACTGGAAACAAGTACCGTCCGGCTCCATACGCTGGGAAATACAGACTGAGACTAGGTTACAAGATGGCCGTATTTGTTGATAATGTAAACGTGACGTCATCACGCGGCGTGTGTGCATGACGTCACGAACGTAAACAAGGAGACGGGTGCGTGACGTTGAGAAAGGATTCAATCGAAACAACATACTAGATTAATATCTTAGTGCCGTGGTGTAATTTGTAGATGCGATCGGATACGACCCTATGGTGTATATCAATATAAGGGGTCTATAGTAACTGAACATTAAAAACAAAGGTAAAAAATAAAGGTACAAAAATTAAGGTAAAAAATGGCGGACATGGTCTGCTGAGATACGACTCTTAGATGAAGAGGACCAACTCTTAGATGTGAAGAAGTTAGTTATAGTAACCTTGTCTTGAGTAGAGGAGAGCTACATGGCGATGCAAGAGACTCGAACGGAATTTATTGGGAAATGCGGGAACATGTAGAGTACATATGTAAATTGAACAGATATTAAAGCTTACATCAGATATTTTCAAATACGATATTTAAAGATGTGGTCCACTCGGAGTATGATGGTAAGAGTACCAACACTACCCAAAGGACTATACTGTGATATTTTTGAAAAAGAAGAAGGGGTATGGTCCTCTTAGCGAGTGATGGAAGACAGGTCAGGTTAAAAACAAAGTGCAAAATTGACACATATTTGTAATTATACTGCTGCCTCATTCAGAGTTAACAATCTCTTTGTTTTGACATGAAAAAGCGTCTGGTTAAATCTTTGTTGTAACTAGGACCGGTGCAATTCTTATGCATTTCTTTTAATGCTTTTATACATTTCTAGGTAGCGTTTTGTAATTATTCAACTGCCTCATTCAGAGTTCACAGTCTCTTGGTTTTGGCATAAAAGAACGTCAGGTTTCATCTTAGTTGTAACTGAAACTGGTACAATTCTTATACATTTCTTTTGATGCTTTTATACGTATCTAGGCAGCGTCTTGTAGTAGGAAATTCAACATGATGTTAAGAGGAAGATTATGCAAAAGGAGATTTTTTTAGATAGGGTCCTAAATAGTATTCCTCATTAAGCCCGTGGGGTGATAAGGCATCAAGTTTATGTATCCAGAATAATTCCCTTTGGGATAGTCTTTTGGCTAGGTCTCCACCTCTTGGAAGGGGGTGGATTAATTCAAGGATTGCCCATCTAAGTTGGGTAATGTTATGTCCATTCTCTTTGAAGTGTCTGTATACCGGTGATTTGGTATTACATGTCCTGATGTTGGATTTGTGTTCCGTCCAGCGTTCCTTTGCCTTTCGGGTTGTTTTGCCCACGTAATATTTCCCACAGGGGCATCGGAGTGTGTAAATCAGGTTTTTGCTGTCACAGGTCGCGAAATCATTCAGAATTATTTTTTTACCACTGCTGGGGTGTCTTATGTGGTCACCTTTTATGATGTTGCCACAATGCTGACAATTCAAGCATGTATATGTACCGTTTTTTTGTTTCCTCAGTGTCGTTTGGGCAGATTTTTTGGGTCTTTCTGCTCTGATGAGAGAGTCCCTCAGGTTTTTTCCTCTCTTATAAGCCAGCATTGGTGGTTCGGGGAACAATCGGTTCAAATTCGCGTCTGATTTAATGAAGTCCCAATTTTTGGTAATAATCCTTTTTATCTGGAAGCTCTGACTAGAGAATTTCAGAGTATGAATTAATCTTGTCGTTGTTTTTTTGGGTTGTTCCTCTAGAAGTTTAGTTTGAGATATCGGTGCTGTTCTTTGGATTGCTTTGTCTAGTATTTCATCTGGGAATCCTCTGTTTTTGAATCTTTGTTTCATATCTTCATATTCATTATGGAGATTGCTTGTGTCAGACGTGATCCTTTTTAATCTGAGTAACTGGCTATAAGGAAGGTTATCCTTTAAGTGTGTCGGATGAAAACTCCCAAAGTGGAGTGTGTTGTTTGTATCTGTAGGCTTTCTGTAGATGTTGGTAACCAGATCAGTGCCCATTTTCGTAATGTTAACATCCAAAAAATGTATGTTCGGTTGGCCAATTTCCAAGGTAAAGGTAATTCCTTTGTGACATTTATTTAGGTAATCAAAGAATTGTTGAAGTTCTTCTTGAGTCCCCTGCCAAATCCCAAAGATGGCATCTATGTAGCATTTCCAGCAGATGATTTTGTTTTTCCATGGTTCTTTATTCAGTATATGTGTTTGCTCCAAGTGAAACATAAAAATGTTTGCGTAAGCAGGGGCTACTGCTGAACCCATAGATGTCCCTGATGTTTGTAGGTAATATTTGCCTTCATATCGGAAGTAGTTGTTATAGAGGATAATGTTTATCAACTCTATGGTGAATACTTTTTGGATCAGGATGTTGTGGTGGTTCAAAAGAAACCATTCAAGTGCCTCTATTCCCTGATAATGGGGAATGGATGTATATAGACTATTTACATCTAGGGTAAATAGAATCACTGATGGATCGTCTATTGCTATTTCTTTGAGTAGTCTTAAGAAATGAGCAGTGTCTTTCAAGTATGTAGGGTTTTTTTGCACCAAAGGTTGTAGCGCTCGGTCTAGATAAATAGCCAGTGGGTGGAATATGCTTTCGGTTCCTGCTACTATTGGTCTGAACGGAGGATTCATCTTGTTTTTGTGGATTTTTGGTAATGAGTAAAAAACAGGTGTGACTGGAAATTTGTTGATAAGAAAGTCACTTGTCTGATCTGTAATCCAATCCATTTCTAGAGCTTTGTCTATGGTTTTCTTGACTATTTCTTTGATGGATAATATTTCACAAAAATTCACAAACCTTACAGTTTGCTACCAGAAGTGAGGCCCATAATGAGCGGGATAGGGTGATTACTGAAGGGCTCTCTACCTACATCGACAATATACTTAGAGAACATGTACTTAAAACATCTACTTATCTTAGAGACAGCACTCATGTGCTTCAGAGTTTGGCTACTATTGATTGGAAGGATGACTACTTGTTAACTACCATGGATGTAACAGCCCTATACACGTCGATCAGCCATGAGTTAGCCATATGTACCATTGATTATGTTTTTAGTAACCATTCTGCCTCTTTCTAGACACGTGAATATCTTGAAAGATTTTCTGAAATTCACCTTAGACAACAATGTCTTCATCTTTGATGAATCCTACTTTTCCCAAGTGAAGGGCGTAGCCATGGGATCTAAGTATGCACCCTCCCTGGCCAACCTTTTCATCTACAATTACGAGGAATAACACATCTTTACTAACAATGCGAATTTGGATAAACTGGTGCTGTGGAAGCGCTATATAGATGATGTACTGATCATCTGGAAAGGTACACTGGATGAATTTATCGTCTTTGGGGAACACTCGCAAAGGACAGATTGAAACCGGAACCTTTAGGAAACCCATTGAGGTTAATAGCACACTTCATGCAACAAGATGCCATCGGAAATCAACGGTCATGAATATCCTAGCAGGGAATTTCATTGAGCACGACGCAACTGTAGTACGAATTAAAACTTTGCACATGAGTCCACTATCTTGACTAACAGGTTTAAAAACAGGGGTTACCCAAATTAAGCCATCACACTGGCACGCAATAAAATTGTCAGGAAACACAGGAAAGACATGTTGCAAACCAACTCGAAGGGTGACCACAAAAAAACTCCCAGGACTTGTGTAAATATCATAACTCAATATTCTACTAATGCACATGAACTATACAGTATTGTGAATCGACATTGGAATCTTTTGAAACTTGACAATGGCATTTTTTCCATATGTCAGTGAGAAACCCTCATTTGTATTCACCAGAGCACGAACTCTTAAGAATAAATTGTGTCCTTCATTTGTCAACAACTCCAAACACAATGGCTTGGAGAGGATGAGACCAATGTGAGGCTTCTCCAAGTGTGGCACTTGAACACTCTGCAAATAAGCTTACCCAGCTTGTAAGGAATTTACCACTCATTTGGGTATCAAATCTATGATCACGGACTTCATTAGCTGTAAAACTAAATATGTGGTCTATGCAATTGTGTGTGCTTGCCAAATGATCTATGTGGGAAGTACCATTAGACAGTTATGTATTAGGATAAGAGAACATTTATCGAGTCTTGAAAAGCAAGACCATCAGTTACCCCTGGCCTGCCACTGGCAAGAATGTCACCAAATGGATAATGTGGACGACATCCGATTCATTGGTTTAAAGAAAGCCAATATGGGTAAAAGAGGGGGTGATCTCAAATTGAAATTGAGACAAATGGAGTCTAAAATCATTTGTAACTTGCGATGTGTACTTCAGGGACTGAACACAGATCAAGAAATGAATGTTTATCTGTAACTTTGATGAATGTAACTAGGGCAGATACTAGACGAACCTGTGTATTTGGGTTGTGTACTGATGGGACCCCATATCACGATGCCAGATTTACCATTCCTGCTACAACTTCCGACTTGCCTAACTAACTGCATAGCATTTCTATTTAATGGGCTACTTATTACTTAATGTGACATTCCCAGTACAATCACAGAAGCCTTTTAATTTAGGTTTGATGCCAATTAACATAAAAATGTATTGGACCATCCATATACCTCTGGTGGTCTCTCACGAATATGATTTCCAATGCTTGAGAATACTGTCATTGTGACTACCATACTCTACCTTATCTGACCATCTGTTCTAATCGGTGGTCCCCCTCATTGACTGTGAAAGAATATGAATAATGTCTAGTTTACTATGATTTCTTGTCCCCATATTACGTTTCTAATGCTTTCTTTCCTTTTCACATTTCCGTGTGATTCTATTTAATTTATCTCTTGATGCGCATTTATGGCCTTATACCAGGGTTCCCATTTGACTTGCCACTTTCTTTTCTTCCATAATTCTTTCCACTACATTTTACTTTTGCCCAATTATCAGTCGTTTGCTTACATGCACGTGATTTGAACCATGTTACCTTTCTATAAGGTCAGATCCATTTCTTTGGGTCATTCCTGCATATTCTACTTTTCACACAGAATTCTCTGTGTTCTGCTCAACAATAGGATGAGCTTTGTGACGTCACGGTCAAATCGCGCGTGCGTGCGTCATCCCGCGCATGCGCGTGACGTCACACGCCGACCCGTCATCAACGAGAGCCTGCAACTCACATAATACACAAATCTACAGCAGAGGGAACCTTCTCCGCTGCTGCAAAAGGGAGTCATCCCATCCATATGCCTTTACTAGGTAAGGGTGTACTGGAAATACTCCATAAGGCTGGCATAACATGTAGCCTTTTTCACTTAACCATGTTCACCTTTTATACTTAATCCTTATTCTGATATTGATTTCTTGTACTTACTTTTCATCCCATAGGTATGGATACCTCTTATTGACTCACCTACCTGATCATATGACTGAATTAAGAGTAAGATTTTGTTTTTTCGCCACAATGGGGCATTCATAGAGTACCTATTAGGTATGCTTCATTTATGTGCACCTAACTCTAAGGCACACTTTGCATTAGTTTCCACTAGTCTTACCTGCTAGTCAGCATTAGGACACTGTTAGTATGTTTTGAACTCAGTATATCCACTTTGCAGGTACTATCAAGGAATTGGCACAGGTGTGTTCATGCAAGTGTCGGAATCTATGCCGTAAGGGCTGTATCCCTATCAGTTATTGGTGAGTGACTATGTGTAAACACTCAAACTAGGGTAATTCTCCCGTTCTATTGGGCTAATCCTTACTTCCATCTTTCTATATCTAACTCTGTACTCTCAATTATGTTATGAGTGGCAATTTTGGTTTTGGGATTCACCAATGCATGGCACAATATATAAAATCCATTTTGGAAATGTCATCTCATGGGTTTGCTTTGATCAATTTGGAATACGCTTGAGGTATGAACAGCGATTTTGAACTGGACACTGTAGTAACTCAGCAACTCTTGTATGTAATGACATAATGCTAAGATTACCTTCCCTGTCTCCCCTCATCTGCCTCCTGCATCCATCTGACTGTTGCGCAATCAACTTGAAATTGGGTGTGTATACCTGTGTTGTATACTTAATCACACATGAATGTCGAATTGAATTGTCATGCTCAATTTATGTTCACAAATTTGGTTTTACCTATGTTATGTTTTATGATTCGCCCTTTGTCACGTTTGGATTTTGTTTGATGTTTATCACTCTCAACATGGTTTTTTATTCTTTAAAACACTAATTTATATTTGTAACAGCCTTGAGGATGACCGATTGGTCGAAACACGTGTCGGCTGTGATCATAATAAAATCTCCATTCATACTTCTGGATGGCTGTTTTTTGAACACTGAAGGATATTGCGACTAAACAACTCATTCTAAAGACTTGAGTTTTAGAACATAGTGTTCTTTGTGCAGTATTACTACACACCCTATACTTTTATGATATATGATATGATATGGCATTTATAACGCACCTATACACAAGTGTTTCAAGGCGCGATGAGGCAAGAGCGCGGGAACAGAGGGAAGACAAACAACAATGCTACTTGGCCAGGTGTCACTCAGATCTTGCAAGTGCATAGGAAGTGGGAAAGGGGCAGTGCAGTACTAGGGATAATAGAATAAATGACAATAAGAAAAGTACGCCCGGCAGCTGGCAAGTGCAGGGGTAAAGGGTAAGTGTATGCATCAAGTGTCAAGTGCTGGTAAAGGGGCTGTAGGGATATAGAAAAACAGTCCCCGACTGCGGGTTTGCAAGGAAGGCAGTGCAGGTGTGCAACCTGCGGGCGAGGGTACCTGGGCCCGAGATCAGAGGGTGGCCAGGTAGCCAGTGCAGAGTCAGTTTCAGCCAGGAAATCAGCAGGGGAGAGGAAGAGATAAAGCGGAAGCAAAGAGAAAGGTTTTGAGGTGTTTCCGGATCCAGGGATGGTTCTCCTCAAGTTTCAGGGGGGCAAGAAGGCCGTTCCAGAGGGAGGCACCAGCCGAAGAAAGAGATCTGCCACCAACTCGTTGCTTGGAGATTCGACTGACCCTGTTGGAGGCGGAAGAGCGAAGAGCTGGAGAAGGAAGATATTTAGGAAGAGAGAGTTGAAGGTATTGAGGCCCCAGAAGGCCTTGTGGACAATGCAAAGGGTTTTGAACTTAATCCTTGCAGCCACTGGGAGCCAGTGCAGAGAATTAAGTCCTGGAGAGATACGATCCCTGGGCTTGAGGCCAAGGACAAGTCTCGCAGTCCTGTTCTGGATGAGTTGCAGCGGGCCGATGGTGGAAGCAGGCAGATTTAGAAAAAGGCTGTTGCAATAGTCCAGCCTATAGAGAACCAGGGCTCTGGAGACAGTGAGCTTCTGGGGGAAGGAGAGGAAAGGAAGAATACCTCTGAGGAGGTGCAGCTGGTAGTGTCACTTCTTAGAGACATCAGAGATGCAAGGAGAGAAGGATAGTGTGGAGTACAAGATGACCCCAAGGTTTTTTGCCTCACAGGTGGGAGTAGGAAGAGGGCCACGAGAGGCTGGCCAGAGAGTGACAAGAAAGGAGGGTGTAGTGTGCAGATGAGGAGAATCTCGGTCTTACTGGCATTAAGGCAGATATAATTGGCGGCACACCACTGCTGAATGGCAGATAGACAGTCAGAAATGAGAGAGTGAGAAGAGGTGGCTGAGGGTAGCCTGAAAATTAGCTGAGTGTCATCCGCATAGCACTGGAAGTTGGGGCAGAGCATGGCAATGTGGTAGGCAAGAAGTGCCAGGTATTGGTTGATCAGCCAGGGAGAGAGGTTAGACCCCTGGGGGACACCACAGGTAGAGATAGAGATAGAGGAGAGGAAGGACCCAAGTTGAACCTGGGAGGGTCGATCAGAGAGAAAAGAACTCAGCCACGCCATGGCCTGACCGGTGATCGCAGGGTTATCACAGAGATGGTTGAGTGGGGTGCTGGCTTTCAGTGCAGTGGGTCTTTACCTTTGTGTTGCACTGGAATGATTTCCAGAGGTGCAGTAGGTTGACTAGGGTGATGGTCTCCTGTGCACTGGGTTATTACCACTTCCTCACACTGGAATAGTGTCCAGACGTGCAGTAAGGCTGAGTGAGGTGCTGGCCTTCAGTGCACTGCGTCATTACTGCTTTCTTGCACTGGAATAGCTTCCAGAGGTACAGTAGGTTGAGTGGGGTGCAGGCCTTCAGTGCACTGGGTCATTGCAGTTTTCTTGCACTGGAATAGTGTTCAAAAGTGCAGTAAGGCTGAGTGAGGTGCTGGCCTTCAGTGCACTGGGTCATTACTGCTTTCTTGCACTGGAATAGTTTCCACAGGTACAGTAGGTTGAGTTGGGTGCAGGCCTTCAGTGTACTGGGTTATTACCACTTCCTTGCACTGGAATAGTGTTCAAAAGTGCAGTAAGGCTGAGTGAGGTGCTGGCCTTCAGTGCGCTGGCTCATTACTGCTTTCTTGCACTGGAATAGTTTCCACAGGTACAGTAGGTTGAGTTGGGTGCAGGCCTTCAGTGTACTGGGTTATTACCACTTCCTCGCACTGGAATAGTGTTCAAAGTGAGGTAAGGCTGAGTGAGGTGCTGGCCTTCAGTGCACTGGCTCATTACTGCTTTCTTGCACTGGAATAGTTTCCACAGGTACAGTAGGTTGAGTTGGGTGCAGGCCTTCAGTGTACTGGGTTATTACCACTTCCTCGCACTGGAATAGTGTTCAAAAGTGCAGTAAGGCTGAGTGGGGTGCTGGCCTTCAGTGCACTGCGTCATTACCGCTTTCTTGCACTGGAATGGTTTCCACAGGTACAGTAGGTTGAGTTGGGTGCAGGCCTTCAGTGTACTGGGTTATTACCACTTCCTCGCACTGGAATAGTGTTCAGACTTGCAGTAAGTTTGAGTGTTGTGCTGGCCTTCAGTGCACTTGGTCATTACCGCTTTCTTGCACTGGAATAGTTTCCACAGGTACAGTAGGTTGAGTGGGGTGCTGGCCTTCAGTGCACTTGGTCATTATCGCTTTCTTGCACTGGAATAGTTTCCACAGGTACAGTAGGTTGAGTGGGGTGCAGGCCTTCGGTGCAGTGAGTTATTACACTTCCTCGCACTGAAATAGTGTTCAGACGTGCAGTAAGGTTGAGTGAGGTGCTGGCCTTCAGTGCACTGGGTCTTTACCTGTGTGTTGCACTGGAATGATTTCCAGCGGTGCAGTAGGTTGACTAGGGTGATGGTCTCCTGTGCAATGGATCATTACCGCTTTTTCACACTGGAATAGTACTCAGAGTTGCATTTAGGCTCAGTGGGACTCTCGTTTCTTCTCCACTGGGGCGTTCATTTTCCCTTGCACTGGAATAGTTTGCAGAGCGGCAGAGCGCTTGGGTGGGGGTGATGGCTTCAGTGCTCTGGACCATCACCCGTTTCTTGGGCTGGAATAGCGCCCAGGGGCGCATACCGCTTGCGTGGGGGTGATGGCTTCAGTGCTCTGGGCCATCACCCGTTTCTTGGGCTGGAATAGCGCCCAGAGGCACATACCGCTTGCGTGGGGGTGGTGGCTTCAGTGCTCTGGTCCATCACCCGTTTCTTGGGCTGGAATAGCGCCCAGAGGCGCAGATCGCTTGCGTGGGGGTGATGGTTTCCGTGCTCTGGGCCATCACCCGTTTCTTGGGCTGGAATAGCGCCCAGGGGCGCATACCGCTTGCGTGGGGGTGATGGCTTCAGTGCTCTGGGCCATCACCCGTTTCTTGGGCTGGAATAGCACCCAGAGGTGCAGATCGCTTGCGTGGGGTGATGGCTTCAGTGCTCTGGACCATCACCCGTTTTTGGGCTGGAATAGCGCCCAGAGGTGCAGATCGCTTGCGTGGGTTGCTGGTTTCCGTGCTCTGGACCATCACCCGTTTCTTGGGCTGGAATAGCGCCCAGAAGTGCCGATCGCTTGCGTGGGGTTCAGGTATTTTCTGCGCAGGGACCTGACCTCTGGATCGTTTTGGGTTAATACCCAAATGAACTGATAAGTTTAGCACAGCCCCGTGGCAATGGGGTACGTTTTAACTTGCTAGAAATCTCGCTTCTGGATCTTCGATATGAGGGTGACCTGTGCCTCTTTTCTTGATAGTTTAACCAACTGGAGACAAATGCATTTTAGTTGGGCCGCGGCGCTGGACTGCTCCTTACTCCGACTGTAATGTTTATTGCCACCCTGTGACGCGCCAGCAGCCGAAAGGGCACTGGACGACGCAAGTATTGCAAATGAGGACCCGTGCGCATGCTAATGACTCTGAGTGACATTTAGGAGAGGTGTACAGCGGCGACGTCATCACAGACCTTTCCTGACTCGCTGTCAGGATGAGCGAAGGGTCGCTTTAATGAATGTTACCTCTACGGCTTTGAGCAGAATGCCTTGGCGACTCGGGTCAGCTGTTCCCATGGCGGAGTATAATTGAGGGAAACGTCACAGTGCACATTACTGAAACATACTTTAGAGGTGGGCCGCCAGCAGACCCATGGCCTCTTCCACACTGGACCCCTGTGTGAGAAACTGATGTCAGCCCCCACCATCACTTAGGACGTTTATATATATATATCACCATGGCAACATACGCCAACTAAATTAGCAAACTATGCATACATCTCAAGAGTAGCCTAAGCTACATTGGGTGCTGCAATACTGTATAACTACCAGAGAGGGCGACATACTACTTAATCATCCTCGGCAGTGACTGCTGTACAACTCGTTTATCTACTAAAGGAATCCATTTGTCCAGGGCCGTAAAATTGTCTCGTGCACCAATGAAAAAGTGGCCCACAGTTGAAAATGGCTAGTCACTCTTTTGTGATGGATTGTTTGATTAGTAACAGGAGAGGCGGGCGGGGGGGGGGGGGTTCTTTTGACCAAATGTGATGCAATTGTGCAATTTAAAGAATATTTATTCAGCAACAATGGTCAAAACTATTAGCTGCATAGTGAAGTAACTCATCAAACTGGCCCAGATTGGCCAAAAAAGTGACCCACTTTGACCAAGACAACTAGCCCACACTCACATTTTGTGTTTTTGGTTCAGGCATTGCCCTATAGGCCAGTTTGAGCCTGCATTTGTCCCCGCTTACTTGGCCCGGGCTAAACAGTTCAGGGGGACTCAAACAAGCGGAAATACATGACGCTGTAAGTTCTGGTAACTTTCAAACTTGTCCAAAAATGTGTTCAGACACTGCCAAGGTTTAACCGGGTTGTCAACAATTATGACCTTGAGAGGGAGGGCAGACTCCTGCAAACTGCCAGAAGGCCTTATAGGACGCCGTACTGCCGTAATGAGTGAATGTCGGTAATGGGTGGCCCTGGTGACTTCCAAACTTTTCCAGAAATGTGTTTGGAAAGTTTGTGGTTCAACCGAGGGTCAACAATGATCACTTTGTGAAGGAGGGCAGACTGCGGACATGGACCACAGGGCCCATAGGGGGCCTTACTGCCCCACTGGGTTACATCTTTGGCTAGTGCCAGTGGTCTTGTGCTGGAAACAGAACAAAGAAACTTTTACAAGTCTTGGGGTGCTGTGGAGAGAAGTGCTCCCTGGAATGCATTGGAGTGGGGGGCCTGGACGGGCATCGTGGTGCTTTGTAGGATCTTGATGGATGGCTGAGCTTTCATCCCAAAAGTAATCTGGGATTATTTATCAGTCACAAAACCATTGAGTCATTGACCTGCAAATATTCTTGTTCAGATTTTCAGCGTACCCAAATTTGCTAATGGCCTCCACTAGAATGGAACCATTTGTGAAATGCCCAATGAATACCGAATGCATGGCTCTACAGTTACAGGGTTGGTCACTCTTCTATTCAATAATAGAATTGTACCAAAAAAGTAGTGGAACTGTGACTCCAGTGGGGGACAGAGAAAGTAGTGGAACTGTGACTCTGGCGGGGGACAGAGTCGGAAGGAACAAAGCAACGTGCAACACACCTTTCAAGTGTTGCATTCACGCTGGTTGACAGCCAATTGAGTTGAAATAGATTTCTGTTTAGCTGCAACTGCTATTGGTTTGCAAAGGGGAGAAGTGTGCTTTAACTAAATGAAGAACAGTTCCAGAATAGGGAAAATGGGTGCAAAAAGTAACAGAGCTGTTAACAGTAAAAAATAAAAGTAGTGGAACTCTGCTCCCAACCGTTCCTGCTCACTTCCACCACTGCCTTCTACTTCACCCTTCTCTTATGTGCTATTTCCATTTTTTTCTCTCCAGTGTTTATCTCATAGCGATCTTAGTCTGAAATGTACATGATAATACAGTGTCATGTTCCTGCCTCAAAGCCTGGAAAGGTATTGTCTTAACTATGCCAAACTCTGCTTGTTGAAGTCCAGGTGCCTCAAATTAGAAGGTACTCTCACATAAGTGGCACAAGCCTGGGAATATGCAAAACAGGGGGTTCTGGGAGTCTCTCTACTGGCCTCAGTCGTGGGGGAGTCTCAACCAAATTTATTAGCTCACTGTCTCTTTCACGGAAGTGCAATATCCACAACATATTAGTCTTTGTCCTGCCCAAGGGCAGTCCAGCATCGAAATGCCAGGCAATTCTCCTCTGAACAAGAGTACCAACAGCAACCCCAGACATGTGTTTCAGTCTGACTGGACCTCATCAGTGAGGTGGAGCTGTGCCTCTCTAAGAAAAGTGAGCAAAGGGTCCACGTCTGGATTACCCTAGTAACTTAGGGTGAGACCCAAATTTACTTTTAAATATGCAAAACATGGGGTTCTGGGAGTCTCTCTACCGGCCTCAGTCACGGTAGAGTCTCAACCAGATCTTTTTGCTCACTATCCCTTTCACAGACGAGAAATATCCACAACATATCAGTCTTTGTCCTGTGTGGGAATATTGTACATTTAAAAAGTCGGGACACACAGTGAATGAACTCTGGAATTAAAAGCTGCAGAGAAGAACATCAGTGGTTCCCATTGGGTGATTTCTGAATATGGTTACTATCTAGAGATGACATTGCTTTGTCCATGAGGGAATTTGAACCAACTTAACCCGAGGCAGACCTGTGTTCCTGGAAAGGGAGGAAGGGACTAGGAGAAGCCCGCTGGGAATTCTATGGGAATACTAAAGATGAACACACAGATTAGCAGAAAGCATGCACCCATCAAGAACATGCAACACTGGAACATATCATGCACCCATACAGGGATACATGCCTGCCATTTACTCATCATTCTACTCTACCCTTGTGCTGCCGCATCCGGCAGACTACGGTCTGGTTTGCCCAGGCGGGGGGGCACAAGGAGCTACTCACAGACAAGTTTAGTTGCTTTGAAACCTCTACAGATGTGGTTCAGCATAGTATAAAAGCAGAGTGACATAAAATAACATACATTCACAAAACATGAATGCAGTCAGAGCAGGCACGCATCCACTGTCATATGTGCAACCTAGGTACATCCATCCAGCAGATGTTGCAGATATCACACAAAGTGCAGCCTGCAGCTGCAACTGAAAAGCTATGCCACTGAAAACACATCTGTACATTTACAAGAAGCAGTTCGAATGTTTGGGAATCGATGGCCTAGGGAGCAGCACACTGTTGCAATTACACATAACACTAACCAGAGCATTAGCAGCCAAACTCAAGATGCTCAAGCCGTTTACCAAACAATGGGCCTCATTACGAACCTGGCAGCCGCGGTATGAACGGTGCCGGTAAGGTACTGGCACCGTTCATACCGGGCCGCCACATTACGAGTTTGTTCGCGGGTGGTGGTATGCACGTCTGGTCTGGCCAGAAGTGCATACCGGCACCCGCGAGCAGACCAGGATGTTTACAACGGACCCGTCATTAACGGGTCTGTTGTTAGCATCCTCCCCATTCCCATCAGGGCTCAAATGGGAATGGGGACAAACCGGGTCTTGGTCCTGAAAATGGGAATTACCGGGCCGGCAAAAGTCAGAATGGCCCGGTAATTCCCTTTTTTCGGGACCTGGACCCGGACATGAGGCCCAATATCCTTTATCACTGTTATCACTGATATGGACACCGTTGGAAGGTTTATCCAGCATGATATGGAGGAAATGAAACAGACGGGCCATATCAGGCATCAAAGTGCCACACACCAGTATCTGCAATGGCAATGCCAGCTACCTTATCGATGAGCATTTGAGATTGTCAGTGACATTCCTATAAATGGAGACTTTCTAAAGCAATGTAAGAGTGTTGTAATGTTGACAGAAACCTTGATATTCAAAGTAGTTTTTCAAAATGTGCGAGATTTGTCTTTTCAAATTCTTTTGCATTAGTAATGTATAGTTGTTAGAAACAAATAAACATCAGCATACACATGGCTGACTATTGGATATCACATGAAAAAGGGAAATGTTATGTGTGTTAGACATAACCATCTCCCCCAAAATAATAATAAATATTAAGGAATGTTAGCAATCCACAAGGTGGCCAGTTGTTGGTTACATCTGCAGGGGCAAATCAAAGACAAATCGAGACTCCCCCGATCTAAAATAAAGACGTGACAGAATAATGTCTTCATTTAAATCCCATGTATTTATATGTATGTACTGGTTTGGTGGAGAGTTCCACATTACTCTGCACTTTTTCCTCATCCCAGTATTACAGTCATCCCTTTAATCAATGTTCTTCCTCATCTCAGTGTTTCTTAGGGAAGTGACACGGTCTAATCTGCACATATACATGGAAGTGTGTGGGGTTATTGTGTCCTGTGCAGGAAAACAGGGTGAGGGAGGTTAGACTGTAGGGGAACTATACTGTGTTTCTCCCAAAATGTTGTCCCTCGTCCCATAGGGGGTTTACCTCTGCATGAGATCCACCCATTGAGTACCAACTCCAGGGGGACTATTGCACAGCCCTGGCCCCATGGGAAGGCTCTGTCTCTAGGGGAGGAGGGACGACATCCGAGGATTCATCACACTATCAAGCGAGCCAATTGAAATACTCGACCAATCAAAAACAGTGGCATAATCATGACATAAGCATGGGAATATTGCACATTTAAAAAGTAGGAGCACACAGGGAAGGCAATCTGGAAATAAAGGCTGCAGGGAAGAATATCACTGGTTCCCATGGCACGAGTGCTGAATATGAATACAATCTGGAGATATACAAAAAACGGACAATAGAATTGAGGATGGCAAGACACTACTCACTAACTATTTTCTCACAATACTTTTATTTGAAGTTTGAACAGTCATTTTGTGGTTCAGGAAGAAGCACAGGATAGGTCTTTCACAGTCATGCACTCACTTAAACACTCTATTTGAATTCCTCCATCGCTCACAAGCACTCAGCCACTCATACACAGTTCCTATTTCTGAACAGTAATACATGGTTTCATATTACATATAACCATCAAACTCAAAATATTTACAAAATGTATAACACCCCTTCTGGTATAATTATATCTATCTGTTCAACCACAGAAGAAATGTAGTCGTCGTTGTGCTGGATTCCAGCATTGTCTAATCACTTAGCAAATTCATGAATGTGAGCGTGTTTTATTTCTAAAATCCCAATCCACTGACTTTTAGAATATCAGAGCAGTCTACATAGATATTTGAGTTAGTTTGCAGAATAACAGAAGCTGGTTTTGCATACTTTGAGAGCACAGCCGGTGTTTTCCCCGTTAAAGCACATGCTTTTAGCACTTCCCCGTTGGTGTTTATTATAGTAATTTTAGAATCTGAGATAGTTTAGTCAAAATCAAAACCTTGTTATGAGGCCTGATCAAATGTTCGACGAATGCTGGATTGAGTTTGCCAATGAAATGCGATATCTCGGCGTACATGTAGATAACGATATGCAAATAGATCTGCCACTTGGGGAGATTAAACTAAATCAGCACAGGAGCAACGGAAATTATAAAATGCATGCTGATCTTCAGGAAATTGCCAAATTAAAAGTGGAAGTTATCCCTAACGCTCACATGTCTTAACCTCATGAGTCATTTAATCATTTTGGGAAGACGTTCAACTAATTGTCCTTTCTATTGCAACATTAAATCACGAGACATGAGATAGATAGCATCACAAAATAAAATGATTGGATGTCCATTGAATCCATTTCTTGCGAGTCTGTGTATGCTCGTACATACATTTAACAGTATGTGTGTGTCTGATTGCTCTGTATGAAATTGTTGTTAAACCATTTACGGTGCTTTACGGTTATGAAATGTGCCAGTGGAACCATCGTGTTACAAATCCATGCATTCCAAGGTGTTATAACTGAATTCATGAGAGCATAAACTTGGAAAGGTTTGCTATCCTTGTATATTTGGTGTGTCGGTCTCAGTATAATGCATGCTCCAGTGCCCTCTTAAGCTCCCCATAATTGGAGTGGATTCACAAATCAGTTATTATGAGTCATTATGATGCACACTCAGTTTATACCTGGTGAGGATCATTCAATTCACAAAGAGATTACTATGAGTAACCCTGACGTTCTCCTAACTTATTTGGAGTATGTAACACACTAGAGAATAGTCAAGAGTAAGGCAACATTCCTTCCTGAACTCTTGGATTGTATTTCGGTGACTGTTATCAGGCCCAAAGTGACTCACTATGTACAGTGCCACTTTCCCAGCAAGGAAATCAAAAAACCTTAAGACAAAATGGGCAGAATTTAAAGATCTGATCTACTGGCAACCGAGGATGAGAAATCAAAGAAAACGTTTTTCTTCATTAAAGAAAAGGATTTGCAATCAATGAGATAATCAGAACATTCAATAAAGATGAGCAGATCCTACAAACAGATAATCACAAAAGAACGGTTGGATTGTAAATTGTAAATTGTAATTGTTCCTTTGTAAAGTGCTTATACACAAGTGAAGTGCTTCAAAGCGCTTCAAGGCGGGAGGGGAACAAGAGACTACAGAGTCATTCTTAGGCCTTGAAGTATCCGAATGACCTACAAACAATGACTAGTATACTATGCCTGACGGCATTACTACTAGTTAAGTACATGACAAGAAGGACGGCGAAAGGGGAATAGTAGTGGGAAAAGACACACAATCCATAGGCTACCACACTCGGCCAGCAACGTTTCAGATGGGCACGGGCATGACAAAGAGTGAGGTGATAGGGGAGGGGGGACATACAAAAACAAAAACTACCATACTAAGCCATGCAAACTAGGTCTAGTGCATTTCTGGTAATGTAAGTGTGCAGACAGGAAGTGTAAGGGTGGGGGAGGGGAACACGTGCGCACAGTCAAGCAGTGGCCTAGGTTAAGTGCAGAGATGTTACTATTCGCATGGAGCAAGTTCCAGAAGTGAAATAGAGGTGAGCAAAATGCAGAGGCCCTGGGACAAGTGCAAAGTCTGGCGGGGGAGCTTGGGACCCGTGAGGTTCTGTAAGTGCAACAGGTGACCAGCCAGCAAAACGGACGGAGTTAGGGAAGGAAGGAGGAGGGAATGGAGATGGAGGTTAGCAGGGAAGAGGGAGAGAGAAAGAGGAAGAGAAGAGGAAGGACTTGAGGAGTTTCCAGAACTTGAGGAGATCAGGCTCGAGATGGAGAAAGGCAGGGAGGTTGTTCCAGATGCAAGCACCTGCAGGGGCTAAAGATCTACCCCCAAATCTTTGTTGTGAAAGCGACTCACCCGCAGAGAGTTGAAGGAGGACGAGCAGAGGACTCTAGAGGGAGAGTCTTTAGGAAGACAGCGTTGTAGATAGTGTGGGCCCCGGCACCAGAAGGCCTTGTGGGAATGAATGATGCATGTCACATACAGGAAAACCCCTTTTTTTAAAGATCTGTCTGTCGCAAGGATGTACAAAACAATGATAACCAAACATCTTGGTTGAAATGCAAAAACGAATTTGTGAGCTGATGCAAATGCAAAGCCTGCAACTACAGAGTAAGTAAGGCAAACTAGTTGAATCCAACACTAGTACGGAATGCAGTACTAAATGTCACTGCACGCGAGATAGCACACATTGGCTCTGCACTTTAACTTGCACTTGCAAAAAAGGGTTGCCTAGTCAATAGCGAACTCTCACCTTCAGTAGCGGAACCTTTTGAGATAACAGCATAGCAGACTTGTCAATGTAAGAATTGATGCAATCGATAAAACACGTCATTTGATGCCGGGTTAGAGAGGCTACTACCTATACAAAACGTGAAGCCTACACATGTTGGCAATGCCAATATCAGGCTACAAATACTCCGTCCAAAGGTGGAAACATAAATCCTTCACATGTTGGCAATGCCAACCCATATGACACAAACAAGCGAAAATTACTCGCCCTCGGACGGGCACTGCACGCACTTCAAAGACAACAGAATGTGTTGATAAACATGGCTGCAATTAGAAAACATTCCACTGTTCTCCACAGCTGTGTCCATGGTACGAAACAATGAAAAAGGAGCAATTTTTTAAAAGGTATCAGGAAGAACACCAATGCCTGTGTTTCCTTTCCATTTTCAGTAGTTCTAATCGAACACACTACATATTGTATTGCAATAAAGGGACGGTGCATGACAAAGCATAAGGTAATACATAGAGTCTAATTCACAGAAGCGTGTTGTAATGGCAAAAGCCCTTTGGAAAACGCTTTGTGAATCAGGGCCTTAGTGTATAGAAAGTGCCGTATTAAGGATCCAACCAATTAGAAGAAAAACTATTTGAAAGCTAAGTTCATGTAGCAAATCAGACAACGGTACCCACTCATTATTTGAAATTATGGATACGGAAGCAGTAAAAGTTGGGAATGAAAATGTTTAGGTGCAAATAATCAGTCCCAAAGAAGTGTTTCCATAGGAAGATCAATGTCTAAGAAATCTAGTCACACAACTACTTCATAAGACTCGCTTTAACTCAGCATTGATGTAATCTACCTAATATTTCAAATGAGTGTGTGCTGTGCATGTGGTGGGGGGCTGCCTGATGTGTGTGGAGGTGTGTATGCATGGATCCTCAGAGCATTGTGTTGCAAATCATCTTGCATGCTTGATAAGCACATGCTCCGACTCACCCGCAGGGGACCGTCCTCACTGCAGGGTCCTGTGTGTGCCCCGGACACCTGGGCTGAGGCACTGCTCACGAAAAGACTCACGGCCATCCAGCGGCTTCACTGCCGTGGGCCAGGGCATCGCCCCGCCCACTTTGGCCATGCAGGGGCTGTCACTGACGTAGCTGACACTGTCAAGCCATCAGGTGACTTTTGGTGCTTGTCCTGATTGACAGCTTTCCTGGGTTTCCCTGGCCTGGGCGTCCTCTTCAAAGGGCGGACGCTTCTAAGGGTACTGCTTCTAAGGGTACTGCTTCTAAGGGTACTGCTTTCAAGGGTACTGCTTCTAAGGGTACGTCTTCTAAGGGTACTGCTTCTAAGGGTACTGCTTCTAAAGGTACTGCCTCTAAGGGTACTGCTTTCAAGGGTACTGCTTCTAAGGGTACTGCTTTCAAGGGTACTGCTTCTAAGGGTACTGCTTTGAAGGGTACTGCTTCTAAGGGTGCCACTGTTCGCACCTGGGTGCACTTTATACTCACCTACTTCTGTTAAATTATGATTACTGGTATGACTCTCTAATCTGGTTCTATCATGATTATTCAATCCCCTTCTCTATTTCTTTTTCTTCATTTATTCAGCTCATATTTCCAAATATCAGAAACATCATGTTTCTTTTTTTAATTTTTTTATTGGTATTATACAGTTAACAAATTAATTAGCTTTTAATACTAGCCATCATATTTAATCCAATAAAATACAATACACAAAACAGACCTTGAATAACATGAAAGTCATAAAAACATCATCATACTAAAATCAGAAAAATCACACGAATTCCCCATCCAGAATTTAGTGATCCGGAATTTAGTGATCCGGAATTTAGTGATCCGGAATTTAGTGATCTGGAATTTAGTGATCCAGAATTTTGTGATCCAGAATTTGCTGGACATCATGTTTCTCATGTTCCCTCTCAGTCGTATCTTATCTGTAGGTTTTGCTGATCCGATGATCCAAATATGTGTGGGATGCTCCAGAGCCTAACCAGGCCTTGGCCTATGGTGACCACCTTGAATGTCAGAGCAGACAGTGTTTACATATGCATCCCAAAAGCAAGGGGGGTGTGCATATGGAATGCACAATGCAAAGAATACCCCTTGTTCAGATTGTTTTTGGCATGAAAACCATGTCCATCAGATTTGCCATGTGTGTTTCGACCGGTTTTTTGTAAAGTTATCAAACTTGCATGGCCAAAGTCAATTTACGGAAGAAGACATGTTGCCACTACTGCAAGCACGTGATATAGAACTCACTTTAATTGGTCAGACACTGACTACTCAAGCGGCCTAGTCAGTTTCACAATGTGTGTTGGCTTCTGGTTAGAGCTTGCATGTATTCACAAACAACTGCATGGGAATTCAAACAGACACATAGGATGGCCACCATCTGTTTTAATGGACTCCTTAGCGATTAGCGTGCCTACCCCCATGATCCAGCAGCCTCTGAGAGGTAACACTGGGCCGGCCTTACATGTAGTCTCAGGCTCCCTTTCACATGTTCGAGCATGTCTCACCTCCAAATAGCATCTCTGCTTCTCAGCCAATGGCCAGCCTCTCTGCACCATTCCACCACTACCACTCAGATGTTCACCACATTTTCTCTGCTCTAGCCAGCTGCAAACATGCTCTTTTCTAATTTCATCAAGAAAGGCTTCAACTTGACAGGTAATGACACAATCTGTAGTAATTCCATGAGCTGAGTAAAAACACTAAAAGCAAGTTTAAATAAAAAAAAATGTGCGGGTCGCAGCGTTATGCACTATGCGGACGCCTCTACCTGCAAGGGGCTCTCTCTACCTCTCCGTCTCTGTCTCTCTGTTTCTGTCTCTCTCTCAGTTTGTCTGGCTGGCTGTCCTTCTACATCTGTCTGTCTCTCTGTCTCTGTCTGTCTTTCACTCTCTCTCTGCCTGTCTCTCTCTGTCTGTCTGTCAGTCTGTCTCTCTCTGCCTGTTTCTCTCTGTCTGTCTGTCTTTCTCAGTCTGTTTCTCTCTGTTCGTCTCTCTCTGTCTCTCACTCTCTATCTGTCTGTCTTTCACTCTCTCTCTGCCTGTCTCTCTCTGTCTGTCTCTGACTCAGTATGCCTCTCTGTCTCTCTCTCTCTCTGTCAATCTGTCTCTCTCTGTCTGTCTGTCTGTCTGTCTCGCTGCGTCTGTCTGCTGTCTGTCTCTGCCTGTCTGTCTCTGACTATCTCATTCTCTCTCGGTCTGTCTTCCTATCTCTCTCAGTCTGTCGCTCTCAATCCTCTCACTCTTCTTCTGCCTCTCTCTTCTCTCTCTTGCTCTCACTCTCTCTCCTTCACTCTCAGTCTGTCTCTCTCTCTCTCACTTACTCAACAGAGTTAACGAGCACTCTTTTCGCTACCTTCTTCCTGCACATCAGCACAGCACCCTGCAAGTGTTGAGTTCCTACTCAGCTATCCCTGGGCTGGACAGGGCTGCACACACTGGGCTTCAGTCAACATTTTGGAAGAGGAAGTCCCAGATTCCTCTCCCAAAATGCTAGAAATATGGAATTCTGCCCATTTTTTTTAATGAAAAAAATCGTTAATGAGTACAGTTTTAGGAGGGATGAGTTTAGTGACAAAAAGGATGGAAGCCAATATTTGGGTAGGAAGACAGATAGAATTACCCAGCCTTCTGAAAGTAAAATAGAAACACAGGGTAGCCATTGGATGTTTAAATGTTCTTATCTGGTCACAGGGAGTTGAGAGATCAACTACAGGAGACTTCCATTGAAAACAAAACTACAGCAGCCTCCAAAACTACCCCAAACTACAGCAGCCTCCAAAACTGGAAGTCGTATTTTAAACACGTTCGTAGCTCCTTTTTTTCCTTAGTGTTTTGGGCATTTGTTGGACAAATAAGGTCCAAAAAAGCACTTATGTGAAACATTGTCAATACAAATATCCATACAAAAGAGACAATGCATCAAAATCTAATGACAACTGTCCAGTGACTGCACACATTTAGATATAAAAACTAACATTATATGTCTTTTTTGACGCAAAGAAGTAACAGTCTGTTTGACATCTGGGTGTCTCGTGGTGACAGCTCTACTGGAAGAAAGTTTAAGGAGAAAGCAAGAAGAGAAAGACATAATGCTTGGGTTGGATCCCAAAATGTGGGTACTTTGCCAAGTCTTGCTCGGCTCTTCTGTGGAGAAGAGGCAATTGTGATAAGTTATTTATACCGCGCTTAATACCCAGAGGTTTCTAAGTGAGGACCCAGGGATCGAACCTGTGTTGCTTTGTGTCGTCTTGCTTCCAAGGCGAGCCCGTTGCCCCTGAGCTATCCTCCCGAGACAATGCTTCATCAGGACACCGGCCAGGCGCTGATTTGTGGGGCTTACCTGAGTTTTCCTTCATGAGGCAGCTCATGTGGGGGGTCATCGTACATCAGCCTGGCTTCGCCATCCAGGAGGTAAGTGTAGACATGATCCTGCAACAGAAATACAAGAGAAGACATTTAGCTCGCGAATAAAAACCCATGCGAAGGCGCAAAAACCGTTGTCGAGTACTAAGTGGCAGCAGATAGAGAACAGGAAGCACTGCACATCCAAAGAGCTAAGGCGATCAACAGCACAGGGACGGGGTGTCTGATCAACCACGATGAAAGAGGAGCAGTGTGTTCATATTCATACAAAGATCTCCTTGGGCATAAACTTGGCCCTCACCGACCACCGTACCTAAATCACTGCCAGAAGTCACTGGCCATTTCCTGAACAGTGTTTTTTAGTTTACTGAAAGTCTATAGCACTGCTCTTGAAATGGTGATCTATACACGAAATCAAAATACGACTGTTCATTTGAAATCTTTCAGTATCTACCCACAATGCTCTAAATTCTTGAATTGTCCTGCATGTAACTCTGCCTCCTTTCCAAGTAACTTTGTCATCTATTAGCCATGCCACCATGTAACCTGCTCCCATGCTACGCTTCATGTAACTAGCAGCAATGTCGTAACTTGTAACCAAGTCACTCTCTGTGTAACAGGGCCTCGGTGCCCTTGGGCTGCCAGTGCACTTTATAAATGTAAAAAGTAAATAAATAAATATATACATAAATATATATATATATATAGATGTGTACAGAAACAGCATCGCAGTATTTCATCACAAACAAGTTCCACTGTTGGAACTACTTCTCGAGCTGAGGGTCAATGCTATCAAATGTTCTCGCTGAGAAATGGATTCCCAATCAGAAGGTAATTCATACCGAAATCAAGTTTTTTACTTGTGGCAAACAAAATGAAAAATGCAGACTCCTCATAAAGATCAACACTTTTTGGTGGACAAAATCAGGGAACACATATTATGTCACTTGTTTTTTTAAAGTTAGGGTTTTTTATGTGTATTTTGTATTTATTGCAGAGGGTGAAGTGCTTTAATCAGAAACATTGTGCAATAGTCATGGTGGCAACATTGGCAAGCCCATTACTAGGTGACTGCAAAAGTCAGCAGCCATGTAATGGATGACCCAGAGACTGGTGGATTGGCACCAGTGTAATGCAGTGAAGATGCTTTTGCGTTGGCACCAATGCCGCTTCTGCCCATGTGAACTTTCTATTTCCACTTGCGCAGCCTGCGCTTGTATGGTTGGGGGATTCAATCATTGGGGAGCAATGATTACCCTGCCAGTGGGAGGGTTGGTTCATGGGAGTGCAGGGTGTCCCAGTCTTGAGGAAGGGAGGTCTTGATCTCTGGAGTTGGGGAGTTCCAGTGGTGAGGGGCATGGAGAGAAGGAGTGGAAGCAGAAGGTGACGCAAGGAATGTGGGGCACAGTAAGGTTAAGAAATACTTGGCAATCCAGGGGAGCATGAGAGACAGCCATGGGAGATATTCCTGTGTGGGGGCAGGGAGCCAGTGGGTATATTCAAGAACCAGCAGAAGGAATGGGGAAAAGGAACGATTGCTAGCTGCTAAACTATGGAACACCCTACCATTATTGCTAAGATCAGAACCCTCCTTCCATCAGGTCAGAAAAAAATCTAAAACATGGCTCCTCTCGCAAGAGATTTAGGAATGTTTCCCTTACTCTGATCAACTGCACCTCCTAGATACTTAAGAATGCACTTGCTAGATATTTAAGAATGTTAGCCTTTATTCTCCTTTCCTGTCCTTTCTACTGCACCTCTTATGATTCTTCAGTCTCTCACAATCTGCTTGTAACATTGTTACATATGTCCTTTTAAGAAATGCGCCCAGATGTCTCAGGGCTAGGTGCACCTTATAAATAAATAAATAAACAAACAAATAAATAAATAAATAAACACATAAATAAATAAATAAATAAATACATTGCACATGGAGAGCCAGCCTACATGGTAGCAGTGAGCAGAGCAGGATGAGGGTACAGCGAGATTAAAATCTGTGAGGGTAGCAAACTCAAGCATTCAAGAGGGAAAAGGAAATAGACTGGTCGGCCGGAAGGAGCATGTTTTCTGAGGACAATTGTGGTGATAAGAGTTTTGCTACATTGGAAGGTGAGGCAGGGAGAGGCTTTCCTGATGTGTATGTGTAGGTGATGTTGCAGCATGTGTTTTGTAACTATTGGAAATTCCTTTAAATGTTTTTGAACAAAGGGCACCAAGCAAGCATTCTTCAATGTTGAGCCGCCTACCGATGGCAACCGGTGGGATCCGCTTCCTTTCAGGATTCCGCAGCTGGCCTTTGTGCTGCCATGTGATGGCACTAAGATGCAACATTGTTGCTTTTCCATATTTGCCGCACGCCAACTATCACATATGTCTGCACCAATAAAAGTCAACTTAGCTTCGAGGTTGGGAATAAAGGTGCCAATTCTCAAAGCCCTATGGCTGCAGAAGCCCTTGTGGCCGACAGTCGACCGGCGCCTCTTCCTGCATGCAGACCCCTGATGCTATACAGGTCTGCCCGTGCAGAGGGAGGCCTCTCTGCAGGTGCAATGGAGAGCAAACAGCCCCTCCCTGCATGTCTAAGACTCAGGAGCACTCTTGATACCAAGATGGGCATTGGACAACTAACCCAGCCCTGCTGGGGAGCTAGTGGTCTGCTTCCCACCCACGCTGGGTCTGTAATCACAGGGCCCGCGACAGGCCTAAAAGGGCCACTTGTATTTTCTGCGTGTGCTTTTTAATTCATGTATTTATTTATTTATTTGGATTTGTAAAGCGCACTACAGCCCAAGGGCATCGAGGCGCTGTTGCAAGAATATGTCTTAGTTACAGAATGTAAGCTTGGCTCATGGTTACAATGAGCAGAGAGACCTAGCTTGGTCATCTTGTGCATATCAAAGCTACCAGGCATGTGTACATATATCTGACATCTGTGTACTTTACATGGGCTTCAACAGGAGAGACATCAAGGTAAACACTAGAGCGTGAAGATCTGGAGATTGCAATCTTCTGGAGCATGTCAGACCAAAAACTTCAAAAGCGGAGAATGAGGCCTTTTCCTTCAAAGACCCTATCTTGTGGAATCTACTTCCAGATTATTTGCGCAAACATACATTGCTGGCCATCTTTAAGAAAGAACTTAAAACCTTTCTCTTTTCATAATCTGGCAATTCGGGGCAGCACTATAGTGCAAGTATCCGGCTAATAGGTTTGGTTCTTTTTTTCTATGACCGCCTGAGATAGGACTTGTTTAGGATAGTATAGGAGACCCTGTTCGTTGTATAATTGTTATTTGTTTTTGTTAGCGCCTTTACGCCTACGGGCCCATAGTGCACTTTATAATTACAATGTAATGTAATGTAATAGTGGAATTTGGTCTGGGGCCACAATTTCCCCTCCCAATTATGCTCTGTATAGATTGGGATAGAATGACCTTCTGAGTGCTTGATGGAGAACCCTACTTTCTTTGGGTTTTGGGGGCAGAACCACATAGTCAGGCAGAGCACTTTTTACCTTTCGGTTTTCACAATGGTCTTTAATAGGGTGCAGGCTTTCCGGGTTGGAATTTAAATCCTTAGGAGAAGTAACAGGGTGGGCAGGTGATGCAGTCTCCAGGTGATTCATGACCCCTTTTATGCCCTCATTTATGCTGGACATCTTCCCCAAAGATTCTCCTCTTCCGCACTTTTCCAAGATTTGTGATTGAAGCCAGTTTAGACAGAACAAGATTGCATTTACATGCGTGGATCCCTGTGTCCTCAGTACCATCTCAGACTGGATTGGTTGTAGGCTCTGTCCCGGAGTGGGGAGGAGTGGGGGTCGGGCTGGGCAGGCGGTGCAATGGGAAGAGTCAATCAATATCAAGGTTAGAGCCTCTGTTGGCCCCAATGGGGTCTACTTGCAAGGGAACATGCCAAAGGGCCTTATTGGGTAGCTTTACAGAGGCCCTCCTCTTTACCCACCCTTCCCTGAGATCCGCTAATTTCGATATCATTCTGGCTGGTATCGATCTTACTATTTGCATTCAGTGTGGTTTGACTCCCTCAGTCAGTCTTTACTGCGAGCCCCATGACATCAGAAATGACAGTGGCATCAAATTTGATAAGTGGAGCGTGATTGATAGACAGTCTAGTGGGCATTGTGGTATTCAAAGTGGTTGGCATGATGATCGTAGTGAGTGCTGGGGTAACATTCACCTGTGGTTGTTGGCTTTCCGAGGGCACTGGTGAAGAGCATCTCTCTAGGACCCAGGGCATTTTATCACACTTGTCCCCAAGAATTGTTCGAATATCCAAAAACTTTATAGGGGCCTCAACAACCTCAGTGGCCTCAGTGGCCCGATAGTCCAGCTCACCGGAGGCATCTGTGCCCCTATTGCTGGAACCATTGACGCGCTTATTGTTTTTAACCTCGGCAGCATGCTCAGTGGCTTTGCCCCCCAGGGATCCAGGCTTACTGGAATATTCACATTTACAAGGAATTGCCGAATTTCACTAACGAGGACATGAGCTTCGCCCACTGATCCTTGAGCACCGTTGGGACTGTTCTTCCCCACATCCAATGATGGACAAGGGGAGGCTGTCAGCAGTTTTCTCCTCGTGGTCAGTATTTTCTGTTTTGGGGAGAGGAAAGGCAAGGGCATTATGGGGAAGGTAGCAGGCAGAGCAGCTGGATGTTTGATAAGAAATTGGACAGTCATATTTGATTTCTCACTACCTTTAAAGAACATTTGAAGTCCTGGTGATGGCTAGCACCCAGAGCTCAGAGCACAAGGACCTGAACGTGGAGCATATGGTTGCCAGGGACCAGACAAAGATGTAACTCCCCTTGCCAAACTGCTCACCTATACTTGGATACATAAAGAGCCCCGGGCACATGGCATCCTCTTAGTCCTCTCTCCTCAAGGACACAATGGTTTCTTCACACTTACACAGAAGCCTGCAGCAAGCTGTAAGTTCAGCAATCAGGTACCATGGCCTCATCCAGGTGGCACCGAACACCGTGCGTTGAACAAACACCCGTGCCCTTAAACCCTGCGGGCTTTGCCCTCGCGGGGGAGGCCGGGTAGATTCAGAGGTTTGTGGGTGGGGCCAAATGAAAGCAGCAGCGGCATTGAGGTGAACAGCAGAAGAAGTGGCAGGACTTCTCCCCTGCGCGGAACAAACACCCATGCCCTTATGAGGTCATATGACACTGCATGGGAATTTACAACATCTATTTAAGCCCAAGAAAATAGGATAGGCCATAGGGAGAACTCTGGGAGTCTGCAGATGGGGAAACACTGCCTGAGAGGATAGGTGCTGAAGTGGGATAATTCCTGGAGATGATTGAAGGAACCCTGACAAGGTCCTATCAAGAGAAAACCTGATGCAGGTCCTGACTAAATAGGTTGATTGCGGAAAGGAACATCCAAAGGATATAATTTGAAATTGAGTATTAAGGAAATGTATTAAACCTGATACATTTTTAATATGACTTGAATCATGATTTAATCAGCACTTACTGCGAAAAATTACATAGCAGGAAAAGTGATTTTTAAGAACACATCTATCAAAAACAATTCATTTTATTCAAACGTGCAACCATTCATCCACATACAACCATCATTCGTCAATTCACTCATTCAAAACACCAATGAATAAAAAATCTAAAATCTATAAAAAAAATCATGACATATAATTCATTAAGTAATTTTATAGAAAGAATGTGAAATCAATGTCGCCACACTGAATAGAAAAAGTGGCCGACAAAAATGGGATGGGTCCAAGAGATCTTCAACCACGACCTCATTCCAAATTCCTCTCTACCGGTTTCGACGTTTGTACTTTATTATAGTGACGTCTTCTTCAGGAGATGTAAATACATTCTAGAAGAAGGAAACATAAACTTATGAATCCCTCATCTCTGACTAAATAGGACCATATTCCCTGATAATGATTTCCAAACCGAGGCTGGTAGGCATAGCTGGCTGGTTAAAGCTGCCTGGAGCTATGAAATGCCATGCCGGTTCTTTGCTTTAAAAGACGAGCCCTCAAGTGAGCATACACACCTCGATAGCAATTGATAACCCATTGGGGGGATACTTTACCAGCCAAGCCATTGAATGGGGAAGGCTGTAAGGGAATCAAATTGGGGAAATTATATAAAACAATGTCATAGAATGTTTGTTGCAAAATGTGCAGTGTTTTCTTACAGCAGTTAAGTAAATCAAAGCCTATGTTTTCACAGATGCATTATAAAACAAATATTATGAACTGGTGTACAATAGTTCACAATTTACTTGAGAAATAGAGAAATGTTGTGTTCATACATACCATTCTAGTCGGGTGAGAGGGAGTTTAGTTTGTCCAATTACCCATTTGTCCATTTACACTCCTAGAAAATTATGCAAATCTAAATGACTAATGAAATGTTTCTGTTAACTTTTTGCTATGAAAAGAATGTACACCATATTAAAAATGAATATAAATGTAATTAGTTTCTATCCCTTCTGGAAGTTATCATTTGATGTTCATAAACTTCTGATTGCGACCAATATTCTGTGCCCTCGCTGAGGAAATCAGAGCACAGTTCTTTTAACCTACAGATTTCCAATTCAGCCCAAAAACATTTGCCTTTTAACTTAATGAGAAAAAGCAGGAAGGTTGTTTCGCAAAGAGTATTGCTAGGGACCACCTTAAAGAAAATATTGATGACATACAGCCGGTTTCTTGTGCAAAGATGTTGGGTTGGGATTGGTAGTAGGAAGTGTTCGGTAAGAGGATGCTAGAAAAGGTCCATGCATCAATACATCACTCGACAAGCTCACGACATTGGCTGGTTGGCTCCAATTTTAGACTATGTGAGTCAGGCATATGGTAGCAGGTGCAAATCAAACAGATTCGCAGTGATCTCATTTGTTCCAGTTCAAATCTTTATGAAACAGGCCCTTGAAGTCTAGTCCATGAACTGGTTTTCGTTTTGATCCTGAGCTGACTTATTACATGATTGTTTAAACGATCGACCCAGTGCTGAGAAATGCAGCTCTTGCGGCCAAGTGTACAGATTTCACAGTGCTGCAGAAAATGGTCAAAATTCATCTTTGTGCTAGTTGTCCCTCCTGCCTAATGGCAAATGCAGGAAACTGGCTTCATCTGTCAATCCATTTTTAATTCATATCAATATATATTTTTGGACTGTGGGAAACATGGATCAACCTGATGTTTGTTAGTTAACATAAAAATAAATTGAGCAAATAGAATAATAATCTTTCCTCGTCATATAAAGATTAGTAAAACTCTGGTTCAAAACCGAATGCAGTAGTGTTCTAACCACCTCTGGAATAAGCACTATTCTCTTCATTCCAGTAGAACTCCCTTTGTAATGTTCTTGCCCTACTGTTAAAACCCCATGTGCTGCAAAAGGATCCGGCAGAAACCACTGGCAACTGACCAAATGAATTCTCTACCAAACTTGTATCAAATTCAGGGAGGTGCATAGAACAATTTCTTTGTGAATAGGGTCAATTGACTGAATTCAGGGAAGATTTGCCACAGAATCAAAGAGATTGCAGGGAAATCAGGGACACTATTGCATTATGGGAGAAATGGGCACGTTTTTGCTTAGATGTTATGCATGTGTTTTCAGGGCATACCCATAGGGCCTCGTTACAAGAATGGAAGTAGCCATGCCGCTATTTGCGGCATAGCTTCCCCCATTCCGCGTACCGGGTCCGGGTTCCCTGAATGGGGAAATACTGGGTCATTCTGACCTTGCAGACCTCCCAATGAGGTGGTAGCGGGTTAACGGGGCCGGCAGCTCTACCGGCACCGTTAAACCCCTCCCGCCAGGGTTATAATGAGGCCCATAGTCTCTTCTTCCATTTGCACCTGATATTCACACTAGTACAACACACTGCTATATTCCCCCCTGGTGTCTTCTTTCAGGCTTCTTCCATACACCACTGTGTGGAGGACATGTTAAGGAGATTTATTTCCACAGCATGTTATTTGAAGTACACACACACACCTTTTATCATTTGGTTTGTATGAAATCATTTGGATAAGAAGATCACCCATGTCCTATCCGAGGATTCCAAGCATGTCACTCAGGTATTCAGACGGAAATAATGATGCCATCGATCAGAATCTGTCAATTACTTTGGGCAATCAACCATTACCTATGCTGAAGAAGCTTGCTGTCCATGGTCAGTCATGTTTAATCAAATTAAATCATTTTTTTATATAGCACAAAAATAATCTCCTAAGAGACAGCACCTTCAAGGGTCTTAAGAGTCCAAAGCGGAGATACTCTGAGCTAACATTTGGGATGTGTGGGTCCAAATATGAAAGGTGAAAGCGTTCGGTGGTTCAGACGATAACTGGAATGCACACAGTCAAAGGGTACCTCGCAAATGGCCACTTAGGTGGGAAAGGAGGGTCTATCCTCTGTGTTGAACAGTGCTTTGTAGGTTTGGCATGACTGCATGGCACTGCATATCAACAATGAGGGTGCCACTTGGCACCTGACAAAGACATACTCATAGCTCTTGAGTGAACCTTTATTGAAGAGAATAGTCCTCATTTGATCTTGACGGAAATTCCAGCCAACCAGATACCACATATCTATCTATAAATGCCACATCATATCATATCACATAATTTTTAATGAATCCGTTTGGTGGAACGTGCTTTTTTGATCTTCTTCTGCACAACCAAAGAGACTCAAAGTCTTGATTCCAATTCGATCCAGGCACGAGTTATTGGAGTGTAATGCTGTCTGATGGTGTTAATTACTCAGATGTTTTTGCAACAATTAGGCGGTCCCTTCATTATTGGCTATCCTTGGTTTTCCTTTGTTTGTAGTTATAATACAAGCACAAATCATTGTTCCTCCATCCATAAATGCAAAGACGAGTCACTCTCGCTCATTCCGCCGGAACACTGAAAAGAATAGGAAGGAGGCATTGCCACATATCTATCAGTGGCCTCATCAAACCCTGGGAGAGTCCTAGCGGGTTAAAGCAAAGAAAACAGCCATTGGTGATGCCAACAGTTTGGGCTTTTATGATTTATTGCCAGGCACAGCCATAGTGATACTACCTGACCGTCAATGGTAGCAGGTGGAAAATGGCGCAAGCACCTGGGCATCTCACGGCAGATTCTTATACACAATCCAAAAATGTTGGCTTTGCCAATGGTGGTTTTTAACAGGTCTTCAGTAAAGGACACACACAATGCTTATAGATTGAGTGGCTGAAGATAGACCTGGACATTTGTATTACACCAGTAGAGTGTTTACAGCTTTCACAGCTACAATTAAGCCATTCACTCTCAGACGACTGCTTCGAAAAAAAACACTGGCAGGCACTTGAGTGCAAAGCTTGATGGTAAGGCTTCATTAAAGCGAGCTCAAAGAGTTCCCATGGGGAAGTGTTTTGGACGAGGAGGAGCAGGAACTGGGTGCAGACAATTGGTGGGCAAATAATTAAACAACACCTGCAGGCGTCGTGTCTTCCCTCATATGCCATGTCTCCCTGTCTGTACAGCTTTAGTGTCACCTAATAGCCCTAACTAAAAATGAAAAAAGATGCAAAGGCTTTAAGATATGATTGAAAAATCATGCACAAATGAAAGCCAATGTTAGGTAATGCAACTACACTGTGGGGTGACAAGGATCGGACTGCAGGCACACCTACAGTTTAGGGTCAAAGGGTAACAAAACACAGCAGGGGATCATCACCAGGCACGTCATTTAGGGGTCGCCTGGGGTCACACTTGATACCCCTGACGTCTCACTTGCTAACCCTGTGGTCTCACTTGCTATCCCTAAAAAACTAAAATGATATATATTTTTATTTTATTTTATTTTTTATTGAGGCTCCTGGGCTATGGCCGGTAGCATGTGGCTCTTTGTTTCTGGAGTGTCTTGTTTTCTGGCAGCTATAGCCGGTACAATAGCTCAGTGGGTTGAGCGCTCGCTGCTATGTGTGTGTGATCTGCTGGTTGCAGGTTCGATTCCCGACAAGGTGAACTCAGCCTTTCAGCCTGCCGCGGTTGATAAATGAGTACTAACACTGGTTGGGTGATATTGTATATATATTTGTTCTATATGAAGCGCTAAAGCATAAGTGCTATATGATGACACATCATTATTGTCTGTTTGAATTCACAGTAATTTGGTAATATGAGTCTATAAACACTGATATTAACGATACATATGGTGATCCATTCTTGTATGAAATGTATATCACTTTACAGTGACATCATAACCGTATTTTTAATAGCGTACTTAGAAACAATTCTATGTGATGCCACTTCCTGTTTTGTCAAGGGGTGAAAGGTCATGTTCCATCGCTTCCTGTGATGTCACTTCGGGGTGGGGTCCAATTACATCACTTCCTATGATGCCATCAGAGGTCAAGGGTCGTGTGATGTCACTTTTGCTACCCCTGACGTTTTGGTGAAATGACGTCCCTGATTATCACATCTTAATGATTGTCTACTGGTGTATTTTTCCAATTGGAGTGGTGCAAATGTTTACCATGAAAATCCACTATTGGTTGCTCGAACTAGCCAAGGGTTTTTTAGAGGGTGGTGTCCCCTACGAACATTTTAAAAGCATCCCATATGTGAGCAATAAGTTTAAAGTGTTAAGCAGAATCCTGTGCAGTGCCCTTAGGGACCACTACACACAATTAAGACTACAGGTGGCAATACAAGTTTTACCTTTGGTACAAGCCTGTACTACTATGTCAGAGTGGTAGCAGTGGCGGAGCAGCCAGGTTTATCTCAAGAGTATATGAGCAGTAGCAGAGATTACACAAAGGGACCACAATTACTGTGACTCAAGCAAACACTGACTCAAGGTTTCAGGTAGAAAAATATAAGTACATTTATTTTTAAACCATATGTTATAAACACAACACTTCTATTAAACTTAAACAAAAATCACACGTCACACATACTACAACTAACCAATTCACTTTTTACAGTATGTCTCAAGGCAAGTACCCTGTGTTTGAATGAACCGGTGTTAGGAACAAAACACGTTACTGCGAACACGATTACGATCACTTTTTGACAGTTCGGTCTACTAAATAAACGCGTATCCGTGACATGAAATGCTACCGGGGCAAAAACACACTTAGCACCTGAGATACCCAGAGGGAGTTGGAGGCAAAAATCACAGGCAATATTTTGGTTAGGAAGACAGAATCGAGAAACACTCAGAGACAGGAGTTCAAAAGACAAAGGGCCGGAGCCAGGGTCAAGTGGCACCGGGGGCCGGTTGCCGAAGATCACACAGTCAGACACTTCACGATTCAACGAAGCCAAAAGTACTTCGATATTGTCAATGTTTGGAAGCAAAAGTTATAAGAAGGAGGGTTCACCCAGTTTCCTCAACAGAACACAGTACCTTCTTCCAATGGTGCAGCTGGTGCCCTGGCAGTTTGGACGTCTGAAGGGGGGTCTGCACCACACAGGGATGAAGCCGGCAGCAGTGAAAAACAATAAAAGGTGCGCTCCTTAAAAACAAGAGAGGCTCTTCAGGTGGCTATCCGGACCACTACGGCAGCGTGCAGCGATTTCGACCACGAAGGCGACCTCTGGCTGAAGAAGATGAGCCAGGCACAAGGGAAGAAGACACCGGACTGGATCTTCTCTTAGTCTTTGAAGGGTAGATAGCTCAGGACTGCAGCAGGGCTTCACCGGGATGGGGTAGTTACAGCAGCCGTTGTTCTCTCCGCTTCTTTTCGGTTCCTTGTAGTTCCAGTGGCGACTCTCTGACTTCTAACCCAAGAGACCTGCCTTTTATGCGAAAACCCCCATTCACACAGCCTGGCTGTCAATCACCCAGCAGGGGGGTTGTCCAGCCTGGACAACCACCTCAGCCAATCATTGCAAAGTGCGACTTGGGTTTCCTGGGATACCCTGTGCAGGATGTGACTACACCCCCCCGTCACATTCAGCCCACCTAGACACCCAGGCGCCTGGTGGAGGGCTTCTGAGCAGAAGCCCGCCAAAAGAGGGTGAACAAAGAAGGCGAATCGAGTTTGCAGCGCAAAGTAAAGCACAAGAAGGACTTTAACAAAAAGAAATGGCAAATAAACCCAACCGGAGCCAAGAGAAAGACAATTTGGTCAAGCGGGTTTATGTTTGAGGCTAATATAATAGCCAAGGACAATACCACGTTTATCTAATATAATCGCGGTAGAAAAGTTAGGGTAGATACCACTGCCACCAGCCAAGTCTAAATGTTAAAAGAGCGAAACAATGCTCTAGGAGGTACAGATAAAAAGAGATAAGAATTAACCCTTTCCAGTACTCCATGGAAGATGGGGTGTACTAGATCTGTGGTAGATTGACTAAGTAAAGTTAATGGTAACCTTACCCTTTTCTGGGGGACTGTAGTCAGCCTCAGAAATTGAGTCGGGGGAAGCCTCGAAGACATCCCTGTGCCACGGCACTGAAGGTGCTGTGTGACACACAAAAAGAAGGGGGCTACTGAAGTGGTGTACTTCAAAGTCCACAATCACAAACACATAGAAATACACATGGCAAAACATAGTCAAGAGTAGGGAAAAAACTCACACTCTTACCAAGTGGAAAAAAATAAACTCCAGAAGTCCAGCAAAGTTGCTGGGGGGCTCACTAGGTGAGGGAAATTAGCCATAAATGAGAATTCTCCCTAACATAAAGCCACACAGTTTGTATTCAGTTTTGTATAGTAACATATGAAAAAGTCAATAGAGCATGCCACCAACAGTGCACAGCAGAATTGTTCAACCCATTTTCATGATGACTTTGTCCATCATATATGGCAGCATAAAAAAAAAACATTTTTATACTGGCTATGCCCATACATGTCCAGGTAGGCTGCAGCAATATGTGCAGGTATTACAAACTAGGAACATACTGCTGCTGGCTTTGCCAGTAATAAATGCAATGCCACAGTAGAAAATTGTAACCAGACTGGCTGTAGCAATGTAGACTAGTCTAGCCACATAATAACGCTTACCATGTTTGCTTTATCTTTGATGCCCAGTACAAAATGCCACGCCACAATAAGAAAACGTAACCAGACTGACTGAAGGGATGTAGGCCAATCCAGTCCCATAGTAACACTTACCATGTTTTCTTTACCATTGATGCCCAGTAACGAATGCCATTCCACAGTAGCAAAAAGTAAACTGACTCGATGCTGCATTGTAGGCCAATACAGTCCCATAACAACACCTACCATGTTTACTTTAACCTTGATGCCCAGTGCGAAATTTCATGCCAAAGAAACAAAATGTAACCAGACTGGCTGCTGCAATGTAGGCCAGTCTAGCAATGTAATAACACTTATGTTTGCTTTCACCTTGATGCCTGTTAAAAAAATGCAATGACACATCATTACCTCACCCCAAATCAGAGGCCCACCCTACAGTGCATGCACAAGCAAACAACCGCGCACATTCATTCAGCATTAATACACATGCATTCGCACACACACACAATCACTCATGCACCCATACACCTTTCATACACCCTCTTTCACCCGTGCACCAATATATTATATGCTCTCTCATTCACATGTGCAACATACACTCATTCAGTCATATGCAGCCGCAAAGCATTTTCTTACTTACCTGCAGACCCGGTCCAGAATCCAGCACTTCTTCCAGACAGGTTCCCACGACAGCTCATGCCTTCCACACTCCCGCACAGCACAAAAAGCATCCAGGAATATGCAGGGCTGCCGGGTTCCTACACATGAACAGAGCAATTTGAGCGGTGACCTCTGGACCCCCCTCCCCCAGGGCATCTGAATATGTGTGGAGGTGCAGAAGTGCCCCTAGGCACATTTATTGCAGATGTACCCCAGCCTGCATCCCCAATAGGCACTGCAAGGTTTGGGAAGAAAAGCACCCCCAGCCTTGTATGTCCCATTGTACATCCATGCTGGGTGCACAAACTGTCAAAGGAAAACCATGTTTTCCTTTGACGATTAAAGCAAGGCCATGAGTGCTCCCTCAGCAGCTTATGACTGAGGGAGCACCTAGTGTTTCCACAAGGCTAGCTTGGCTTCTACAGAATGATTGGTGGCTTGACACCCCTTCGCTCATTATAGCTGAGCTTCCCCTGATCTCAATATGCTCAGTCTACTTCAGGCAAAGACCAGCTATGATATGATATGATCGTTTATTTATATATCGCCTATACACAATGTGTTTTAAAGCGCTTCAAGGCAAGGGAGGGAACAAGAGAAAAGACAACCACATTCTTACAGGCCATGAACAGTAAGGATGTGAAATTAACTATCGTACTCGGCCTGACGACATTTCAGATAGTGCAAGAGCTAAGACATAGATAAGGAAGGGAGGGGGAGAGTGGGAAGGAAATGGAAACAGACAGGCGACTACCGTACTAGGCCTGACGCCATTTCTGATAGAGCCGGAGAAAAACAAAAGGTGAGGGAGAGGGGTGCAGAAAGGGATGGGAGGAACAAAACATGCGACTATCATACTAGGCCTGACGACATTTCAGATAGTGCTGGAGGGGTGGTGGAGAGGAAAAAAACAGTAATGGGAGGGTGGAGGAAACAGACGAGGTTGCTATCATATTAGTTCCAGGGACAATTCTGATAGAGTAAGTGCATAGAAGAAAGTAAGGGGAGGAGATAGGAAAAGGGAGAAGGGAAAGGAGGAGAGAAAAGAGAGTAAGCAGTCAAAAAGAGTGGAGAAGCAAGAGCAATAAGTATACTCAGATGGAGTGAGGCTTACTGCTTAAAGTCTGAAGCAACATATTGCGAACATTTCGGTCGACGCTGCAGTGGAAGTCTGTTACAGTAAGAGCCAGTCTTTTGGGGGAGCTTAATGGATGCCTGGCAGCAGTTGACATTTAGTGTTCTAGTTTCAGCTGAAGTTAAACTTCCTTGCATTACGGCGCAGAGTGGCTCCAGGCTTTAGTGGTCCATTGGCATCAGCTCCCTGAAGCCCAAGGTTATTTACAGCACTTAAGCTCATAAGCCAGAGAAGAGCAAAGCACTGCAGAAGCGAAGAGCTGCAGGTGCCAATCTCCCTGGGCAAACTTCCCATGCCAGCACTTTGTCAATCCCTTTGTTTCTCAGTGCATTGGGAAATGGCACCTGGAAGCCCAGAGGATCAAACCTTTTTCAGTTACGTAACATTTGTGTGGTTAGTAACCATGTACAGATTTTCAAAAGGCCAATGGGCTCATTACGAATATGGCAGTGCGGGAAAAAAGTGTCAGTAACAGCATCATGCTGGAGGTAAATCCCCCCACTTTCCGCCAAACAATCAGTAAAATCGGTGGAATTACAGTGTCGAAATTCCACCAAAATCCCATATCAAGCCCTATGTACTCCAAATTAATGGGGACTAACACTGCCACCCCCACTCGTAATTTGGCAGTAAATCCGCCGGACCAAGTGGCAGTAACGGTAATTCGTTGGATGGCATTCTGATGGATTTACCACCGGAATACCGCACAACTGGTAATGAGGCCCCAGGTCTGGTGTTATGTGCATAACAGGGACCTGGCAACCGAAGATACCCCTGTGCAATCCGTTGCTGTCAATGATCTTCTGGACCCCTCACAGCTAATTAGTTTGGAGATGAGATGGAAGCTGTGGGCATGAGTGGACTCTGGCACTCTTATGACACAGGCCTGCTACTTTCAAATTCCTGCACCTGCACCGCGTGTTAACTTACCAGGGGGCCTGGCAATGTCTAGGGCACATACTGTTTCCAAATTCTGCAATCTTTACATAGGGACTTAAGGAGAGTTACATGCATCCTGGCCTTCCTGCTTGCCGCTCTTTTTCCCTACTTAAGGAGCCCTCCAGCCTCTTTTCCTTTGCAGATGTGGAGAAGGTGCAAGTGGATCTAGGTCACCTGGCCTAAGCCCCGCCCACCTGGTGCCTTCCTGCCTGCTGCTCTTTTTCACCACTTAGCAAGCCCCGCCCACTCGGTGCCTTCCTGCTTGCCGCTCTTTTTCACCACTTAGCAAGCCCCGCCCACCTGGTGCCTTCCTGCTTGCTGCTCTTTTTCCCTACTTAAGGAGCCCTCCAGCCTCTTTTCCTTTGCAGATGGGGAGCAGGTGCAAGTGGATCTAGGTCACCTGGCCTAAGCCCCGCCCACCTGGTGCCTTCCTGCCTGATGCTCTTTTTCACCACTTAGCAAGCCCCTCCCACTTGGTGCTTTCCTGCTTGCTGCTCTTTTTCACCACTTAGCAAGCCCCGCCCACCTGGTGCCTTCCTGCCTGCCGCCTTCTTAGCACTGCCTGCCTGCTCTTAACTATTAGATCAAGGGCGTCTTTTGCACGGGCGTCCTAAGCAAAGGGCAGACGAAGAAAAGGGCAATTGCTGTGTGGACCTGTTCGGACCAGGAGGACCCAGGGCCCAACCCCCTGCTCAGACAGCAGGTAAGCATGCACCAACATGTGTTAGTCCCTCTGTCCCCACAGGCCATCCCCAACCCCCTCTGATCCCCCTGTGATGTTCCCTTGTGCCCCCACCATTATTGCACACAGGTGTTGCCTGTTTTGCTTGATTCTTCTACCCTGCTCCCTCGAGCCCCTCAAGCCTACTTCTGCAGGAATCTGTCCTGATACATTCTGGTTTGACCATCACCGTCTTGTGGCCAATGCTGGATTTAACTTTTATGGACTTCATTTATTCACGATGCGTCACCCTTTCTCAACTCTCATGCTGGACTTCCTTTGCATCTTGTACTCATGGTGGCCCTGAATCATGCTGTTCCCATCTTCATCTTGTATCCTGGCATGCAACATGATGTGTTACTACTGACTTCTGCAATTGTATTCACTCTCCCCTCTTGCTTCTCCACTCTTTTGATTGCTAACTCTCTGTTCTCTCCTCCTTTACCTTCTCCCTTTTGCTATCTCCTACCCTTACTTTCTTCTATGCACTTACTCTATCAGAATGGTCCCTGGACCTAGTATGAAAGCAATCTCGTCTGCCTCCTCCCCCCACCCCTTACTGTTTTCTTCCTCCCCACCCCCCTCCAGCACTATCTGAAATGTCGTTAGGCCTAGTATGATAGTCGCTTGTTTTGTTCCTCCCCTACCTTTCTGCACCCCTCTACCTCACCTTTTGTTTTTCTCCGGCTCTACCAGAAATGTAATCAGGCCTAGTACGGTAGTCACCGGTCTGCTTCCATTTCCTTCCCACTCTCCTCCTCCCTTCCTTATCTATGTCTTAGCTCTTGCACTATCTGAAATGTCGTCAGGCCTAGTACGATAGTTAATTTCACATCCTTATTGTTCATGGCCTGTAAGAATGTCATTGTATTTTCCCTTGTTCCCTCCCTTGCCTTGAAGCGCTTTGAAACACATTGTGTATAGGCGCTATATAAATAAAATATCATATCATATCATATCCTTTGCACTTGGTATCAGTAATGCACCTGTGAATTATATCACCTTGGACCATTGTAGAGCGTTGTGGTGCGTTACAGGATGTTGCTCAGTATGGTGCTGATTGTCTAACCTTCTCTAGTGCCCATTTGAACAGCCATATTGTGGGCATTCCCTCAGCAGAGTTTAGGTTAGCAATCACTTATGCTGAGAGAGAGAGACAGAGAGAGAGAGAAAGTGAGGAAGATACAGAGTTTGGCATATCTCTCTCTCTCTCTCTCTCTCTCTCTCTTTCTCTGGAAGCAGTGAAACATCAAGGTGGTCATAGAAGGACTAAACAAAGCCACGTTTCAAAGCCCTAGGACGCAGGGTTGCCGGGGTATTTGCACCGCAACACGCGTAACATCAATGTGGTCCTAGGAGGACCAGACAAAGCTCCTTTGAACTGTCTCGACCCCAGGGAAAAAAACACGTTTCAAGGCAGTAGGACTCACTGTTTCCGAGATATCTGCTCTGCAAAGCACCGCAACATACTGCACCGCGCCAGAGTAAGGCCACCGGTGGGGGAGCACACAGAATGTCCCATCATGCTGCAGCACGGTCATTCTCAACTCCCCTCCACTCTGCTCCGTGATTGTCAACAATTGATGAGAGTATTAACATGTCTGTTTACAGTACCGTGCAAAGTAGGGGCACTTTTTGCTAGTGTATATATATATAATTGTCAGAGAGAGAGAGATATAGAGAGGAATGTACATATATATATATATATATATATATATATAGAGAGAGAGAGAGAGAGAGAGAGCGTGAGAGAGAGAGAGGCTGAGAGGCATATACATATATTTATAGAGAGAGAAAGGGAGGCGAGAGAGAGTAGAGCGAGAGAAAGAGAGGGAGACAGAGAGAGTGCACACTAGATTGACATATGATACTCTGAGTACAGACAACACCAGTTAATAGAAGTAATTTATGCTGGATATTTAAATACAGAATTTTACATGGACTCTTCTTATTTAGAAGCTGTTTTTAAAAAATGTGACGCACACTATCCCTCAATTGTGTACTTTGTGTACAAAATGTAAAGAGGGTATTTTGAAGATTTGGCCTGAAAATGAAAACATGTGAAGTACACGCTTACCAAACTCTCACTCCGCTCATACAGACACATTAGAAGCTAAATCAGAGAAACAATTAAGAACCCACTGAAACTCCACTGGACCGTAGGCACACCATTTTTCAAGAAAGTTCGTAATACATTTTCAAATGAAATCTAATGAATAGAAAATGAAAACAATCTTCATATTAAATTACAAAAAGCAGCCTCTGTTCTTTCAGTCCTCCGGGCTGGTTTTTAAATCTTTGGGAGCTGTCTGTGGAACATCCAGCTTTGCCTTAATAGGCATGGAATATTAGAAGGGCTGGGACTGAGGCTTGGAACTTGATTTACCCAAGTGAACGAAAACGCTTTTTCTTTTTGATATTCTTCTCATCAGACATGTCCTGACAAAATTGGAAGGAATTCATTTTTTCAAACCTTAAAGCATCATAATAGCAGTTCCTATGGATTATTTGGCTGCAAGTACTGATTTTGGGCCTGATTTACAGAGCATTCTCTAATGGGATTGCGCCATTATGAATGCATTCTGTGAATCAGGCCCTTTGTATCAATTTGGGAAGGAGGAAAGGTTGACTATATGTTGACTGACTTTAAACCTGCAGCCAGCAGATCCCACACAGATCTCAGCAGCGAAGCACAATCAACCGAGCTATCCCACTGCCAGAGTATGCTAGAGAGGGCGTGTGCTTCACATATGAAGCCTCCTTCCCGGAGCGTTCAGCTGCAGAATGTGCAAGGGCGAAGGAGCACTGTTAGCACTACTGCATTGAATGTATATGCTTTTTGCACAAGGGAAATCTATGACCGCTCTTGTTATTTGCATATTTCAAGTAACTCTGGGTGTCACCCTCAGTTACTAGGGGAATCCAGACGTGGACCCACTATTCTTAGAGAGGCACAGCTACACCCTACTGATGAGGTTCAACCAGACCGAAACATGTGTCTGGGGTTGCTGTTGGTACTCTTGTTCAGAGGAGAATTGCCTAGCATTTCGGTGCTGGACTGCCCCAGGGCAGGACAAAGACTGATATGTTTAGGATATTTCTCCTCTGTGAAAGATAGTGCGCTAAAGACTCTGGGTAAGGCTCTTGTAACCAGAACTCATATCTGGCAGAGAGTCTCCCAGGACCCCCCTTGTTATTTGCATATTTCAAGTAACTCTGGGTCTCACCCTCAGTTACTAGGGGAATCCAGACGTGGACCACTTGCTCACTATTCTTAGAGAGGCACAGCTACACCCTACTGATGAGGTTCAACCAGACCGAAACACGTGTCTGGGGTTGCTGTTGGTACTCTTGTTCAAAGGAGAATCGCCTAGCATTTCAGTGCTGGACTGCCCCAGGGCAGGACAAAGACTGATATGTTTAGGATATTTCTCCTCTGTGAAAGATAGTGAGCTAAAGACTCTGGGTAAGGCTCTTGTAACCAGGACTCATGTCTGGCAGAGAGTCTCCCAGGAGCCCCCCTTGTTATTTGCTAATACTTAGGCAATATGACCCAAGGAGGGAGGACATTACCGGTTTGGTAATGTCTCTGGGGTCATAGTTAGAAGCCCGAGCGGATAGTCCCTTCTCCCTTTCCATGGCGGCCATTGAAATCAATGTAAACAAAAATAAACAAACAACATGGCCGCCATGGAACAGAGAGAATGGACTACACGTAGTCACTTCTCCCTTTCCATAGCAGCCAGTCGTGGAAGGAACCACAGAGCTGTGGCAGTGAGGGAGTCTTGTTGGCCGGGTAATGCCCCAGTAAGGGCCAATGAGCTTGCTTGTAACAAGCTTATTGACCCTCGCCAGGAACTAATGTGCAACATTGCACTTGCATCAGCGCAAAATGTGTGTAAGAGACCCATGATAGCCATAATATGCTGGGGAATGACTTACAAAACACTCATTCAAAGTGATAACAATGTTAAGTGAGCAGGGCTCTTTTTTTATTACTGTGTGTCGTCATGCCAGCATTTGTCTAGCTACAGAGGAATGTCTAGCAATGGGAAGACACATTTTCACCTTATTAACACCAGATGAACAAAGTCATTGAAAGCAGATAAAGCAAAAACTCTGATTAAAAAATAGAATTATTTAAAAATAGGTGAAGAAAATTCTATCTATAGGAAGCAATGACCATGATCCAGCTATAGGTGTAGCATGACACGTATGGTAAACTTGTGCTCCACATCTACATGTTAATGACAGCACAAAACTAATTGTGTTCAACCGCAAAATCCTGAGGGTCCACTGTCCTCAATACTAAAGGGAGTCTATTCTGCATGTACCTAGTCTTCACATTTAATGCTGCACAGGTGCAGAGAACAGAGAAAATTCACAAAGAAGTTACTATGGGTAACACTGAGCTACTTGTAAAGAAGGCTAGTCGATTCACACAGAAATTACTGTGGGTAACACTGAGCTGTTCCTAAAAGGTGCTAGTTGATTCTCAAACATAGTACCATGCATAATACTGAACTACTCCTGTAGACAGCTAGTCGAATCACTAACAAGTTACCATGCGTAATACTGATCTACGCCTGGAGAAGGCTAGTCGATTTACAAAGAAGTTACCATTGGTAATACTGAGCTACTCCTAAACAAGGCTAACTGATTCACAAACAATTTACTATAAATTACTTTGAGCTACTCCTGGAGACCTCTACTCAATTCAAAAAGAAGTTACTATGGGTAACACTGAGCTACTCCTGAAGACAGCGAGTAATTCACAAAAATGTTACGATGACTAACATTGAGCTACAACATGAGACAGCTAGTCAATTCACAAACATGTTACCATGGGTAACACTGAGCTACTGCTAAAGGGGACTAGCCGATTCACAAAGAGGTTACCATGGGTAACACTGAGCTACTCCAAAAGAAGGCTAATTGATTCACAAACAATCTACTAAAGGTAACACTGAGCTACTTCAAAAGAGGGGTAGTCAATTCAAAAAGAATTTCTATGGGTAACACTGAGCTACTCCTAAATAAGGCTAGTGGATTCACAAAGAGGTTACTATGGGTAACACTGAGCTACTCCTGGAGACGGCTAGTTGATTCAGAAAGACATTACTATGGGTAATAGTGACTTACTCCTGGAGACAGCTAGTCGATTCACAAAGAAGTTACCATGGGTAACACTGAGCTACTACTGGAGTCAGCTAGTCAATTCTCAAAGAAGTTACTATAGGTAACACCTACTTACTCCTAATTTACTTCTAGTATGTCAGGAGTAAGGGTTACTTCTAGTAACTTCTTTATAAATTGAATAGCACTCTGCAGGAATAAGCCATGTGTAAGTCGGAGTTACTCACAGTAACATCTTTGTAAATTGCCACCAAAATGTTTAGAGCTCATGGGGAATTCATGTTTCTTTTCAAACATATCCAAATAGCGTTGGTTTTGAATTGCTCCTCAGAGCTAGAGCCACTATATTTTTCTATGTTTGTGTGTGTGTCTCTAAACTGGTGTCTGGCCTGCCTGTAGGTACTCCCGGAGCATAGGAAGGTCCATTGATTATTGATTTGCCCAGGATCAAACTATTTCTGGATTAGAAGCATTCCTCAATGTGAAGTGTACCACTTGCTTCCTGTCCCCTCCCAGAGTCCTCAGTTCATTCTTGGTCAGTCCAGCATCTGCAGGAATGATGTGAACATCCTGTGAGTCATCTTTCACTAATAAATAAGTCGAATCGTATATCAGGTTAGCAAACTATTATTACTAATATTAGGTTATTTATTCATCTCGGACCCAGTTTAGGGAAGGAACGGAACTCATGGGGGAAATACCCAGTGAGGGAAGCAGATCACAAGGGATCAAACCATGGAAGCAGGGATCTAACAGTGGGGTGGTGTGGGCAGTTTGGTATCAAGGGATCTACAAGCAACCCAGGGATGAAGCTGGAGGAGCAGATTGCCCAGTCTCATGTTAGTTGGGGAGTGGAGTGAGTGTGGACCTAGGTGTTTCACCACTACATATGCTTACTCAGATGGTACCCTTTGTGTCTTCCCCATGGAGCAGCTCCTGATGGAAGCAGGAGAAATTATCAAGTTGAAGCTTAACTACACCGGCTCACTGTGTTTTGGACAAGTTGTCAGAACACAAAACACAAAAAACATAGGACTCACTAAGCAGGCTTTCCCTCAATCTAGTCACCCTCAAAGCCCTCTCTTTTATGTACGACGGTATCCATATGAGAGTGTCATGGTGCTTCATCAGCAAAATAGAAGACATCCCGGAAATGCTCCAGCCCCTCATCTAAAGGAATTCAACTGCAAAGAGTGACTGAGGCTGCCTTTGCTCCACCTACTCTCCGCCTCCTACTCCTGTGGCTGACTCCCACCCTGACACAGCCCTCACTGACTTCAATCTCTCCATCTCTAACACCCTTGATACTCTTGCCCCTGTCATCGAAAGGGTCCGACTGAAGCCTTCCAAAAAGTGCAACTCTTGGTATGACTGCGATCTGGCTGCCCTTAAACGCAAGTGTAGGGCAGCTGAACGGAAATGGAATTTGTCAGGTGGACCATCTGAAAAAATGGCCTGCCGCCTCCTTCACAGGCAATATCGACTCTCCATCCACACCAAGAAAAGAGTCTTTATTCAAGCTTCATCTCCGCGGCATCAAATAAAACGGCTGAACTTTTCAAAATCTGTAAGGAACTGGCCAATCCTGCAGCAGCCTTCTCTTCGGTCACACCTACCCAGGACCTTTGCTCGGCCCTGGCTGCACACTTCACCGCAAAAACCCAAGACATCGTTTCCTCTCTCTCCTCCACACCACCTCATTCAACAACACCTCTGGAGCCTCCCTTGGCCCCTACACCACTTCTCCTCTCTTCTCTCACTCCCGTCACACCTTATGAGGTCACCAGACAAGTCCGATCTATGATGGCTTCATCCAAACAGGTGGACCCGTGCCCCTTCAAAACGATTAAGGACAACATTGACTCTCTCGCTCCAGCCTTGGCTGATCTCTACAATCTCTCTTTTGCCACTGGAGATTTCCCAACTTCTCTTAAGCACTCCCTTGTGAACCCTCTACTTAAGAAACCCTCTGCCAAACCCTCCATTCCGGCAAACTACCACCCTATCTCTATCACCCCTTTCCTGAGCAAACTCCTGGAGAAGCTGGCAATCTCTCAGTTCACCCTCCACACTGAAACTGCTGGTTGCTTCCACGACCATCAGTCTGGCTTTAGAGCATCCAGAGGCACGGAAACTGGTCTTCTGAACACCCGTGAAGACCTGCTCTCAAATTTCTCTTCAACACTCCCTCTGTCCTCATTCTTCTTGACCTCTCCTCTGCCTTTGACACCGTAAAACACAACATCCTGACTGTACATCTGCATGGCACCCTAGGAATCACAGATCATGCTCTGGCGTGGTTAACGTCCTTCATTTTCGACCGGCCATCCCAGGTGGAACTTGGGTCCTTTCTCTCTACTATCACTTGTTCAACCTGTAGAGTTCCCCAGGGTTCTAACCTATCCCCCTAGTTCTTCAATGTCAACATGGCTGCCCTTGCACGTGTGATTGCCACTTTCATCTCTAACTTCCAGTGTTATGCGGATGACACGCAACTCTCCTTCAGGCTACCCTCAGCCACCTCCTCTACCTTGCTCACATCTGACTGTCTGTCCCCAATTCAGTCATGGCATGCTGCAAACGGCCTCTGCCTCAATGCTAGTAAGACTGAGATTGTTTGCTTTGGGACTCCTGCTCCCGCTTTCCCACTCTCACTCTGGCCAGCCTCCCTTGGCCATGCGCCCGCACCCACCTGCAAGGCAAAACACCTTGGGGTCATCTTCGACTCCACTCTCTCCTTCTCCACTCACATTTCGGACATCTCCAAAAAAGTCCAAATACCAGCTGCACCTCCTCAGAGGTACTCTTCCTTTTCTCACCTATTCCCCAGCGGCTCACTGTCTCCAGAGCTCTGGTTCTCTCAAGGCTGCACTACTGCAACAGCCTCTTCCTCATCCTCCCTGCTTCTGCCCTGCGCCCTCTGCAACTCATCCAGAACAGGACTGCAAGACTTATCCTTGGCCTCAAGCCCAGGGACCGCATCTCTCTGGTGCTGAAATCCCTTCACTGGCTCCCTGTGGCTGCAAGGATTAAAATCAAGACCCTCTGCATTGGGCACAAGGCTTTCTGGGGCCGGTTTAACATTGTTTCATCGCCAGTAATTTGTACGACTGGCTTTTAAACATGTACACAATTGCAAAAAGGGTAAATAAAATGTTTAGGTGTGGGTGGAAAAGGGCAGATAATTTGTTGGGGGTAATGAATAGGTACAAATATGCAGGAGAGGGAGGTTTGGGGGGTAACTCCCCCCCCCCAAAAAAAAAAAAATTATTTGATTACCTTTTTCTAAATTCTGTACAAATTTAAAAGTCAGTAGTAGTAATTTCCGGCTGATGAATGAACGTGGAACCCCTGGGCATGGGACCTACCTATCTGCAACGTTGCCTACCTAAATACTCTGCTCATCTACCTCCAACCTTCTGCGAGTGTGCCGGTTCTCCAAGCAGAGATTTGGAGAGAGATCTTTATCCTCTGCAGGGGCCTCCCTCTGGAATAGCCTCCCTGCCACCCTGCGTCTTGAGCCGGATCTCTGTAAGTTCCAGAAACTCCATAAGACATTCCTCTTCTTATCTTCCTTCTCTCTCCCTCTACCCTGCTAATCTTTCTCTCCGCTCTATCCCTCTCTCCCTCAATTTCCGTGCCCCCTGCTGACTGGCCACCTGGTGTACCTAAGAGTCTCACAGGTCCCTTGCCAGTCCTCTCACACTTGCCTCCGGGACTCGCACTTACCTCATCATTACTGCACTTGGTCAATGACCCATGAGAGTGGCATCTCTCAGCACTTACCCCAGCTTCCGACCGACTGGGCGCACTTGGCCCCCACCCCCTCACTTCCTGCACTTGTCCCCCCCACCCCTCTCCTGCACCTGTCTGCGCACTTTCACAATCTGAATGCCATTCAGAAAGGGATGCCACAAAATACAAGTCATTCATTTAAAACCATGGAAGAACTGCACAGATGTTCCATGTGTGTTAGAACTGCACAGATGTTCCATGTGTGTTAGAACTGCACAGATGTTCCATGTGTGTTGGCTGCACAGAAGTTCCATGTGAGTTAGAACTGCACAGAAGTTCCATGTGTGTTAGAACTGCACAGAAGTTCCATGTGAGTTAGAACTGCACAGATGTTCCATGTGTGTTAGAACTGCACAGATGTTCCATGTGAGTTAGAACTGCACAGAAGTTCCATGTGTGTTAGAACTGCACAGAAGTTCCATGTGAGTTAGAACTGCACAGATGTTCCATGAGTGTTAGAAGTGCACAGAAGTTCCATGTGAGTTAGAACTGCACAGATGTTCCATGTGTGTTAGAACTGCACAGATGTTCCATGTGAGTTAGAACTGCACAGAAGTTCCATGTGTGTTAGAACTGCACAGAAGTTCCATGTGAGTTAGAACTGCACAGATGTTCCATGTGTGTTAGAACTGCACAGAAGTTCCATGTGAGTTAGAACTGCACAGATGTTCCATGTGTGTTAGAACTGCACAGAAGTTCCATGTGAGTTAGAACTGCACAGAAGTTCCATGTGAGTTAGAACTGCACAGAAGCTCCATGTGAGTTAGAACTGCACAGATGTTCCATGTGTGTTAGAACTGCACAGATGTTCCATGTGAGTTAGAACTGCACAGATGTTCCATGTGTGTTAGAACTGCACAGATGTTCCATGTGAGTTAGAACTGCACAGAAGTTCCATGTGTGTTAGAACTGCACAGATGTTCCATGTGTGTTAGAACTGCACAGAAGTTCCATGTGAGTTAGAACTGCACAGATGTTCCATGTGTGTTAGAACTGCACAGATGTTCCATGTGAGTTAGAACTGCACAGAAGTTCCATGTGTGTTAGAACTGCACCGAAGTTCCATGTGAGTTAGAACTGCACAGATGTTCCATGAGTGTTAGAACTGCACAGAAGTTCCATGTGAGTTAGAACTGCACAGATGTTCCATGTGTGTTAGAACTGCACAGAAGATCCATGTGAGTTAGAACTGCACAGAAGTTCCATGTGAGTTAGAACTGCACAGAAGTTCCATGTGAGTTAGAACTGCACAGATGTTCCATGTGAGTTAGAACTGCACAGATGTTCCATGTGAGTTAGAACTGCACAGAAGTTCCATGTGAGTTAGAACTGCACAGAAGTTCCATGTGAGTTAGAACTGCACAGATGTTCCATGTGTGTTAGAACTGCACAGATGTTCCATGTGTGTTAGAACTGCACAGATGTTCCATGTGTGTTGGCTGCACAGAAGTTCCATGTGAGTTAGAACTGCACAGATGTTCCATGTGTGTTAGAACTGCACAGATGTTCCATGTGAGTTAGAACTGCACAGATGTTCAATGTGTGTTAGAACTGCACAGATGTTCCATGTGTGTTAGAACTGCACAGATGTTCCATGTGTGTTGGCTGCACAGAAGTTCCATGTGAGTTAGAACTGCACAGAAGTTCCATGTGTGTTAGAACTGCACAGAAGTTCCATGTGTGTTAGAACTGCACAGAAGTTCCATGTGAGTTAGAACTGCACAGATGTTCCATGTGTGTTAGAACTGCACAGATGTTCCATGTGAGTTAGAACTGCACAGAAGTTCCATGTGTGTTAGAACTGCACAGAAGGTCCATGTGAGTTAGAACTGCACAGATGTTCCATGTGTGTTAGAACTGCACAGATGTTCCATGTGAGTTAGAACTGCACAGAAGTTCCATGTGTGTTAGAACTGCACAGAAGTTCCATGTGAGTTAGAACTGCACAGATGTTCCATGAGTGTTAGAACTGCACAGAAGTTCCATGTGAGTTAGAACTGCACAGATGTTCCATGTGTGTTAGAACTGCACAGATGTTCCATGTGAGTTAGAACTGCACAGAAGTTCCATGTGTGTTAGAACTGCACAGAAGTTCCATGTGAGTTAGAACTGCACAGATGTTCCATGTGTGTTAGAACTGCACAGAAGTTCCATGTGAGTTAGAACTGCACAGATGTTCCATGTGTGTTAGAACTGCACAGAAGTTCCATGTGAGTTAGAACTGCACAGAAGTTCCATGTGAGTTAGAACTGCACAGAAGCTCCATGTGAGTTAGAACTGCACAGATGTTCCATGTGTGTTAGAACTGCACAGATGTTCCATGTGAGTTAGAACTGCACAGATGTTCCATGTGTGTTAGAACTGCACAGATGTTCCATGTGAGTTAGAACTGCACAGAAGTTCCATGTGTGTTAGAACTGCACAAATGTTCCATGTGTGTTAGAACTGCACAGAAGTTCCATGTGAGTTAGAACTGCACAGATGTTCCATGTGTGTTAGAACTGCACAGATGTTCCATGTGAGTTAGAACTGCACAGAAGTTCCATGTGTGTTAGAACTGCACCGAAGTTCCATGTGAGTTAGAACTGCACAGATGTTCCATGAGTGTTAGAACTGCACAGAAGTTCCATGTGAGTTAGAACTGCACAGATGTTCCATGTGTGTTAGAACTGCACAGAAGATCCATGTGAGTTAGAACTGCACAGAAGTTCCATGTGAGTTAGAACTGCACAGAAGTTCCATGTGAGTTAGAACTGCACAGATGTTCCATGTGAGTTAGAACTGCACAGATGTTCCATGTGAGTTAGAACTGCACAGAAGTTCCATGTGAGTTAGAACTGCACAGAAGTTCCATGTGAGTTAGAACTGCACATATGTTCCATGTGTGTTAGAACTGCACAGATGTTCCATGTGAGTTAGAACTGCACAGATGTTCCATGTGAGTTAGAACTGCACAGATGTTCCATGTGTGTTAGAACTGCACAGATGTTCCATGTGTGTTAGAACTGCACAGATGTTCCATGTGTGTTGGCTGCACAGAAGTTCCATGTGAGTTAGAACTGCACAGATGTTCCATGTGTGTTAGAACTGCACAGATGTTCCATGTGTGTTAGAACTGCACAGATGTTCCATGTGTGTTAGAACTGCACAGATGTTCCATGTGAGTTAGAACTGCACAGAAGTTCCATGTGAGTTAGAACTGCACAGATGTTCCATGTGAGTTAGAACTGCACAGATGTTCCATGTGTGTTAGAACTGCACAGATGTTCCATGTGTGTTAGAACTGCACAGATGTTCCATGTGTGTTAGAACTGCACAGATGTTCCATGTGTGTTAGAACTGCACAGATGTTCCATGTGTGTTGGCTGCACAGAAGTTCCATGTGAGTTAGAACTGCACAGATGTTCCATGTGTGTTAGAACTGCACAGATGTTCCATGTGAGTTAGAACTGCACAGATGTTCAATGTGTGTTAGAACTGCACAGATGTTCCATGTGTGTTAGAACTGCACAGATGTTCCATGTGTGTTGGCTGCACAGAAGTTCCATGTGAGTTAGAGCTGCACAGATGTTCCATGTGTGTTAGAACTGCACAGATGTTCCATGTGAGTTAGAGCTGCACAGATGTTCCATGTGTGTTAGAACTGCACAGATGTTCCATGTGTGTTAGAACTGCACAGATGTTCCATGTGTGTTAGAACTGCACAGATGTTCCATGTGTGTTAGAACTGCACAGATGTTCCATGTGAGTTAGAACTGCACAGATGTTCCATGTGTGTTAGAACTGCACAGAAGTTCCATGTGAGTTAGAACTGCACAGAAGTTCCATGTGAGTTAGAACTGCACAGATGTTCCATGTGTGTTAGAACTGCACAGATGTTCCATGTGTGTTAGAACTGCACAGATGTTCCATGTGTGTTGGCTGCACATTATGTTGCAGGTCAGCATTGGGAAGACTTTAGGCACAGGACATTGTGCTCCAGGAAAAGCTGCCTCATTGATTAAAGACTTGTCCCCCAGACTTGCTCACACCCAACATTAAGGGTATGGAACCTACGACTCTACGTATGATTGGCATTAGGACTCGATCATACCATTGACTCGGCTGCTGGAGCTGATGGGAGTTGTGGTCCAAACCCTCTGGAAAGATAAGGTGGTAGGCCCCTGACCTACAGAAATGGTGTGGGTGAGCAAAGAACGCCCCTGTGCTTGACGTTCTGTATAGCACGGCAAATACTGGTTGCCTCAAGCGTCGGACCTCTTGCGGTTTCTCTTTAGTACATGATTAGAAACTCAACCTTTTGCAAGTCGAGGTAGCATTATGAGAATGGAGCCCCCCCCCCATAGCTGAAATCTCTTATTTTTGAATAATTCCCCCCTAGGAGGCCTGTTGCAAACCAGCCAGTCCACCCTTACTACCTATCACTGTTTTTTTTTTGGTTCTTTGTTGTCTGTCATGTTTCAGCTCTCCTATGCCGCAGGGCCTTTGTCACCAGCGCTTAAGAAATAAATAAAATAAATAAATAAACATACCACCAACTGTTGAGAAAAACATGTCTACGGTTCTTTTCAGTGCAGAGACCACGCCTGCTTTTGTGCCACAAAAACTAGCTTCTTACTCAATAGTTTGGGAGCACAGAGGCACAGAGCATATTAATGATGCCCACCATACTCCGTTCATAGGCAGGGGGGTGGAGGTGTGGCATTGAGGAGGGGGGGGGTCATTTGCCAATCCCTAGGTGAGGCTGAACCTTTACTCAAAAGGTAGCTCTATGCTTTATTTTAAAAAAGTGAACAGTGAAGTTCATCAACAACAATACTTACTCCTATGTTTACAAAAAACATTTTTATTCCAAAAAACAATACAAACATTTTCAAAAGTGTCTACTGAACAAGAAGCGAGAGAGTTATAGTGTTTCCTAATCCACAAAACACGAACCTGATAATAATGTTACATACAATTCAGGGCACAATGACCTGGAACCTTAATAACATCATTCACAAAGACACAAAACAGAACCACCTGGAAGAAAAATACATGACTGATTGGAACATGTGAAATATCCCAAGTGTACAGTAATGTAACCTGGCCCAAAGGATGAATAAGACGTTCCTGCCAACACTTTCTCAGATCGCTCTGCAGGAACGGCAACACTACCAGTGGAGATGAAAGTGTCCCAATTCCATGTAAACTGTAATAGCTGGCTTTCCTGCAGTAGATTATATAAAGATGTACATCCAACATAACGATTGCATGTCTGGTCCGATAGCACAGCGCGTAGCGCGCTCACTTTGACATCTGTGCAGATCCTACTCGAATCCGGCAGGGGCAAACTCAGGCTTTCATCTTTCCGAGGTCGATACATGAGCACCACACACTGTGGGTAATAATAAGCAGCGCTCAGATGCCAGAGGGTTCGTAGCGCTATATAAATGCAAAATTATTATTATATCGGTAAAGATTTTTTAGAATTTAAAGATGGCACAGAATAATACAATCATATACATCGTAAGTGGCAGTGCGTGTAAAGGGAACTTTAAAAAAATCATAAAAATACTGCCACATCTGTTATTTTAAATTCTTCTTCAAGCACTCCCCAAATATCCCTTTCCCAATTACATGCATTTCTCTGTGTATCTTTGATGCCATTTGCAAAACTGCAGCATCCATTGTGGCAGACAAACTGCGCAGCCTCCATTGACCGCTACACTCCAGGTGGCGCTGTTGACCCCATCTTGTCGCTGCCTGTGCGGGTTAGTTATTTTCAGACTAGAGAGGAACTGAGAATAGAAGGATAGATGCCATACTCAGCCATGCAGTAGACCATGCATGCAGCCCCGGTGCAGCAGAACTGCATGATCCATCAAATGCCCTGTAATGGCCCCTGGCGCTGTGCTGAAGACCGGCAGAGGTCCCATCTGGTATCAGTATATTCAGGGCTTTAAGTGGGCCGGAGCTAGCCGGGGGAAATATAATGTACACAGTGCCTTAAACAGAACGGCAAAATGAGCCAGAGATCGTCAAAGGACCATGGCCTTACGAGCCGGCAGGCGATACCCCGCTGTTAGGCCACGCCCCCTTGATGAGCCCCGGCTCGTTTTGCCATGCCACTTAAGGCACTGAATTATATCCTCCTGAGAGACTGAAGCCCAAAGGATGCATGGGATCCCTGGACTAGGCAGTACATATGCCCACAGCTCACCCGACTCTATGACAACTGAAAACATATTACCGCACGTGCATGCACAGACGCTTCATCACTGCAACTCGTGCACAAATAAGGCAAACTGTGGCAATCGCGAATGTCACTCCTGCGACGCGGAGGGGCTCATCAGGAGCGTGAAGGTATTTATGCTAGGAATTCACAGGCAGTGTTTACTGATACCACATGTGGTATATTCAGCAGCAAGTATGACTTTACTGTAAATGCGCCATTTCAGAAAGCGATCCTGCGGCATTTCAGACGTATTGCACCACACGTCATGTCGAAAAAATGCACAGAAGGGTGAGAATGGGAGCACCTGATTTGGGGGTCCATCTTTCCCAAGAGTCACAGGAATGTGCTGGTTAAAATCAAGAATTTGGGGGGAGTACAATTCTGGGGCAAGACCTTTGATCATCCTTAAGTTGTATTTGAGCCCATAATCATGTGGTGTTTACCGAATGCGGTATTTTTAAAAAATACAGCATGAAATAAAAACCTCAGCACACAAGAGCACAGATGGTAAAAACAAGTGGCATTTGGAAAACTACCCTTTTTGCTAATATGCAATACTCCAATTGAGGTTCTAACACCTACAGGGCGCAGACAAACTGGCAGCTGTGGGGCCCTTTGACAGATTCTGTGCCTAGGGCGCATGCTCTATACACCTGCAAGAATAAAATGGCCTTTCCATTGACATATCTCCCCCAATTCAGAGGTAAATAACTATGGCCAAATTATGTCACATGTGCCTGGTGAATAATTGACACCCGCCCTGCCTTGATACGAAGAAATACTCGTTGTACATAGCCGGAATCCAGGATGAAAACATTGCTGTTTGTTCAGCTAACCCTTTTTCTCCCCTCGCACACCGCACCTTTGTAACTTAGCGGAAGGCACGGGGTCATTCCACACACCCGCACTCGCATATCACACAAACACTATTGCACAACACCTCTGCCATAAGAGTGAAGCTACCCTTAACGACAAAAAATCGAATTGTAGCTTCCCATGTAATTCTCTATCTCCTTAAAAACAATCCACCCAGTTTAGTTCATAGTCTACCTCCGCTGCACCTATCCACGCGGCATTCAGACAGGGGGGACAAACAGGGTCTTGGCCACCCTCAAAAAACTGTAATGGCCAAAATGCACACACGATAAAAGCACATCCCAAATCACCCACATTTGGACTCCTGCCCCCCTGAGGCCATTCAGCCAAACAGCGCTTTGGCGCCATAATTATGATGATACACATGACAAAAAAGAATGAATGAATGAATTATTCGCTTAGCCTGCGTCACAGTGCTTGACATTGATGTGATTGGCAAATGTGGAGTTCACAGAGTGGCTGCTTCTGCCAAGCACTGCTCTGTGTTCCCCTCTCCTTGCAGGTGTAAAACTCTAGCTTCAGCCTAGCCAAACTCCTCTAGCCTTTGAGAAGACAGCCAATGGACCTTTGGTGACTGGGGCGGTGGGGTCGACATGAAACCATCACAGTGAACCCAAGAGACTCAGAAAGAAGAGTCCTGTTTGAATCCATTCCAAATGCTTTATAAAGTGGTGGCTGATATGCTAGGGCACCTGCAGCGACTCTGTGCTCTAGCACCTTGAAGGGTCTTTTTGTGCTAGATGGAATTACAATAATGATCTCAAAGCAAACAATCGGACAGACTCAAAGAATATGGAAAAGTGCCACTTTATTATCTATTTAATAAAGCAGGGAGAACTGTCAGGCATCGGACTGATGCATGCACAATCACAAACAAACTTGATTGCATGGTGGTCTTATACTCCAATATGTGTCATCTATGATGTCATTCTAAGTGGCAAAATATCAAACCTTTCAAGGGAAGGTATTGGTTAAGGGAACTCTGTCTACTTATAGAACATATAAGGATTATTACATCATTGGCTACCCCTTATCTGTAGGGCACACATTGAACTACCTCTAAATATGTATAGTACTAATTATAGTGGATAAAATAACAGTGGACTGGTCTACACTAAATTGCACGTTAGGTTGTCCCTACACCCAAAGGATTGGTTGGCATATTATCCCAATCTTAGACTTTTGTCTCTTTAGCAGCACATACGTGAAACAAAACTTAAGTGTTTGAATCCCCTCAGACTACACCCCATTTTCCCAATTGGTTGATCATCTCTCATCGGTAGGCCATAAGCCAAAGTCTTCCGTTTGTAGTTGGCCTGGTTGCCTGTTCACTGTCCTGGAACATTCATGGGAGCGTGAGCACACCACTATCTTAACTTTAGGCTCTAATGAATAGCCTTTGTTTTGGACTTCTTAGTCACATGTGTAGAGACCATGAATTTGTCCATTTCAGCCTTTTATTTACCTCTATTTGATTTATTTATTCTGGGTGCTGTTGCTCCTTTTGGCCTCTAGAGACTTGCTCACTCTACCTCATATGAACTTTGTATACTTTTAATTGACCAGCAGTTTGATTCTCACAGATGTTTTCTTCTTCTTCCTTCTATGAATAATGTCCCACATTCAGAGCTTATCCATGTACTCCCTTTGTGCTTTGTGCTTATCCATTGAAATAGCATCTTTGCTCTGGGCCAACCTTGACTCATCGTCGGTTCTGCATACATGGCTATTTTTCTGCATCCACTGATTGAACAGCCTCGGCCTCTCTCTGAGGTAGCTTGGTTAAGTTCAATGTGAGCCAGCATCCATTTTCCCAATATGGCCGTCCTTGCCACGTTAAATATTCCTCTATAGCAAGCTTCTATACGTTTTCATTCTACCTTGCGTTACTGCGTATTTACAGTTATTGGTCAGTAAATTACTTCATCTTCTTTGTTTCCATGATTATTTTAGATTTGGGTACATGTTACTCTTAGTGCTTCAGTTACATAGTCACTTTTGTGTATTTTCATAACGTTTCAGCATAGGTTCATATATCTTCTTTATGACATCACTTTGTCCTCATCAGATTTCATTTTGACGTTCGTCCATGATATTCATTGATGCGGTCTGACATCTTGGCAGGTGACGTCCTTCCATGAAGCATTCTTCCACGTGACATCCTGCCATACTTTCAGTGAGACGGTACATTCTGTATGGCTAAGTGCATAACGTCTCTCATGCACTTGATGTGGTATGGGAATAATGCAGTAGGTCCCATTTATTGCTCATCTCCGACTGTTCCATTATGACAGTGGCGAGGGGGCGGGAACTTGGGAGGTAGCGTCTACCTGCTCCTCTGCAACTCTAGCTGGTGAACTGACATCCCCAGTCTTAGTGACCAGAACATGTGTTCAATACTTGACTACACTCCCTCCTTCCAATGAGCCCAAAGGAGGCGGCTGATCACATGCACCCTTCCAAATCCTTGCAGCATTGCAGAGCTATCACCACATTTAAATAGCCCCTGGAGGTGAACTCAGTGCAAATGAGCTCAGCCCACTCCAATCGATGAGCCAGTTATCCAAATGCATGTGCACGTCCAAGTGCAGGAAACAGGAGCAAAAGAAACATGCATGCCCAATTATACTTGCTTTGCACCAGATGTCCAATATGCAATTGACTGCAGATATCGCCATTCTCCCGAATAAATGGTCTTGGTGTGTAACATGCCACCAAGTTGCCAGAAGTATAAATTCACAAGATGCCTGAAACCTTCGTAACCACCATCATCTCCATCAAAACATCAGATGACACCTTCACGTAATTACCCGGTGCATCAAACCATTTCCTCTTCCTAGAATAAAAGTCAATGGGCCTCATTACACGTTGTCCGGTAAAAACCGGAATTTTACGGCATGGCACTATTAGCATAACCGCCCTCGCAAGAGGCCGCTAAAAGTGTCCCATTACGAGTTCGCCGACACAAGCATAGCGCCATACCGTAAATGTCTGTACCGCCGTGCCGCAAAAGTCGCCAAAATGCCCCTTACCAGCTTCGACCAAAGTGCTGATAGCACCTCCGCCCCCACGCTACATGCAAATAGCGGTCCCCGCTATTAGCGGTCACCGTAAAAAAGCGGAACCGGAAATAGCGTCATCGCACAGGAACGGGAAAGAGCACGGCGGCCATCTTTAAAAACACAATCCATTGCCATCCTCTGCATCCAGGACCTCTTTCCGGAGAACTCTGACAAGAAATCATCCAGGAAAGCCCGAAGATGCCCAAGGCGCTAATAAAATCTTCAGATCGGCAGCGCAAAGAAAAATGTTCAAATGAGGAGCTGATAATGTGGACCGGGACACTTGCAGCTAATGCTGAAGTTGTTTACGCCAAGGATATGCGGCAAGAGGCCATCAACAAGAAAAAGGCCACCTGGGCCGAAGTTACCCGCAAAGTCAGTGCTGTGGGCACTACCACCCGCAGTATCAAGGACTGCCGCAAGAGGTGGGACGACCTCCGGGTCCGTGTGCGGAATATACTAACGGCCAACTGTAACCTGGCAATGGCCACAGGAGGTGGCGCAGATTCCCTGTTGAAGCTGAAGGAGTGGGAGGAGACATGTGCGTCCACAATTGGACTCGAATCCATAGAGGGAGTCGGAGATATGGAGCATGGTGTGGCCATTTCATCCGATGGAGGTGAGTGTATACATCAAACAATGCACAGTGAAGGGTGAGGGGTCCCCTAAATATGTGTCTATGACCAGGCCATTGATCCAGCCACACACATACATGCATGCATCACCAGATGCACGTGCAACAGAGACCCATCCATGCATGACCAACCCGACATCCCCATTACTAGAAACAATGATAAAGAGGCCCCAATGCATAGAGCAGCATGACGTGAACATTCTGCATAAGGCACCTAGAACCATTAACCTTGATATACCCTATTTTTGTCCTCAACAGGATCACCGTCAGACACTGAAGGCACATGTACTGCCACACATACCCCCCAGCAGCCAAAAAGGCCAGGATGAGTGAGAAAAGTGACACTGCCACCAGCTCTAGGGGAACTGGGAGGAGTCTCCATCAGCAGAGGCCCAAAGGTAGCAGGAGCACCAGTTGCACACAGCATGAGGGCACAGCTGCTGTTATTGCTGAACCCACGCCAGTGTGCCCCATCATAGGTGGAATGCTCACGGAGGGCACGCACTCCACTGCCACCAGTTCTACTGGCGAGGCAGCAGACACTGCACTGCTCACTGACGAGGAGGACGCAATTGACATTCTAGAACAATGCCATTCCCCTAGCCCGACACATTCCATTGCAGAAAGTTCAAGGGCAACGTCCAGATCAGGTAGCCATGGAGAACATGCACCCACACCGTTGAAGGGGCATGGAGCCCTCAGGTGTCCTCACCTGACGCCGGGGGAACGGACCAGGACGCATCAGCCATCCCAACATCACATGCCACCCAACCTGACCTTGCAACCATCAGCCGGAGGCAGGCAGACATTACATCGATGGTCGCCCAGCATGTGGCCGAGACAGGCCGTATGAGGGATGACCTCAGCAAATATGCAGGCCAAACAAGGGAGGCCATTGAGGCCTGCACTGACAGGATCTGCCAGGAAATGGGCCAACTCCGCCAGGCTATTAACCGTATTGGGGACATCATGGAGCGGCAATACCAACCACCAACACGGGATCAACCGGGCACCTCCTCCTACTCGGGTTCCCTGCAGACAAGCCCCCTGCGCCGCTCTCTGCGCAACCTGAGGCGCCCCACGTCGCAACCACCCAATGGTGGAGGAGGCCCTGTGGCTTAGGTCCAGCAAGGACTAGGTGGCACATTTTGAGCAGCACACATAGACACTATAAGGCTCACATGGGGGTGTTGTGGGGGGAGGGGGGAGAGGGTGTTCTTGGGGGTGTTGTGGGGGGAGAGGGTGTTCTTGGGGGTGTTGTGGGGGGAGGCGGGAAGGGGCATTTGGAAAGTTGGGGTCATGCACATTTTTATCACATTATGTTCACAATACACTGTTCTGAGGTTAAAAACCAGGCGTCGTCTCCATCATTATGTATGTCATTTATTGTGGACAGGGTCCTTTGTGGGCCTCATAACATGCACCAGGGCAACAATACCCATCTCCATCCATGTAATTTCACCTTTGTACCTGATGGAATTCCTGATTCAGATGCTGACGCACATCGTGTGCCTCCTTGACATCGCCTCTTGCATGTCCTGCTGGAGCATTTCACCCATACTCAGCCCCATCAACATCATCCTCATCTGGTGGTTGCATGTCAATGTCAAGTGGCATAGGCACATTCCATCAGATGCACATTTTGTGATGCTCTACACATGCCATGGTTGTCTTTGCCACTTTGTCACGGCCGTACAGGAGAGCCTCACCCAGGCCGCTTAGGCACCAGCGCAATGTCTTTGGAAGGCCGAATGACGTCTCTTTCACAACGCGGGTACGGGTATGTGCAATATTGAAGTCCTCTTCCTGCTGGTTCTGTGGGTTCCGTACAGGGGTTCGGAGCCACCTCTTCAGTGGATAGCTGGCATCGCCTGTAGGGTGTGAGAAATGGGTACCTGTTACGGGTCACCTTTGGTGCGGCCTGTTGTTGGTGCTGCACTGCAATCATGCACTGAAGCACATGTCATGTTGGTGCTATTGGGACCATCTTGGTGTGGGAAGGGGTGTGGTGTGCTCTTTTGTGCTGCGTATATCCATTGCCTCCACCTGTGCTGATTGTGTCCATCTGTGACAGATGGGAACACTGCTCAGGTCTCTTAACGGGTGCTTTTAGATGCGGTTATTTGCGCCATGCCAGTAAGGGAGTTTGGGGTCTTTTCCATGCCGCTAATGCCATGTCCGCATGGCTTGTGATGGCATGATATTAGCGCCATGGCGCTATTTCCGGTATGGGTGTCGCGTGCCCATGGCCTTGCCGCTATTAGTGGCACCGTACTTACCGGGTCCGCTAATAGCGGTGGGTCAGGGTCGTGATTGGCTTGGGAAATTACCGTTACCGGTAATTCTTTAACGGTAATGATATTCCCTTACCGGACAACGTGTAATGAGGCCCAAGGTGTGGAGTTGGCTGAACTTCCCATGTTATTAAATGAGGGGGTGAACATCTAGGGATGGGGTTGGTCCAGTTGCTGCCCGACATGTTCCCTAGATGGTGGAAGAAGTGGGATTCCACAGGATTGCCACCCTCAACAAGCAGAGGTGTTATGGGATAGGGAGTTTTTGCCGCAGTACAATTAGTCAAATTTCTTTCATCAGATTTTGCTGAAACTATATCTGCGGGGTGGGTTTAAGAGAATAATTAATGTGGGGAACTCGGGGGCGCTGCGTGGGGTCTCCCCACATATATTTACAGCGACATTTCCTGTAAAAAAATAACAATTTCTTTTGTTGAAATCTACTACGATTAAAAAGATTCAACCAGATTACGTAGAACCAGTAAGTATTACACCTTCAGAGGTGTTGCCGATCCCTACTTCAACGGTACTCCAAAAAATATCATTGTGATTTCTACCAACTCTCCAGTATCCAGAGGACACCCGAAACTGCTTCCATAAGCCATTCCCAATGATAAACGCCTTCCAGTCAATGTGGATTCCCAGCCCAGCCGGTCCAGTCCAGAATTCAGAAATCAAATCCCAAAAACCGCACAACATGGATGGAGAAGCACTCCAGCTCACCACATGTAGGCTCTGTAGAACCACCATCACAACAGCTGGTCATAGAGTCAGTGAGAAACCACCGGGCATTGCCCCGCTGAAAGCTAGGGCAGAAACTCATGCACCAGAAAGATTCCAAGATGGCAGCACTGGTACTAGCCACACTTAACGTCATGCAACACGTCAATGCAACCACCTAATTAACCAATGCAGAGAGACTCAGATAGAAGGATTTGAATATCCATTTTACCAGATGCCAACTGGCAGCAAAACCAAAGAACTGAAGGAAACCAATACCAGGCCTAGCCAATCCGAAGGGCTGAGACAATTACCAAAGCCTTAATGGTAGTATAGAAGATGAGCAGACCTGAAAGAAGCCTGGAGGGAAGCTGGCAAGCTACCAAGCCATCCCTGGAACACAGGGAATACAGTACCGGGGAAGAGGTAGTGCAGAGTGTGGAAACTCGGGATCAGTCACTCTGGAGACTACACCAAAGAGCTGACTCAATGGAAGGCCTGCCGCTGGGAGGAAGGAGAAGCAACAGAGAGGTCTCTGAGTCGCGCAAAGGTCTGAAGGTGAATGCCTGTCTAAACCCTTATCAGAGGGGGATACCCCTGGCAGAAGGTTGACATGGTATTGCCTCCCTGAAGCAGACCTTGATTAGTGGAGGGAGGAAATACCCACTGTTGTTCAAGTGATAACTGAGAAAAAACAACAAGGTCTGAAAGAGGACTCAAGTAAATGTTAAAGGAACCCAACTTCTGGGAATGACATTAAGTGAATACTTAAGACACCCTGGGCCTGGAAAAGAGCTCAAGTGAATGCTGAGGAACCCACCAGTGAAAGGAGTGTTGCGAGAAATCCAACTCACGCAGGAGAAAGCAAAGGCAGAGGTAAAGGCTGAGAAAAGGAACCTTGGAGACCGATACCTGGGAGAGGTCTTCAGAGACAAGGTGAAAGCATGAAGACTGAAGAGGGTTCCAGATGTGACTGCATCCTGGAATCACTTCTCTGTTTTCATTTTCAGACTAGGGCTGCCTATTTAAGAATAGGATTTGTGAATTCGTGTGTTGGGCAGCTAAAGCTCTACAGGAAGAGAATAATTGTTGATGAGTTGCAAAGTATGAAGTATTTTCTGAATACTATGATCCAGTATCTTGAAGCTCACCTTGCTATGTGCCTAGAATACAGGTTAAGAGATAAGATGGATAACACATGTATGTATGCACCATCATGTGAGGATAAACAATGTGAATAGCACGTTCTTATGTAGGAACTGAAGGCGACTTTATAGAACACTAAAGAAGAGGTTATGTATATATCTCCAGCAAGACTTCACAACTTTGTAGAGAATGTATTCATGTATTCTCCCGGCAACATTTAACATCCTTTATTTATTAACACACAAACAGTAATGTGTATTCTATCACTGAAAATCAGGGTTGGATCTACTCCAAGGGAGCCAAGCGGCACCTAGAGACACAATCTACTCCTCACTGATGATGCCCATTGTGGCTGACACATGACTGGGAATGCTTGTAGTCTCGTGCAGAAGGGATGTGACCTAGCAGTTTGAGCTTGACTGCCCTTTTTGGGGTGGGACCAAGCTTGATCTGCATATGGTCTTTCCCCTTATGTAATGGCTTGGCAGGCTGAAACATGATGGTCTAGAGGGATACCGATAGCTGAGCCCGTGTTTATGATTTATTTAAAACCTTCCAGCCATCAACTTTTGGTGTTGCTTTTGTCACTCCGTGTGAGACGGAAATGCCCAGACGTGGGTCCCGAGCACACTGGGACTAGAGGCCCAAGCTACTCCTCACTGATGATGCCCACCAAGACCAAAACACGTCTGGAATGCTTGTGCTCTCGTGCAGAAGGGATGTGACCTAGCAGTTTGGGCTGGACTGCCCCTTTTGGGGTGGGACTAAGCCTGATTTGCATATAGTCTTTCCCCTACTGTAATGGCTTGGCAGGCTGAAAAACTATGGTCTGGAGGGTTGCCCAGAGCTTTGCCCGTGGTTAAGATTTATTCAAAACCTTCCAGTCGTCAACTTTTTGTATTGCCAAAGATAATGCGTGGCATGTTAAAAGACACCCGACTTCTGCTGAGATTGAGTAACGCCCATCAAACGTTTAGGCCAACATGGACACCTAGATTCCTTGCAGTTTCCATTATTGGAAGCAACAGCTACTGTTCTAGAGGACCCGTGTGTCACAATTCTCGCTCAAAAGCGTCTCCTCTGCTTGGGAGCCTGAATTCCTAATTCAAGCTCAGAATATGTTTCCCTCCGGGGGAGAGCGTATCCTCACACAAAAAGAAGCACCTGGCCAAGCAAGCTACCAAGGGGAGCAAAAATAAAACATGATCTTTAAGTCAGTTAGTGAAGTGGAGAAAACAAGCCCTGGAGCAGGAATCAGCATGAGATGCACAACTTCAGAGCTTAAAGTTCAGGCAATTATTAACTATTAAAATTCATGCCTCGTTGAAGCTGTAACTTGGCATGCTGCACACGAGGGAGCAATTTTCATAAACCACCACAGCCCTTATAATTTCAGAGTTCCTCTGATATTAAGTTAAGTGGAGGAATATTATAAATGCCCCGGTACAAAATGAGCCCAACTCAATATAGGTTATCATAAATGAAAGAAATCGAAATAATGAAAAATGGTGGCACGCTGAAAAGCGCGCGTACATATGCAACACCATCATTCAACGGAGAAGATCTCTTCTTTGGATTATAGCAGCAGTTCACATTGTGGCGGCGGCTGCAGGGACGCCAATTCCCCAAATTGTCAGGGGCAGCGAAAGTAACCTCACACACCTGATGACACCACATGAAGTGACTTCATGTGAATCTGCCCATGATGACATCACAGGAAGTGATGTCCCAAAAGGAGAACCTAGAGTGCACCAATAAAGATAATGCATAGAATGTAAGCAGTGAAAAGGGAATTTTAGTAGCCAAGTATATATTAACAACAGCGCGGACTTGGCATGTAACGGGGGCAGTCATAATATACCTAGGGTACAACCAGCAGAATCATTAAGGGCCAGGATCCCTGCTTTCTTATGCCAGTGCAGCCGGCATAGCCACAATTAGCTTATTGCTGCTCCATATACTCAAGTAGAGCTCTTCTATGCCTGGTTAGCCACATATGCCATATGAAGGCATCATACACCAGCTGCAGTCCTACAAGTCCAAGTGCTCCAGTCATGTGCCAAGTGCAGGCACAATCTCCCAAGTGCTCTCAACCTATGACTTCATATATAATTCCGTGTGTTTGTTCTTCTTAAGTTCAAAGTGAACAGAATTATTTCTAGTTGATCTCAATTTGAGAAGATAAAAGAAATTAGGTCATGTAAGGTAATTTCATTCGTCCAGAACCACACACGTTGGTTAAGTGACAAAGCCAGGATTAATACCCAGATCACCAGTTTAACTGGCCCCAATTTACTCAATAGACAATATTTCGTACAATCAATTTTTAGTTTTAGACCAACATATTAGGTTTTCTGCATTGTGTACTTTAATGAGCCGAAGGTTTTGTTTGGGGTTATGAGGTCGGTGGCAAGGAAGGTCAGAGGTTACAGTAACTTGGATATCCCGTACTACATGTGTGGTATATACACCTGGCAATATCAAGTCCTAAGTGATACTGCCTGAATAGCAGGGTCTTCACATCATTTTTGAACTGCAGGAGCATTGCAGCGGTCCTAATTGGGACCGGGATGTTGATCCAGTAGGCGGGGGAATACCAAGGGAAGGCCAGTCTTCTGGTTGTCTATTTGCATGCCAGTGTAGTCTCCAGTATCACAAAGATCTGGCTCCTCGGGCAGTAATTGCCTTATATGTGATGCAGGCAATTTTGCAGTGTATCTTGTCTGGTATTGAAACACTGTGTAATTATCTTACGATGGGGAAATCTACTAAGGGCTTTCACTTATCAGAGGCCATTCAGTATTTGTCTGTTATCTGCTTGTGCCTGTGTAGGTTGATCGCCAAACAGCTGACCATGTCTGAAGGTATACTTTGTCAGCTGTAGCTATGCTCCCTAACTCAGGACCTCATTCACTCATGGCACACCCAATTTTGGGACCCAGTCTACTGGAAAGTACAGCAGCAGCACTTAGGATTTACAGATAGAAGACTCTAGGAGTCTTCCTCTGTCTCGCATTCTAATGGTTGACATCACAGACTCCAACTCCCCAGTCCTTTCATTGAAATTCTTAACATTGGTTTTGATTTCCAGCTGAACAAAGTACAATATTTTCGCTATTTGGGCATCAACATCTGCAGCGCTGACCTCTTTTGAAATCTGGTCCACTTACATCTACGTGCCACCAGACTGGTAGTGGAGATGGAGCTTTCCTTGGTGTTTCAACCACCAAATACAGGGCCACATTGCCCTTTATTAAACCCTGCCGAGAGATGGGCAGCTAGAAAGCTACACATGGGGAGGCAACAACACCAAGCAATGCATGTAGGCACATCTCGTATCAATGCAACTATTGGTTAAATACTATTGTATCATTTGGCACCAGTACACCCAAACCAACACAGGATGTATTAAGTGGAAAAAAGTTTTCATAATGTATTTAAATGTGTATAATATTTCAAAGGAATGCATTGAATCATTAAAACACAGTAAAAACACGTGAGTAGAAAAACGGTGGCATTTAAGCATGTGGACTCAGAGAATTCTTCCCCAGCAGAGTAAGATACTCCATGGAGACCTACTAGATTTGGAAAATTCAGAAGAGTTTCCCCTGCACAAGTCCCCTCAGCCTAGTTGCTTATAATAATAATAATAACAGGTATGAGTTTCAAAGATGGTGCTGGTTGTGTTTCTAAATCCCTGTTGCTCCTTGATTTACTGAGCCAGGGCCAGACATGTTTGGTCTAAGCCACAGCAGAGAAGCTGTTGGATTGGTCTGTGCTGGGCCATGCAGTGCAGGGGGGCAGGATATCATCACTGGCAGGTGACGTTGGTGCACAGTGACACCACTGCTAAGATACAGACTCCTGCCGAAAGTGACAGATTCATTTTTGAGTGGCTCAAAATGTGGCAGCAGCAAAGTGTGCATGGGAGAAATTGCACCATTGTCCCGCTGTCCGTTAACAAGACCTGCAGGATAGAGTAATGCATGGTTGCTCGGTGTGTATGTTTAGCTGTTGCAAAGTGAGCAAGAAACTGTACAGTCTGGAATGTTCTGGATAGCAATTCTTGTCCTTTGTCAGGGCTTCTCCAGGTAGGTTAATATGCATGTGTTTGCTCCTTTCTTGATTTGCGTGAACGATTGTCAGCTTCAAGGTACCCTCTATTTGTAGACCATGTCATCATTCAGGCAGAAATCCAAACACCTCAGGTCTATGCAGCCAGGTAACATATGTGAGCCTCATTATGAGTTTGGTTGTATCTCAGTGATAAATCCGCAGAGATACCAAATGGATTTACCAGTACCGCCACTTGCTCTGGTGAAATTACTGCCAGATAACAAGTGGCAGTAGGGTGATGTTAGTACCCTTTTATGAAGTCCATAGGACACAATGGGATTTTGATGTAATTACCACAAGTGGTAATTACGCCAGTGGTAATGCCTCAAGAATTGCCTTTGTTTGGCAGTAACGTGGCGGAATTACCTCCAGCATTTTACTGGAGGTTTTCCTTCACATTACCTCCAAACCTATAGTTCAGCTGTGTGGTAACATGGCGGTAAAGTTACCAGTGCATTACCAACGTTTTTGACCACACCGCCAAACTCATAATGAGACCCTTAAGCATTCCAGTTACATTCAAACTCATCTTTCCTTCTGTCTTTATTGGTGTTTTTCACTGGCAAGGTAGAATGCCTCTGCGCGAGCCAAAAGTGTTTCCCATCTAATACAGCGAAACAAAAGTTTCATGTCGTGTTTTCTATTAACTGGATCCTACAACAAAATATGTGTTTGAATTGTGAAACCTCCCTCAGCTATATCTGGGGAGTTTTATCTAACATGTCTCACTACTCACTAGAGCAAGCTTTTTTTTCACACTTGCCACTAGGTTCCTTCAGTTTCAGCTTTTACTCACAATCATTCAAGTGCATAAAGAGGGACATTCTGGGTTTTGAAAGAATGCAATAAAAACATTTTTTAAAAACTCAAAAACATATTCACAATGTGGTTTAGAGCATAAGGTCATAGCAGCCAATTGCCGTGCCCTGTCTTTAAAAATGTGCAACATCAATAATACCAGTTATGGTTAATAGCCTGACCACTGGCCTGTTGCTGAGGTGTTCACATGAATTAAATGTTTACTTTTGGGAACACAGATGCATGTAGATCGCTAAATGGCAGCACCAAATCAAGTCAGAACAAAAAAGACTGAGTCTCGGGAGGATAGCTCAGGGGCAATGCTCTCGGGAGGATAGTTCAAGGGCAAGGCGCTCGCCTTGGAAACAAGATGACGCGGAAAAACACAGGTTCAATCCCTGTGTCCGTGCTTAGAAACCTCTGGGTATTAAGCACGTTTTAAATAACCAAATATAATAATCCAAAGGGAGTGACAGAATTTCCTCAGAACTACAGGAAACACATTACACAATCTAAGGGGCCAGACTTCATGTTTAAAGCAGCTTCACTGAGACATGTGAGGTCATAAAAACAAAACACCCCACTATTGCCCTCCAATCCCCAAAAAAAAACATATAGGGTGATACATTATGTGCTTTTAAATAATTTTCCATCTGGAAAGGTGTCTTGAGTTGTGGTGCTTGCCGGCACTTACATTCGTTTGTGGTTGCGAGAAGCACTTGCCCCTTAGGTTAATAATAAATAATAATAATAATAATTTGACATTTATATAGCGCTACGGACCCGCAGGTATCTGAGCGCTGCTTATTATTACCCACGGTGTGTGGTGCTCATTAATGTTACCTTTGTAAGTCACCTGTTTCCTTGCATATATTTTGTTTCTGTTTTGTGTTGTTCATAGTATATGTTCCAATATTTTTCCACCATCATAAACTGCCTCACTACTAGTTCTCAGCGTTATGCTTGTTGTGCAAGCACCCTTCGCAGGAATGAGATAATATGATATGATATATTTTATTTATAGTGCGCCTATACACAAGTGAATGCAGCCACCACCTCAAATTAATTTTTTTGTAAGCCATTTCAAAATCCAAATAGAAATATATAAAAGGCACAAGCTGTGGGCAATGCTGTGCACAGAGATAGGCCACAAAGATGTCATGAGTGCTTCTGTGTGCTTGGTGAGTGCTCTTGAGGATAAAAAGGTAATGAAAAGGGCATGTGGGCAGAGGGAGCATATTGTTTTCAGTAAATTAGGACGGGGCACAGTAGCAGAGGGAAAAAGACCCCCCCCCCCAAGCCATATCTGCCTGTACAGATACGGAAATCCGCTTGGGGAAGTGATGGAAAGAGGGGAGGATAGCTCAGGGGCAACACAGTCTCCTTGGAAGCAAGACACCGAGGAGCAACACAGGTTCAATCCCCAGGTCCGCGCTTAGAAACCTCTGGGTATTAAGCACGTTATAAATAACCAATTACATGACATGCCGATCTGTGAGCACGCGTGACATGCCGTTGGTGGAGCACAATCATTGACTGCGGCATTCAATATTTGGTGATATGCCCGTTGATCTTATCAATGGGTATTGCTAGAAATAGAAGAAATTGACAATGAGGGAGCGACTTTAAGGGTCAGATTACACATGGAGTGAAGAAGGATAAAGAGCAAGGAAAGACTTGTAACGCTGTGCTCGCTGAGGCCACACACTGACAAGAGCACTAGCCATTGGCTGATGCATTCACGGATTGAATGCAATTTTGTATCTGTTCCAAACCTATTTAAAGTTTAATCTCCACACAAAAAAGGAAAACACAAAAGATGAGTACAACTTTTGGGATGCCCAAAAGTGTGATTTTACTGCAGTCGTCGTGCATGGATTCTTGAATGAAATAACTATACATTTGCCTTTTCATTATTTGACTGATAATTTGCATTTTCTCTAGCACTTCATGCTAGATTCTAAGCGCTTGACCACACATCGAGCTGATGTTGCACTGGGCTGTTCCAAAGAGGAGCGCTTTGACGCTGAGCTATCGCTAGTCTTACCACTAAGGGCCAATACCCTTCTTAATTGTACATTTCTTTTGGAGGCGACTTTTCTGTATAAATCCAGCCTCAGTATCCGAGCAACTTGAGACAGTTCATTCATCTGGGAATCATGCATTATTTATACTCCGTATATTGCAAGCCGCTCCAAAAGCGCAGTTCCGCTGCACTGGTGCGGTATAAATTGACGGAGGTTTTACAAGTGTGGCTTGACAGCTCCTGCTCGAGAATGCGATGGGGTGCCGTGAAACAGAGCAGCTCTCGCTACTGATTAAGCTTTCCAAACAGGTCCCTGTTAATAATACTGGTGTAAAACCTCTAATGCTGCCAGCTAGAGCATTCATTTCTCATTTTCCAGCTCTAGACATCTCATAATGCCTCTAACATTCAAGCGGCATTAAACCGGAACCCCAGAAGTAGGACCGGGGAATTTAAGAGTTTCAGAACTTATATTTAAATGTAGACTTCACATGTTATTATGCCGCCAGCGTGGCACTCAAATCCAAAAGCAGAACTGGACCACTGATTTCATGGACCGAGCTATAGATGGAAGCAAGGACATTAGAATATATAACTATTTTTCACAGCCCCAAAAAAAAGAAACAGATCGTAGACCGTCCGTCATTAAAGATGGATGTGTGCCCAGGTTGGGCATGGTATCGCAAACCCTCATTGAAATGGTGAGCCCAAAACACTGGTGATGCGGCAGAACTTCAGCCGTCAATTTTAAAAGGGGGCTACATTGACTGATGTGAACAAGCGTGGAGCAAATCCATTAAGGCTGGCACCCTTTTTCTGCTTCTGGGTCTCAGGGGGCTGTGTGCAACTCTGAGCTAGTGGATGTAGAGCCCGGGGGCAGTGTGAGGAGCGGCCTCTGCTTGCTTACCTAGGTGCCCGTCACATGGCAAAAAGCAAGCCCAGTTCCTCATTGTATGCCAGTCCTGGGTTCTAGATGTGTCTCACTCCTGCAGTCAACTGGGGCAGAGTAACTCTGAAAGACTTGACCCTGCCGAAACACCCCATGAGACCTGATAGGGCAAGAATGATGCACGCCCTCTCCAACTGTGAAAACCTGAAGCTCTCTCTGAGCAGACCCAAAACTCCATCTAAGAAAAAGATACCTTTACTTTTAAGGCAAATCATTTCCGCTCATTCGATGATGGATTCCAGCTTCACACATTATATCAATAAAGGTATTTCACAGAGTTTTCAGGACCTGCAGTTAACTCAGAAGCACTGCAGAGGCAATGTTGAAGGTCTGCGTCTTCGCAAGCGCTAAGACTAAATCACAGGGAGCAACATTGCAAAGGAAATGTTCTCATGCTGGTGATACATGGTTTCAATTTCGCTGCGTGCACAATATGAAAACAGAAATAAGGTTTTACAGAGCTCACCCAGTGTGATGCCAGAACTTAATTCACACACTCGAGTCCCAGGAGACCTCAGTTCAGGAAGGCCGTACCAGGAAGCCCCAGAGGGGGAAATTAACTTTCAAAATGTTGTACAAGTCATTTACTGGTTTGGTCAAGCCCCCTGAGCCCAAAGCATCCAGAGTTGCACTCAGGGCCAACAACCAATCCTAGGCTTCAACGACGTAAAAGATGTAGATTCAGATCCTCAATAAACATCCCACCCCAGGGGAGAAGTGAATGCAGTAATAAAGCACACAGCCCAAATTGTTCATTGTGGGTTGCAGAAGCAGGAAGATCACCTTTTAAAAAGGCTGTAAACTGGTGAGACACTGGATAGTGGTGAAGTGGCAGCAGTGGAGAGCAGGGGGAGGCAGTGAGAGTTAAGAGGGTAAAGGAGGGGCAGGTATCAACAGAAGTAGAGAGAGGGCAGGAGATTATGGTGAGAGGCAAGGAGGAGGGGTTGGAGGTAATAACATCAGAAGAAGGGCAGTTACAGGAAGAAGCGATAACCCCAAAAGAAGGTTGTTGAAGCCACGGGAAGGTGGTGAGACTCGAAGTTCAGGAAAAGGTGATACAATCAGAGGTTTGAAGTGAAACAGAGGGGGTGTACATCAAGAAGAGAGCGAGATACAGATGAGGTGTGGGAAGGGAGATTGTGAGGTTGAAGTGGCAGTGAAGAGGAGTAGACCCCCCCATCTCGCTTGTGATAGACAGGTGAAAATGTTATTCAGGGCATGTGCCTCGCCCTCCTATCAAACATTATAAAAGTCAGAAGCATTGTTCATTGAGGCAGCCAGGTTGGCCTTCCCTTATTATAGGCAGGTACATTTGAAAATAGGTTACACAACACACATTTATTTAGCACAACATAAAAACAAAGAAATGCTTACATTGCACACAACATACAAACCACAGAATACAGATTTATGGTATAGAATATAGGTCAGTAAAAGATAGCCATTCTTTTCAAAATGAATTCCACATCATGCATTACAAATGACTATAGGTCTTAACTCTTGTGGAGAATGAAAGGTGCTTAAAATCACAGAAAAACAGAGTCGGGAAAAACCCAGACAAATAGATAAGAATCCCAAGCCAAGGTTGACTGAGAGCAGGGATGGGGCCTGGGCAACCCTAGTGCAGACAATTTGGCAGCATCAAATACAGAATAGGTGAATTTCAACAGTGTTCTCATGTTATGCTCATAAATGAAACTGGCATAGTGTCAGAAAAAAAGATACGCTGGGTGAAGTAACAAATGAGAAACCAGGCAACTAATTTATGTCCTTAGAAGTTGCCTGGAAATGTGCGTCATTCTCCAAACTGCTTTTTTCTAGTTAAAGGGTGCAGAATATATCTTGTAAACAGCATGAGTCATTGTGACATTAAATAATAATGCCAGGAAATGGATGGGAGAGTTTGCATCTTAGAAAATATGTTTAACCAATGAGAAAAGGTAATGCATTTTATGAATATGAGTTTGACCAATACAATTATAGAAGTTATGTTAGGAGAGAAATTAAGTATTCTGTTTTGACACACTAGAAGCATTGTCTAAAATGTAAGAAAAGTTGAGATCTTCTTTTTGTCAGCCTGTAAAATGGGTGATTAAAACATTAAAACAAAATACTCCTGTCTAGTTGTTATCTGTGTCTGTCTTTTGCACATTGGGGATTCCCTCCCAGGGAGGCTGGCAACAGGAAATTATCCCTGGTGAAGATGGTGTGGAGGAAATGGAAGTACAACATTACAGGGAGAAGTACATAGCCTATAGGAGATAAAGCCCAGATGAGCATGAGGGTTGGAGGTGGTAATATCAGGCTGAGAGTCCAGAAGGGACCAGGTGATAACAACCTGAGAGGAGGAAGACCAAGAAACATCAGGGGTGGAGGATAATGGGCCTAGAAAAAGACGAGAACATCAGCTAGTGAAGGAGAACTGATGTCAAGGTAGAGAATATGCTCTTAGATGACCAGAGCAGAAAGGTGCTGATGGTCCCAATCAACCCAGGCAGCAGCAAATGGGGGAAAGAGGAACAAGATTGGATCACAGAGATTATTCTGAGATCAAAAAGGTGAGGGGAACATGAATCAGGGGGAGTTCCAGACAAACCCAACCTTAGGAAGCCCTCTCAGGGTTGCCCTGCTGGCTATTTCAACTACCTATTCTACTTGAAAGACGTTGTACCCAAGTAAGTGTGCTCTGGCACCTTGAAGCGCCTCGTGTGCTAGATGGAATTACCAATAACGATCTTGGACCCAAATAACCAGACAGACTCTAGGAATAGGGCAAAGTACTACTTTATTATCAGCATAAAATAAAGGAGGCACTCTGGTGAACAAGCAGTAGTCCACACACTCACAACCAAATATGATTATACAAAGGTTTTGTATCTCGATATGCGTCATTTATGATGTCATCCTACATGGCAGACTGTAAAACCTATTGAGGGTGGCATTGGTTAAGGGAACATATATACCTATATATCATGTAAGTACTAATAATATTACTGGATGCCTCTTATCTGGTGACCACACTTTGAACGACCTCTAAATACGTATAATACAGATTATAGCCGAATAATGGCAGTGGATTGGCCTGTGCAACATTGTTGCTACATAGACCCTGTCATTGGTTGGCATGCTTTCCAAATCTTGGACCTTTGGCTCGTTAGCAGCACGTAAACAAAATGGAAGCCAGGTGCTGAAAGAACCATAAGGCTACTCCCCACTTTCACAATTAGTCCATTATCTCTCATCGGTCCGGCCCTAAACCAAGGCTTCTCCTTTGTAGTTGACCTTGCAGCCTGTTCTCTATTCTTGGACTTTAAGGGAGTGTATGTACATCATTATCTTCGTCAGGAACTTAATGAATAGCCCATGTTCTTGATTTCTGAATCACACGAATGTGTCCATTTCAACCTCCTATTTACTGTCATTTGATTCAATTGTACTCGGTGTCATTACTCCTCTCGGCCTCTGGAGACTTGTTCACTCCACCTTACATAGGCTTTTCCCACTTTTAATTGACCAATTCTTGGCTCTTGCCGATGTTTTCCTCTTTACTTAATCTAAGAGAAATATGTCTTACATACATGGTTTACACTTTTGACTCCCCTTGTGCCTTGCAATTATTCCTTGAAGTAGCATCCTTGATCCTGGACCAATAGATTCCTCTTTATTCCTTGCACAAAGCTTTATTTCCAGTGTTTTCTGACTCTGCAGCCCTGGCCTGTCTCTGAGTTAGCTTGACACTATTGGACGTCCATCTTTCCATCATAGCCGCTTTACTCGTGTTATAGGGCCTCATTACACTGATAGCGGTAAGGATTTACCGGTACCGGTAAAATACTGGTATCCGGTAAATCCTTACCACCTTACTACGAGGTCCCTTTGCGGGTTGGGGGATTTAACGCCTGCTTTTTGCAGGCGTTAAAATCCAACCCGCTAAGGGACCTCGGAGCTAATTACGGCACCGCAAAATTGCGGTGCTGTAATTAGCGCCTTCCCCATTCCCATAGAGCCCTATGGGGCAGAAATGGGAATGGGGAAGGGCAATGGTGGAAGGGGGATTTACCGCCCCTCCAACCTTGGAATGGGGCGGTAAATCCCCTTTCCACCAAGGCGGTGCCGGTATTTTACCGGCATGAGCCATGGCGCTAATAGCGCCATGGCTCACCGCCTACCGTGTAATGAGGCTAATAGTTTCTACTGCAGTAAGCCTCTATATATCTTGTCTACCTTGCGTTTCTGCGTATGTGCACTTATTAGTCATCAGGTTACTTTACATTCTTTACACATATGATTTGTTCATATTCGATTACATGTTTCTCTTATTACTTCAGTTACATCTTTATTTTTAAGTATTTACATATCGTTTTAGTGCGTCTCAGTATATTTCCTTCATGACATCACTCTTCCCTCATCAGATTTCCCTTATAGCTAGCTCTATGATATCCAATGGTGTGTGCGGACATCCTTCCAGCCTTTCAGTGCGAGGGTAAATTCGATACGGTTGTCTGAGTGTATATCGTCTCTCATACACTGAATGTGGTATTGGGATGATACCTGGTGCCCCACGAAGACATATCCACCCGCTCCTCTACAGGAGCCTCATGAGCCTTGAAGGATGGGAACCCAAAAAGCATGTACAACATCTAGGTCAGTCACAGAAGAAGAGTTTGGGTCACCTTAAAGTCCACAATTCCAGCAAGGGGTGACAAAATGACACTTGAACTGTATGTTGAACTGGGAAATTTAAGCAAGAGGAAAGGAGTATCTGGGAAATCGCAAATAGTTGAAGAAACATAATGTAAGGAGAGGGTCTCAGGGACCTCAGTCAATCAACAAAGGGCTTCTTAGTGAGTTAACTCAGCAGGTACAGGAGGGAGGTAGGGGCTGGGTTATAGAATGGGACTTCTATTGGTGGGAAATAGATTTCTATTTTTTATTTCACTGGTATCCAGGGTAGTATGTGGGGTGACAGCTCAATCAACCCGTCTCACGCTCCCTTTTACAAATACCCTGGGTCACAATGGACCAGGAACCAGGCCGTGGATAGTAATAGAATATTTATTTATTTCGAAAATCCAAATGAAATCACACAATTTAATATTGGGATTTAAAAACCTTTGCAATTGCACAGAATAGCACTCGGAATTAGTAAATGTTTGTTTTAAATGTGTGGCTGAATAAATGAGGTAAATAGGAGTATAGCACTATCACAGACGTAAGAACACGAGCAGACTACAAGCAATGTCCTAACAATGGGCATACAATTCAGAAAATCAACTTGAAAGTGAAAAATACAGTGCAGTCAAATCACACGCATCGAAATTGCATTTGCTAATTTACACAGGTTTAAATGTCAAAACGGTTTGAAAAACGGGTGAAATAGACAAAATCTGAATGCGTTTTTTATGCTGAGTGACGGATGCACATCACAGGGATAATATGAAAGTGAAAGAGTGACTCTAAATTACTGACAGGATCAGAATCTCAATGGGAAAGGAAATTCAGTTTTAAAAATAACAACAGATGACAGAGAAAATCGGTTTGGAAAGGAAAGGACAAGTTTCACTTAAACTAGATTTTAGTGGCTAGAAAAGAGAGACGCCGCCCGCGACACAGGTTACTTTGCAGATGTAACCTCTTCACGCTGTGTGGCTCTTTATGTGGGAATTCATTAGTTTATTCCAAATATTACTAAGGATTTACGCAATGGACTAAAAGGATAGGGAAGAATGGTGCTAACACATGGAGATCAAAAACTGGATGCACAGAGGATTTCTGATAGTTTTAAGGATTTCTGCTAAGGCAGTTATGGGATTTCTACAGATGTGTTGCTAGGTCTGGAAAAGATCAGGGGCTAAGCTAATGTCGGGACTGGCAGGACTCGGCGCTCGCTAGAATTTTTGTTGTAGCACATAAGCTTCTATCCAGGGCTACAACCAAAAGACTGGGCACTGTAGCCCCCTAAACCCTCCCCTAGCAACGCCTCTGGATTTCTATGGGATAGGACCTCATACAAGGTAACAAAGCAAGGGATGCAGTTTGTGGTTGTTGGGGAAGGAAATACTCAAAACAAGCACTTGAATGGGGTAATTTGGGCAGCGGACCAGGTTTCTGGACAGCGAGGCAATATCTGGTCACTGCTCACAGCGGCAGACTCTCTTAGAAGAAAACAGCTGGGCGATGGTCTGGGAACAGCACAGCAGCACCTCAGCTGGATGGAGCGGGTAGCAGGGCAAGCAGGCAGCACTGGATAATCCCACTGAGGATTCAGCCACCTTTCCCATTTCTCCCTGAGTTATTGGGATTTTTAGTGGGTTTTTTCTGGATCACTGGTCCTGCCTGGATATGGTCAGCTATGCTCTGGCCTGGCAGTGGAGTCTGGAATCTTGAAGAGTGAATATGGAATATCTGGATGCGCAGGAGCTGGAAAATTCAGAAGAGAGTGTCCTTTGTCTCTGTGAGACTCTACCTTATATAAGGCGGATGACACCACAGGATTATACTATGGGGCAGGCTTTGGCTGGACATGCCTCGAACAACAGGATATGTCAGCCTATGTATGTCGCCTCCTGCCTAGAAGCAGATTGGACTGAAGGAGTGGCCTCAGTTTTATGGGGTGTGATTTTATGAGGTACAGAGCCATCCCACAGTCACCTTTTGCCAAAATCAGTTATGACACCAAAATGCACCTTGTTACAGTTGTGTCACTTTTGAAAATCACATGGGCAGAATACATATTTCTCCCAGAGAATGGCATTCCAACTCCCAAGTTTATACGGTATCATTAGCCCTTCTAATAATCTTTTGCAATTTTTGGTGGGAAATATTTCACTTAAAATTCTACAATTTTATATATGTGCACCTATTAACACAGAGCACTTTTGCATTAAATTTCAAAAGGATACCATGTACACTTTTTCCATGAATTACATTATTCTGCCGTTTGTGTCTCATACATGCTAGGGAAAGCCACAATATCTTGTTTTAATGCCACATAAATTACATTTAAACTGTTAAACTTTTGAATTCATGCATTTTCCGGTTGCAGAAATAAAAGTCTTAAAGTTTATTAATTCAGAACAGTCTTTTGCCCCAAATGGGCCAGCATTTTCTTCCACATAAGGGCATTTTTTTCAACCCACAGCCAACTGTCAGGCACTAGCCCCGTTGCCAAGGATTTGTCTTTGAAGCTCGTCAGTTTGGCTGGAAGGGAGGAGCTGCTAAAAAGTCACACCTATGTGTCCCAGAAATCAATCATACCAGGCTGGAGCACTGCCACAGAGTCTGATGAGGGTGTGAGATGCTTCACCCTTGCCTATTAATATGCCCCAGATGCTGGTACACTTGGTGTAAGATAGATCATGTAGTCAGTCCCTTGAAGCCAGTGCCTAAAAAACCTGTCCTGCTGCTTTCACAGTAACTTTATTTATTTATGTATTTATTTATTTATTTCCTGAACCAGAAAGCAAGACTGTTGGGATGAAACATCCTAAATATGTTTTAAAATAAAGCCCCATCACATTTCTATGCAAGGACAGGGCCTTAATTCAACATTTCACTTTTAAACAGATATGTTCTTGTTTGTAAAAAGCACCATTTTCCACATGGTTCATTTTTCCTTGGCTGTCACTTTACAATGCAGCTTTTCGTGGTCTCTTTATTCTGAGCATTTCAATGGCCATAGTCAATTTCTACTACACAGGAATCTGTTCAAAGCAAGGGTCCAATGAAACTGACATGCGCAAAGAGAGAGAGAGCTTCTTATGAAGGGTTTATCTGTGTCAATTTGTTGCAAAAAGGAAAGCGTTTTGCATATGGCTTTAAGTGAAGTTTCTTTGTTATTTCACAGATCTTGTCTGACACAGCCTCTGATTCAATGAGAAATGCCCCTTTTTTGCTAGAGCACAACCTGACTATGGAGGGACCTAGCTGGGTCTCACTGGATCAGAACTGTGTACTGTTGAACAAATGAAAAAGAGCATCACAGCGCAGTCATTTTAAAAGGCAGAATATTTTCTTTCTTAGTGAAAAAGTTTTGAGCTGGCAGCATAGCAGTGCTGCCTTTGAATTCATTTCTTTGGTGCAATTGAAGAAAATAGTGGCAGCAATTCTATGGGTGTTCTGTATTTCATCTTGCCCCATGTGTGGCTGGTAAGATGGCACAGCAATCATTTTGGAGACTGCAAAGAGCAGTTTTAACCCCTTTAGTGCCAAGGGCGAAATATCTCGTCCTTGGAATTGCATGTGCAGTGGCAAGGACAAGATAGCTCGTCCTTTTTGGCACCTTGTTTTGAGCGATCCCTGCTGTAATCCAACTCCCGGGCTATGTGAGGGGGAGGTCCCCCCTCACTGCCAGGGGTCTGGATTATCTTCAGTTTCACGCCGGCATGCGTAAAGCACGTCGGCGTGAAACTGAAAGTAAAATCACTGCAGCAGCCATTTTCAGCTGCTGCGGTGAAGAATGAAGGTGAGTGCCCTTCTTTGTCAGCCTCGATCTCCGGCTGTATTTCAAGCCAGAGATCGAGGAGGGTATCGTTGGAAAGGGGAGATTCTCCCCTTTCCAACAATACCCATTGTGTGGCATTGCTGCTCACGGATCGGGCGCAGGGAGCGCGATCCGTGGGCAGCAATGTCACTGGATCAATAGAGATCCGTTTGTGACGCGGGGGAGGGCGGCTGCTTACTAGGTAAGCTGCCCCTTTTCCTCCATGGCCCCAAAGCATGGGGCCACAGCGCTGGAGACCCCTGGGGGCAGATGATCACTGCCCCCAGGGGTGAAAAAGAAAACAAATATATAGAAAAAAGTTGACGGAAGGGGGGAGATCGGAGGGGGTTTGGGGCCCACTAGCCACCAGGGATATTGGCGAATGTGGTGTCGTTTTAAAGGGGTGATACTCCCCTTTCCAACGGTACCATATATATGAGGCATTGCTGGTTATGGATCAGTGCAGAGTGCTCGATCCGTGACCAGCAACCCACTGGACCACCAGGGATATGTTTGTGACGTGGGGGGGGCTGCTTACAGTAAGCAAACTTTTTTTTAAAGTTTGCTTACTGGGATTTTTTTGCCCCCATGAAATGGTGGTGGCCCCCCTCCCACACCAAGTGGAAAGGGGGGCACCCCTTGTAGCCCTCGCTGGGGGCAGATTTATGGCCCCAGGCAGGAGTACATGAGGTTGCCCCCCATCCAATAGGGCTACCAGGAATTAGTGTGCATGCCCCCCAAAGGATGGGGCCTGCAGGTTAGGCCCCCCCCGGGGGCAGATGGCTGATCATCTGCCCCCAGGGAAGGGGGCAAAAAAAAATTAAAATATCAAAAGGGAATTTTGGGTGGGATTGGGGAGCCACTAGCCACCAGGGATATATTTTACAGAAATGGGGGATGCCCCTCTCCCCCTCACCCCTAGGGGAAATTGGGGCACCCTTTGTTGCCCTCCCTTGGGGAAGATATCTGCTCCTAGGAAGGGGCATTTGACCCCAGGAAGGGCTGCATGAGATGCCCCCCTCTTAAATGCCCCCAGGGAGGGGTGAATGAGATGCCCCCTGCATTTGGTGTGGAGGGGGTAGAGGGTTAACCCCCAGTACATTAGAAAATATCCTGACGGTTAAGGGTGCCCCTCAGCCCGCCCTAAAGTGTATTGTACCTTTTCCATTTTTTTCTTTGTTTACAAAACTTGCCTTGGCGCAGAGGGGCACATTGGTGTGCCAATCTGGCGCCGGGGTACCCAAACCTTACTGCCCCACCCACTGGGAGGCCTGTCGCACTATTTTTGGTGGCCCTCTCCCCCCACCCAAATGGAGGGGGGTGTACCTCACACAGCCGTTTGTAGGAGGCCCCGGGTGGCCTGCATGAGGTGCCCCCGCCACCCATTTGGGGTGAGGGGGGAGAGGGCCCCCAAAAATGGTGGGACAGGCCCCCCCAGTGGGTCGGGCAGTACGGTTTAGGCACCCCAGGGCCAGATTGGCACATCAATGTGCCTCTCTGCACCAAGGGGAGTTGGGTTACCAAAGGAAAAAAGTGAAAATGGGGGAACGCTTTTTAGGGAGGGCTGTGGGGCACCCCAAAGGGTTGGGGAATTTTCTAATGGGATGGGGCATTGACCTCCCCCCACCGCAATGGAGTGGGTGCCATGTCATGCAGCCCTCCCTGGGACCAGATATCTGCTCCTAGGAACGGACGCCTGAGCCCAGGGAAGAGTGCAGGACAGCACCCCCCCCTTATCTGCCCCTGCGGAGGGCTACATGAGATGGCGTACCCCTCCAATTGGGGTGGGGGTGGAGAGGTGCACCCCCCTTCACATTAGAAAATTCCACAGCGGTGTAGGGGGCCCCTGCGCCCCCGCTAAAGGGCAGCCTGCCATTTTGAATTATTTACTTTGTTTACAAAACCTGCCTTGGCGCAGAGGGGCACATTGGTGTGCCAATCTGGCCCCAGGTTGCCCAAACCTTACTGCCCCACCCACCGCGGGGCCTGTCCCACACATTTTTGGTGTCTCTCTCACCGCACCCCAAAACCTCACGCAGCCGTTTGTAGGAGGCCCAGGGAGGCCGGCATGAGGTTCCCTGCCATCCATTTGGGGTGAATAACCATATTATTCTATGGCCTAATTCACAGTGTGATTTCCAATGGGGTTTTGCCATTATAAAATGCTTCTGTGAATTATACCCAATGTAGTACTCGACTTTGGTTAATGGAAAAATCCCTGTCCAGTGTGTACCTTCAAGAACTCGGTCAGAAAACGTAAGCTCTCTCGCTCTCTAAACAGACCTGGAAAGGGACGAATTCTTCAAAAGTGGTGTTGTTAACATGTTTCACAACTATCACACAAAACAAAACTCGTGCTTCTGTTGTTGTGCCAGGTTGTGTGTAGTGCACTAGGCGGGCCTCGTGCTGAATTTGACCTTTCACAGAATTTCAGATGCTGTGAAATTCTGCACTCAGCCACGTGAGACTGTACAAAGCACTAGAATCGGCTTCATGGCTTTCTTCACACATGTGAACATGCAGTGTGTAGGCGGGCAAGAGAAACCTGACTGGATGTGATTATAGGGTGCAACACACACGCAGGTATCTGATGTTCAGTGCAGTCCCCTTTAAGACCCGTCATTTAGCATTCTAAATCCCATCCCACTTTTCCCACAGGCCCTGTACTTCTAAAAGTGTACACTGCAATTACAGATGTCCATGGTAAGTGATTCCCTGTGGAAGTACTAAAAGCAGCGTGAAGGTAGAAGGTGCACAGTGGACTAGGTTTCCCTTAATAGCAAGAAAAGGGATAGAAGGCTTAATAGGCAACACAGAAAAATGAAGAGAGACACTGCAGAAAGAGGATGACTGGTGATAGATAGGTAGATAGATAGGTAGATAGATAGGATGGTAGATAGGATGGTAGACAGGAAGATAGATAGATAGATAGATAGATAGATAGATAGATAGATAGATAGATAGAATGGTAGATAGGATGGTAGAGAGGAAGATAGATAGGTAGATAGATAGATAGATAGATAGATAGATAGATAGATAGATAGATAGAATGGTAGATAGATAGATAGATAGATAGATAGATAGATAGATAGATAGATAGATAGATAGATAGATAGATAGATAGATAGAATGGTAGATAGATAGATAGAATGGTAGGAGGATGGTAGAGAGGAAGATAGATAGACAGACAGATAGATAGATAGATAGATAGATAGATAGATAGATAGATAGATAGATAGGATGGTAGAGAGGAAGATAGATAGGTAGATAGATAGATAGATAGATAGATAGATAGATAGATAGATAGATAGATAGATAGAATGGTAGATAGGATGGTAGAGAGGAAGATAGATAGATAGCCCCCTCGCCTCATCTGTCAATTCCCAGATCCTTGTTGCACACAATGCGCAATGAACTAATTTGAGGGAGGGAGAGAAAGACAGAGCAAAAGAGAGAGGAAGGAAAGAAAGAAAGCGACGGAGAGAGACAAAGCGCTTTAGAAAAACAGATAGAGAGAGAGAGAGAGAGATAGGCTTCATAGTGGAAAGTGCAGAGGCCAGTGGTAGTAGTGCAGGGAGGGGACAAGGTTTGAGGACTTGACATGACAAATGTATGCTTTGCTGTGCCATGCTCTGATTTGTTGTACGTGGCTTGAAGATGTGCCCCTCACCAACCTCCTCACCATTCACGATTCCACGTTCTACCTTGTACTACACTGCTCCCACATTGTGATTCGGCTCCTGTGTCTGCCACTGATTTTGCTCCCATGTGCCACGTAGAAGTTCTGCTCCTTGGTGTCCCACTGTGATCCAGCCTGCATTGATATTCTCCCACGTGCCCCACTGTATCATTAGTCCCGTGTGTAATGTAACCTCACTGTAATTCTGCTCCCAGTTGCACACCACAATTCTGTTGCTTGGTGGCCCCATAGCGATTTCCCCATGGAATCCCAACCAGCCATGGCATGCTATTCATTTCTAGGAACGCATCAATATGACAGAGTGCCTCAGAACATCTCACAATTACTCTGCCATTGGTGGACCACTACTAGGACATTGGCACAGCCCACATGGGTGGATGCCACTGACCGCTCTCCTCGCAATCTCGAATATTCCGACACACCACACGCATACCAACTAACCAATGCCCCACCAACCATATGGCAATGGAACGGCCCTTGCATAAAACATCAAATATCAGAACGCTGCACCTGTCCACGAAACGTATATCACAATTCTGACCAATGCACTACAAGCAAAAGAGGTACGCCTCAGGACACAGGTACTTCAATTATTTTTTACACGTATTACCTAGTAACAGACCCACAAATTAAATAACGGTGTGCTCCTGTGCAGCGTTAATCAATACAACAGCAAAGCTATCTTACATTTCCCTTCTCACCTGTCTTACATGCTGTGAGAGTTATTTAACAGAGCGCTATGACAGATGGGAACCATTTTGTAAAAGTGACTAGCAAACATGCTTTGCGTTGCTCTTATTTAACTTCCTGTGATGTCACTTCCTGTGAAGTCCATGCACATTTTCTATGTAAATTCGTCCCCACACTCAGCATATTTTTTAGAACTTGGGAGTTGCGGGTGACATTCACCATACAAATTATTGTAATTATTTATTTTTAATTTTTGTGCCTTAGTTTATTAACAAACTTTTCATAAAGTCTTAACAAAATAGAATGAAGATTATAAAATAACAATTACAAGCTCTACATAATACAAAATAATTTACAAGAGACGCTCCCTGTCAAGTCACCGCCCACCTCTCACTCGCCTTCTTCGTGCATCAGCTGCCTTTCACCAGCCTCTTTACAATGTGCACAGGGATCCCAGCACAAATGGCTCAATTCTGCCCTCCTTGAAGTATGTAGATACCAGACCACCCCATGTCAGCAGGCTCCACCATTTCTAGCCTTGGCCTGTCATTTAAAACGCTGATGAATTGTGGGAGTTGTAGTCAGTGGTGTACTGAGCAAGGGGGCGTGAAGCCTGCCCCTCAACCCCCAGTGGCTCTTTTGGAGCCGGACCAGGACGTTTGGCAGTGGGACACCTATCCCATTCGGCCCTCTCATGGGGTGGCAAACGGGAGAGGTGTTCTGCCGGCAGGACAATGAGGGTGCCACACCCATTGTTTCTGCACAGCGTTTCTGCTCAGCACCCTCATTGTCCTGGCACAGAGCATCACAATGGGAGTCATTATACATCCATGGGAAGGATGGGGGACTATAAGCAGGGACTTTTGTCCCTTGAGAAATGTGATTGGGGGTGATGATTAGTGGGAAGAGTGCATAATGCTGCTTGCTTCATGAAATGATGACTATGGCTTTAAAAGCAAAGGGAGATTTGTTAGGCTCACATTAATCTGCATGATGCTATTGTGGCTTTGCATACAGGATGGGGAGAATAAAACTAAAGCCATACTCGTATTGCTCAACATAGTTGTATGATGATGCAAATAGTTTATTATGAAAGGCTGGTTTATAATGTAATGTGGTTTTCTTCCACAGCATTACTAACAATAAAGTATTATTTAAGCACACGAAATGCAAAGCAAAACCTTAATAAATATATATATATCAACAAAACCCGGGAAGATGTCTTCAGTTGCTTAAATTGTTCACATCACGACTTCACCATTTAACCAAAGTGTGTGATCCTGGGTGAATTATTTAATCGCACTGGGTCTTATCTGCAGCTCTGTAAGTGATTCACTTTATAGTTTATGTTAATATATCATGTTGTTATACAAAAAAACCAACGACTATAGAGTTTCCCCATATAAAATGATCGTGTAATTTAGGTGTTTTGCACCATATCGTTATTTGTTCCTTTGCTTACTTATGACAACTTATTCTAAAGTCACTCCCATAGTGTCTCCAGTTATCAAAGACTGATGATGCTCCTTGTAATGTCCATTTTGTGAGGTCACTTCTGTTGCTGCAATCTATATGCACATTTGGAGGTCTGCATGTATTTTGACCCCTTGAGTCTGGACAGAGCAGTAATAGATGAGTTTCCTGCATCTGTAATGGTCCTGCAGTTTTATGTTTTTTTCGTATGTGTATGTATTAAAATGCCATCTCGGCAGGGAGCATGCGGGGGGTGCAAATGAGATTGTATGAAATTGTTTGCACTGCATTTGGAGGGAAAAGTAGCTCACCCCCAACCCCACCCTTGCAATGCTGGATACTCCCCTGGTTGCAGTCTCGTTTTACTTCAATTGATAAACTTGACTGGACCGCTTGATTTTGAGCCTACATTCAAGCATGTGTTTGTGCAAGAGTGCCTTTCCCAGCACTTGCCATTCACCACTGGGTGAATAAAGGCAATCACTGGGTGTTCACCGCAGAATGGGTTCCAACTGCGGCCTCCTGGAGCGAGGCTTCCTGCCCGAGAGATGTTTTGTGGAGAAATAATGCCTTGTGCACTCAGACATAATGACACTTTCAAACAAAATCACAGGGCAGAAATGCGTGCAGCGCCTGCCATCTCTCTCAGGTACCTGCGATGAGCAATGTTGCAAATCAATTCGTTCAAGTTGAGCCCAAGACATGCATTTATGTTCTGATTATTTGTATGGCTGTGCTGCTTCTATAGGCTTCTGCACCCCAAAACATCACATTTTCCCATAATACGTTCACTGGCTTGGTGCAAGTCAAGAGGCCTAGCATCCTTTACAAAGACTGGGTAGAGCGGGAGAAGGACAAGGGGTGGCAACAACCCCTGGCATGGGAGGAGCATAAGCACTCCCACTTTCAGGCTGAAAGGGTTGCTCCACAGTGACGCCCAGCCCAGGCCTCCGATAGTAAAGGACAGTACTGCAAGAGCCTGTCAAAAGACACTGCTACTCTGCGAGAATTGAGAAGCCTTCTTGGACTCACTAATTATAGTCAAATGTTAATTGAAGACTAAGCAGAGGTCACTCGAGTCTTGGTCCATTTAATAAAGTCTGGAGTCAAGAGGGAGTGGGGTCCGGAAGAATATGAGGCAGTTAAACAACTGCAAATAAGCTCTGTGTTTGGCTTACCTCATTAAGAATAAGGAGTTTTCCTTAGAGAAAGACTGGGTTAAGAGATAGCTGCCTGACAGCAGCGTTGTGCCAAAGACACAACAAGGTCAACAAAGTTATCTCTTACACAAGCAAAACTTGGTCCACTGTGGAGGAAAGATTCAACGATTGTGAAAAGGCTCTCCTGGTAACTGTGTGGGCATATTTATCCAGGGGAGCACATCGTTGTTGAGACTCCTCCCCAACCCTTGCAATATTTACAAAGTGACCGAATCTGAACAGGCAATGCAAGTAATTACAGAATAATTTCCTGGATTCTGCCCATGCAAGACATTCCTGTGGAGGTAAGGTATGGATAAAACAAGAAGTGTCAAGGTTTGGCTGACTTGCATGATTGTGCTCAAGAAAACTGTCTCGAGGTTGAAAGTTGAATAACCAAAAACCACATGGAAGCATACCTAGCATCCCTACACATGTTCTATGAAGAAGACACTTGCCCGGGGTTACCCACAGTTTATGTCAATGGGTGCACCTACCATATTGTCAACAATAGGGAAAACTAACTAACTGGCATTGAGGAGGCATTGGGAAGGCTTGGGTTGATGATGCCCCTGAACCAGCTGCTGGTTACAAAATAGGAAGCCGAAGTAGTCAGGTGCCACAGTTGATGGTGGTACATCAAGACATCCTCACTGAAATACACCACCAACTCAAAGAATTGGTGATAATCACTCACTCTCACTATATCAGGAATGAGATTATGGAACACCTGATGAACTGGAAGAATATCATGGCACCTTCCACCTTCACGCTGCTTTTAGTACTTCTACAGAGAATCACTTACCATGGCCATCTGTAATTGCAGTGTACACTTTTAGAAGTACAGGGCCTGTGGGAAAAGTGGGGTTGGATTTAAAATTCTAAATGACAGATTTTAAAGGGGACTGCACTGACCTGTGCTAACAAAAAAAAACATTAAAACATGGAAAACTGGGATGGGATTTAAAATTCTAAATGACGGATCTTACAGGGGACTGCATGTTTTGTGTTAACTTGTGCGAATCAAAAAAAACATTAAAACATGGAAAACCAATCGGGTCAATTGATGATCTGGTGACCTCTAATGGGATGATCATTTATTGGAAAATGATTAGAGGTAATTCTAAAATAGAGCTCTGGTTAAGACTGGGAATGACCCTGCCATCCAGCTGGCTAAAACGGGAGCTCTGCAGCAGGGATTTCATAGATACAGAATCCCTGCTGGGTGAAATCCAAGTCACAGCTGTGACCAGGTCATAGACTCATGCCAACAGTGAACTCTCAACTGCTCAGTGCATTAGAGGTCCCAGATGCAGATTTGATCACTGCACAAAAAGTCAACCCTATCATTGGAAACTTCTACCAGCACATTGAAGACCCAGTTTGTTTTCCTCTAACAGAATTATATCGGTAAAGAGGATCTCCGGGTGTTGATTACATTTTCCAAAATGTTTTGAATCCAAGACAGTCTATTGATAAGGTGAACACTATCTAGATGTGACCAATGGGTGGTACCTTCTTCATTCCGGAGCATGATGTTGAATCATGCCCATGACACGGCAACTGACGGTCATAGGGATTTTCACGTGATACTGGAAGTGAGCAGGTGCATATTGGCCGCACATTGGCCAGGACTTCAACACTTATCTAAAGGGGTGTCTCTTGTGTGCTCAATGCCAGCCAACTTCCCCCCACATGGCGCTCCTCTACAAACAAGGGGAATGATACTGCCTTGGTCAGATTTGTAACATGCTTGTTGACAAAGTGGATAGAATGTCTTCCTGTCCCGAATTGTACGGCAGAGACAGCTGCCGTGCTACTTTTCAACCACACCTTCTCTTGTTTCAGCCTCCTGCAAATAAATTGAGTCAGACAGAGGAAGTCATTTTACTAGTGAGGAGATGACCATGAAATGGGAGATTTGAGGGGTAAAAAGAAAACTCCACCTTGCCTACCACCCAGCATTGAGCGGAGACGTTGTGATACACAACAAGGACATTGTGAGCATACTGAAGAAATGTGTGGCTGACTCTGGACCCAGTTAGGACATTCGATTACTCCTTGTCCTGGTGGCTCTTGGGTCTCCACCATCTTCTGTCACTAAAGTTTCTCCATTTGAATTTATGATCTAAAGATAAATGTTGTCACCTCAACATCTGCGCTATAGAACTCAGAAGCAGATGCTAATTAACGTGTTCACTACTCATGTGTATAATGAGAAACTAAGGAAGCACCTCCCGCATGCTGATGCTTGTGCAAAGCACAACTTAGAGAAGACGGCTGAAGGGATAACATCATATTATGACTTGAAGACCATGAGCAAGTAGTATGAGGTAGGCGATAAGATATACCTCTACAATTTTCAGAGAAAGCAAACAAAGGAACAGAGGTTTCTACTGTCTTGGGGCTGCAGTTTTGAGATTGTGGATAAAATCTCACCAGTCGCCTATGTGATCCATATTTAAAAATGAGAACAGACAGAAGAGAAATGGGTCCATGTCAATCAGTTAAAAAGCTGGAATCCCAGACAAGCTTTAAGAGTGATTGAGAAGCCCACTGAAGTTAGAGCCATAGAACCATCTGACGAATGAAAGGTAAGATTAAAACCCTGGATGTAAACAAAAATATATAGCCAGTGAGTAATTCATTTGAAATGGTAATCTATGATTATGGATTGTAAATTAATATTGTCTGTGATGGAAAATATTCTAATTCTTCTCTGCAATGGTTGTCCATGTAAATAATATATAAACATAAATGCTTATTTATTCATTTATTTTATTAATTTAAATTCTTGACAGAGTGCGAAATCGCTTGCAGGACTCATGGCACACATAAAAACAGGACACAACAAACAATCAAAAATGAGCAGAGCAGCCAGAAACAGAGGTTGCTAAACCAGACCGCTGGAGGTCACGTAACAATCCCTTTTACTCCTATCATTAGAAACATTACTGTATCTGTTGTTATTCTGTAAAGCGCTTTCATGTAAAGCGCTATATAAACTCAATAAACATAAACATTAAATTCATTTCTTCCAGCCTGGAGACTGGAGGAAGGGGAGTTTTGGTGGGCCCCCAGAACCCTGTAGAGAACCAAGGGGGCCCAAGAAGGAGGTTCATCCCATCTCCCGAAATCCCGGATGATGGATAGATGCCCGACCAAAGCTACTGGATCACCAGAGAAGGCAATGTAAACTCCACTCTCTCCTGCCCTTTCACCAGAGATCTATGTGTGATTAAAGAGCAGGGGGGTACTTGTGGGGTTTAAATTCAGCCCCAAAATAAAAGGAAACTCTGCTTGGCTGATGGAGGTGCAGAACATTGAAAATACACTGTTGACTGGCAGACAAAAAAGCAGCATTTCACTCGCAACTGCCAAACATCAAAATGCAAAATGCTATTTTCAGAGAAAGAAGTCTGTGCAATTTGCAGAGGAAAAAAACGATGACCATTTTAAAATGACACCCACTGCCAGAGTAATACAAATATATATGGTAATGTAAGGTTGGTCATTGATAGCATGGTACAAGAACAAACTGCATATTAAAGCAGGCCTCATGTGTCAAGGAATTGCAACATTCTAAAATACTAGCTTTTGGTGCATGAAGAAGAGGTGTGCTTAGCTCAAAAGACCTTTCCATATGGGATTAGAGGCCAAGAACTGTTCGCCTTTCCCCTACACTTACCAAGAACTGCCTTCCTGCTTATCTGGAAATTCCTTTGAAGCTTCTGCGGGGACACAGAAGCGACAGAGATTGTGTGGACCAAAGTTTTACGATGATGATTTGACCCAAACTGTGAAAACAAAAGACTTAGCTAATAGATGTTATCCCACAAAATGTACATTCTAATTGTGATCCCTCCCTGTGCTGATTGACAAATGACATGCAACCGAAGACTGCCACATGATGCAAGGAGGTGGAGTTAAGGAGACCCAGGGTCAAGCCATTCACCTTGAAAGAATGCTAAGTGTTTGTCACTCATAATATGTATATAATTAGAGATTGTTAGAGGGTTATATGGGGAATCATACTTTGGCTATTATCTCATGAACCATGACACCTACCAAAATGGTTTAAGTACCCCTACATGAAAAGCATATGAACAGCGCCATCCAATGATACAACTCTCATAAAAATTCGACCTTATGACCCAGAGTTAGAAGCTAAAATGCAATTATAGCTTCCCAGAAAAAGTTTCAAAGTGGAGAGTCAGGAAGATGGTATCTTATTGAATTAGATATCTGTCTGTAAAAGCTCATGATGATAATTGTTATACTTTTTGAACAAATTGCAAAAATCTGCCATTCACACCTGCAACCACATGCCAAAATGAGACACAGTGCGTTACATCCGGCATGATCAGACCAATTTAAAATGATATAGTTTGGGACTGTGTCATGTTGTAGAGTTTTAAGTTCATAACTGAAGTGATCAGAATGGCAAGTTCAAATGGGTTGAGTTATACCTCCCAGGATTGCAGCCTAGCAACTAAAGGAACCAATCAAAGGGAAACAAGGCTAGGCTTTGTTTAAGAGGGAGGACAAATGGATGTACAATCTGAATAATGAGCCAATACGCTGGCACCTGATCATTTAGATATTTTGGGGTGTTATTAGGGGTTTGAAATGAGATGCACAAAGGAAAATAAAGCAGCTGTCTGAAATGAGTGGGAACCGCTGAGAAATTGCTGGTGAATCAACATTGCCTGGGAGACAGAAAAAGCAAGAAGAAAGCCAGGAAAAGAGACGTAGCTAGGTATCTAGAACTAGAAGAGGCAAATAGTGGGATTCATGCTGCAGGCTATCCATGATTGATGTTGGAATCTGACCAGGTTCCTGTCCTTTAACAGGAGATGAACCAGGAGGCTCGATGTCTTTCCCTGAGCACAAAACCCAGAGATGTTCATTGTAAGTAAACTTTTCCAACACAGCCAAGTATTTTGGGATCTGTTTGAATTAATACCTTCCCCTTATTTATTGGGTGGCATACAGAAGTATATCCCAAGCCTTTTCTTACCAAGTAATAATTTAATTAATTTCCATATAGCCAGATGACACATGGTGATTTTGTAGAAGTTCACAATCTACATCTCTCCCAGTTTGAATAAGGGTATAGTCATATAAAGTAAATTTGGGACCACTTATATCCTTTTCACCATCCTAATAATTCCCTAACTGGGGAACCGGGGGGTTGCTTAAAAAACAAAATCCCCTACTCTTCACCATTCCCCTGACTCTGCCTTAAAGCAGAGGGGTTCTAAATGGTAAACTGAATTTCTGGGTGTGTGCTGGGGCAGGCATGTGTCTTACCCAGTTGAACAGAGTGAAGTCACTGATTTAAAAACACACTCTCTGCAGAGAGTGAGAAAGAGACTCATGATAGAAGAGAGATGTTTCATTGCATAGTGGCGGAGAAAAAAGGGTTCCATATATTAACAACATTGTTTTGTTCTAAATGTTTGTTGTGCTAGAACACTGCTGGCATTGCAGAGTGTGCAAGGAGACCAAAATAAATAGCACAGCGTATGTTAAATTTCTTTTTACCAACAGAAAGGTGTTGCATGTTCGTCAAATCAAAACCTGCAAGTATATTGCCAAGCGTATGGTTTTGTGACTTTTAGTGAACACGTAAAAGCAAACTGTGTTCAACTTCTTTGTATTGAAACTTTGTTTTTGTGCCACAGAGTAAGGTGGTGTGTCTTGTGATTTTGGACAATATTGATGTTTCCTACTTATTAATATATAATATATATATATGTTGTTTTTTTCTACCTGTTGGGTAGAGGATTCAAGCTGCACTCTCCATAGTATCTTGGTGACCCCTCACCATTACAAAAAAGTCGGAATCCAAGCCGCTGGTTTCAATATCAAAAACTGTTCTTTATTTAGTTTCACAGGGAAACAAAATCACGTCGTATTAAAAATCCATGGAAAAGCATTTCACAATGGAAAGCAAAAAAGACCACAATGTAAACAGGTCCTCCCAAGTGCAACCACTCCTCATCTCGAGGCGTTCACGCGTTTCGCGGCCAACTCGCCGCTTGCTCACTACAATTAGCCTCATTGTTACCAAGCCATTTAAAACGTGAGAGAGACAGGCAGGTGTGGGGAGGGAGAGAGTGAGGGGAGGAGAGAGGGAGTGGAGGAGGTACACAGAATGCAGAAATTGTGAAAGGACTAATATCGCCCTTCCACGCAAACATTTCATTCCCATCCCGGACATCTTTGAAAGGTTGGGTTTACCATTAAACACTCTGTGGTGCCACTATTCCTTTGCAATTTGCTGCATTTTATGATTGATTTTGCTATGCGTTCTAATGAACGTATTTCTTAATATCCTCCTTCTCCTCCGAAATAATATTCCCACATTTATTCTAGTTTCAAAAGAAAGGCCCCCATATATTATGGGTCGTGTACCGTTACATCTGGTTTAAACACAGACTTGTCAAGTCCGTTTATCAGTTGTCATTTACCCATCCATAGGCTAAAGTGCGAAGTGTGGAGTTAAAAATCAAAGTGACATGTGCAAGCAGCTATGTATACCTTTCGAAATAGTATCACATATGGTATATTGCTCCATGTTTGCATACTTTGAATGCTAAATGCATTTCGGTTGACTGCTTAGTGCATTTCCTTTTCTGCCTTCCCTCTTCAGATTAAAGTACCACGTGCAATAGGAACAATAACTTGTGTTCAACGTTACCCAATAAGAATATGCAAACATGGATATGGATGATTTAAAATCTAATTTGTGAATACATTTCCCACATTTTTTAGCCAATAAAGTGCTTAGTGCATTAGCAGCCTTCACTTCTTCAATTTAAAGTGACACGTGCAATAGCAGCATTTCTCTGTAAAAAATCCTGCCTGATTTTTGTAAAAGGCATGAGTGGGGAACTTTTATAGATTCGCTTATATCATCTCACCTTAAAATGTCCACACTCAATATCTAAATCTAAAAACGTTATACGATCTAGCTGGGCCTTTCTCTGGTCAGTATTAAACACTAGCCATCATGCCGGGGGCCAACACATCTTCATTCCGGAATATGTTCACCTCACCTCTTAAACCTCTCCTGTTTATCTCTCACGGCCCTTAGGTTAAAATTATTACCAATCACCACGAGGGTAATAGAAAAAAAACATCAATTACCATATACCCAAAATTGTTAAAAACACTGAAACAACTGCACAAATATATCTACTACTCAAACATAACAGGAATTTCTTCTAAGTCCTTTTCTTTTTCGGTATACAAACACCACCTTATAAAAGTTGTAATAGGAATGGTTTAAAACTGATTTTAGACACTCCGCAGAATCCTTTTGACTAATATTTCTTGTGTTTTATGCCAAGGAACTCGATCCTTTTTTCCTTTTTTGTGTCCCCTTGGTATTTATTGGGGTGATTTAGTGGGCAGTCTTTTTTAGCAACCCAGAAAGGTGTAAAGTTCCTCATCAATGTTATGCCCATTGGGCTGTTTACTCTCAAAGTCTAATATACACCTTGTTTCTTTTTGTCTGAGTTGCTTTTCTTTGTCACCTCCCCTTGGACCCAATTCAATTTTGTGTAGACCAACAAATCTGAAACTATCTATTTCCTTATTGTGGCATTGGTCAAAGTGTTTCGCCATTGGGTAATTCGCATCACTGTGCAAGATTGCACGCACATGTTGTTGTATACAAATTTTTAACTTACACTTTGTACTGCCAATGTACCATTTCTTACATGCGCAGGTGAGGGCATAGACTACATGGTCCGTTTCGCAGGTGATCCACTGTTGGATCAACACTGTGGGCCTCATTACGACCCAGGCGGTAAGTTACCGCCTGGGCCGTGACTTTACCACCATGGCGTAAACTACGTTTACGCCATGGTGGTTGGCGGACTTACCGCCCCATTCCGACCTTGGCGGGGCGGTAAGTCCCCAATCCCCATTTACCCTTCCCCATTCCCATTTTTGCCCCATAGGGCATAATGGGAGTGGGGAAGGCGTTAATTACGCCACCGTAAATTACGGTGGCGTAATTAACTCCATGGTCCCTTAGCGCCATGGATTTTAACACCTGCTAAAAGCAGGTGTTAAAAGCGCCATGGCGCTAAGGGACCTCGTACTCAGGCGGTAAGGGTCGGCGCTGTTAACGCTGCCGTTAACCCCTTACCGCCTGGGTCGTAATGAGCCCCTGTGTGTCCTGTAACCGGATGTATTAAAGTTCCGCCGTCTATTGCATATTTGCACATATTACAATGAATACATTTATGGAAACCTTGCTTTTTGGCAGTAAGCCAATTTATGGGTGCCTTTTTTTCTTCACTGCCCATAAAACTTTGCACTAAAATGTCTTTAAAAGATCTGTTTCTTCTGAAGGTAACCTCAGGATGTAATTTGAGGCTTTTAGCAAGGTCAGGGTCCGCCAACAGGATACTCCAATGTTTGTTGAGAATATGTTTGATGTTTTTTGCTTGGCTGTCAAACGTGAGTATACTGTTATACAAACAAGGAACTGACCTTATCCCATCAAAAATATTTAACTTGTTACACACACTGTTTTTTCTGTGTGGTGCTCTACGAACAAAAGGCTTAAGACTAGTACGCCTATGAAACAATAAATGTTGAACCCAAATACTCTGGATATCTAATTAATTTGATATATCAGGCTACCCCGGAGCATCGAGTGTTGCTGCCTTGGAGCAAAAGACAATATATAGAGAAAATTACCGTGATAGCTTAGTGGCTATTTATTAATTGTACAGTTATTGTTTAGCAAATAGACATGATCTCCCAAAGGAGCATTTACAAAAAATGGTACTTTCAGAAACAGAAACCATGATCATTAAAGTGCACAGTGAATTTACATCGAATAGTATGGAACATACATTCTGGTATTTGACAAGAAATAAACATTTTCAAACAAAAAACCATCCACACAATGTGTAACTGAATCCACAGTCTATATAATGAGTTAAAAAGACAAAGTGAAGAGAAGAAAACAACAAAAAGCAAAATCCCAACACGTCCTGGTTGTGTGTGATAGGGCAAAGCAACCAAATGCGACCCCCACCAGAGTCTGATGTATTAGTGGCCACGGCCAAAGAACCAAATGTCAAGTCCTAGGGTTTGGAGCCCAGGGCATGTGTGGTTCCAAACCAATGCCAGAGGTCAGGTCCTCCTGGTGACTTGGAGGACCAGCTGGTGGGAGTTTATCAAGAGACCAATCCTAGGTCAACGTCGGTGGTTATATTCCTGCTGATTTTGAAAAATGGGCCGTATAGAAATTACGTGTCCAATAAGACGTTTCGGCGGGCAGTGAAGGCTACCTTCATCTGGACCTGCGGATGTCGCTCCGTCTCCAAACGGCATGCAGAATGAATCCGTCGCTGTGAAGAGATTTCGAAGATGCGTGCCGGTCCGCATCCCGTGTCGCAAGTGTTATTTCTTCTCAGCCTCACAAATTCGCCATATGGGACACTCCAGATTACATTTTCCGGGTGTCCACTAAGTGCATGCAATGGGGTATTTGAACCGATCTTCTTTCTGTGGAGTTCACACGTTATTTTTTCATTGACAATTCGGATGTTTACATCAAGAAAGGTAATAAAAGTCCGACTATGGGTTTCAGTGAATCTTAGATTTTTTGTGTTCTGATTCAATTTTTTCACATACTCTGCCCACTCTTTAGCAGTCCCTTTCCATACGATAAAGAGATCGTCAATGTATCTTAGACATAAAACCAGATTCTGGCCCTCATTACGACCCTGGCGGAAAGTAACTGACCTGACCGCTATAGCGTAAATAGCGTTTCCGCCATTGCACGATGGAGTAAAGTGCGGCTAATTCTGACCCATCGGGCACGAGCATTACGCCATGACGAAAGTGCAAAGTCCGCGATGGCGGAAATGTCCCGAAAACGCCCCTCACCGCCGTCGTACGGCGCCCTAGGTGCAATTCTGCCACCCATCATAGCGGTCACCGTAATGAGCGGTAATCGCAAAATACGGTGACCGTAAATATACGGAAACGGAAGTAAAAACATGGGGCCGGAACGGGAAACAGCACGCCGTACACCTAGAATCCCAACACAACCATCAAAAATCCGACCCTGAGACACATCCCAACCCGTTAGCCACCCTAGTTAAAACAATCAAAATGGGAAAAGTTGCTAAAAAAGCGTGCGACCGCAAGCGGCAGGTCCACTTCTCCCATGAGGAACTCACCGTGCTCACAGAGACCCTCCAGGAGAATGCTGCCGTCGTCTTCTCGACGCAAATGACCAGGATGGCACTTGCGAACAAGAAGGCCATATGGGCCCTGGTGGCACAGCGGGTAAGTGCGGTGGGGACCGCACCCCGCACCCCACAGCAATGCAGAAAGCGATGGGACGACTTGCGGATACGCGTACGGAGCATACTATCAGCCAACCGTAACATTGCCACAGCTACCGGGGGAGGATCGGAATCACCCATCAAGTTGACCCCCTGGGAAGAAATCTGTGCCTCCACCATTGGAATGGAGAGTATAGAGGGAGTCGGAGGGATGGAGAAAGGAGTGCAGACATCCGAAGAATCAGGTAGGTGGGCCAAATAAAACAATGCTAAATCCACAATGTCCAATCATGTGAAGTACCATGTGTCCACACAATGCAACAGAAACACATGTCCAGGAGAACGGCCACATACATTGGCCTGATAGCGCACTTTAAAACTCACATCAAATACATTAACAATCAAAAATCCTAAAAACACCCTCTACACGTGCAGCATGCACACCCTAACTGCAGGCTGCAAAACAACTGCATCCTCAATCCACACAAAAACGAAACCACCTCCAAGGCCCTGACCCAAATCACCCTCAGGTACCACCCCAATGCATGTGATACATTGCCATTCCAATTTCCACAGACCCATAAATAACGCTCGCCCTCCTTTACTCCACCACAGGGTCCGATTCAAACGACGAGCTGCAGGACACCCCTACCAGCACACCTGCAAAGAGGGCCAAGACCAACGGCCAAAGACCCTCCACCTCAGCTGCACGGATCAAGACACGGCAGCAGCACAAATCAAGTGGCAGCACACAGGAGGGGACTTCAACAGGCACCCCAGCAGCCAGCATGCCCACACCAGCAGCACCACAGGTCCCCCCAATGGATGCCACAGAAGGCACTGCTTCTGATGGCAGCAGCACCATAGGTGACACTGCATTAATGCCAGCATGCTCCGACACAGACAACGGTGCTGTCGATGTAGGACCCATCCATGACCTGTCTCAATCCCCCTGTTTGTTTCATCCCGTACACCATGAGGATACCACGCAGGGGCACCCACAAGACGACGACTGGCCATCCCCCACAAGCCCTGTGGCAAGGCAACATGAGGTGATCAGCCCCTCTGTGACACCACCGCAAATGGGCATGGTCCAGCAGAGGCAACAGTCCCTCGACCAGGTGATCGTGCAACAGCAGCAACTGGCCACGCTCCTCAAGGAGCATGCTGATGAATGTGGGGCTCCTAAGGCAGCCATAGAAACATCTACTGAGACACTTAGGGCACAAATGGAGCGAAGTACAGAGACACTAAGGGTACAAATGGAGAGAAGCACCGAGAGCCTGAGGGGGGAACTGCATGCAACGTCCAAAGACATATGTGGTGAACTTGCCGCTGTGCGCCGTGTGCTCACTGAGCTCTCACAAACCCTTAGGGACATGCATGGACGTGAGCAGGCCGAGACATCATCCGTTGCAAGTTCCGTCCAGGGCAGCCCCCAACGTAGATCTGGGAGGAACCTGCGCTCCACAGGCAGGGGTGCCCCTGATACCCGGAGAGGGGGCTTGCAATAGCGTCTGCCCACTGACAATGAGCATCTTTGGACACTGGTGTTCGGGGGGGAGGTATGAGGGTGGAGGGGGGGTGTTGGGCTTACTTGGGTGGCAGGTCGATGGGGTGTGTAATATAATTTCACATATGCTATAAACATTACATAATCATCCAATGAGATGTGTGGACATTGATCTTTGTGTACGAGGCCTTTATAGGCGTACAGTCCACATTGTGCATGTTCCAGACACACACAGTGCCACAAGTCCCGTGTCCATGCATCAGCCACCAGGCGTGAGTGCTAGAAGCATGAATCTATGATATTCTGACAAATTTCACGGGCCTCCTGTGCCTCGCGGACTCCTTGAGGTGCTGCCACATCCCCAGCCTCATCATGACCATCTTCAGGTGCTTGCAGTTCTGCGTCAGGGGGCATGGGCACATTTCTACGTACGCACATGTTGTGTAGCATGACACATGCCATGACTATCTTTGCAACCTTCTCATGGCGGTACAGGAGTGCCCCGCCAGACCTGCTGAGGCAGCGGAAACGAGCCTTCAGTAGGCCGAATGCCTGTTCTATGACTACACGGGTACGTGAGTGGGCATGGTTGTAGTCCTCCTCATGCTGGTTCTGTGGGTTCCGGAGTGGTGTAAGGAGCCATCTCTTCAGTGGATACCCGGCATCACCTGTATGTGGACAATAAAGGATGTTTGTGGAATGACATTTCTACGTACGCATCCCCCCCCTTCCTGCCAGGTCATTGCCGCATCACATACCCCACATTATCATGCATGGAATGAGACTCACCGAGTAGCCAGGATCTGTTCCCTGCGTGTCGCTCCATGTAGCGTGGTATTGTAGAGTTCCTCAAGACCATAGAATCATGGGTTGATCCAGGAAATCGGGCACAACAATGTGTAAAGATCCTGTTGGAGTCACACACCATTTGTACATTAAGAGAATGATATTGTTTCCGGTTGCGGTACTGGACCTCCATGGCATGTGGGACAACCAATTCCACATGGGTGCAGTCGATGGCACCAATGCAACCCGGTATGCCGGCAAGTGCATGGAATCCCACTTTTGTGTTTGTAATCTCCAGCTCCGAGCGTGGTAATGAGATGTAGTCGTCTGCGTGCTTCAGGAGGGCATCGAGCACTTGCAATAGTGTCCGTGAGAACAGTGGCTGTGAAATGCCATGCAACTGTCCGACTGTGTGCTGGTAGGTGCCTGTGGCCAGGAAGTGGAGTACAGACACCACCTTCAGTAGGGGTGGGATGGCGGTTGGGCTATCTATCATGCTGACAAGGTCAGCGTGTGTCATGTCCACAATGGCGATTATGGTGTCCCGGTCCAAACGGTAGAGGGTGTGGATCTGCTCAGCAGTGAGGTTGAACGGATGAGCTCGGAGGCGTGGGATTGCGGGCTGCCTGCGTGGTGGTAGTGGCTGTGCTGGTGGGCCTTGCTGGCCCTGCCTTGCCCTCCTCCTCCTCCTGCGTCTCCTCTGTGCGGCCGGTTGTTGTAGTAGTTGGTGTTCGTCTTCTTCTTGAAGTTGGAGTACTTGCAGTGCTATCAGGTCCCCCAGGGCCAACATCGCTAGTCCTGTCGGTAGCATTTTGGAGTGGGTGTGGTTGTGGGAGGGGGTTGGGTGTGCAATTTATGTGTTTTCAGGCTGTGTAGCCTCCACCTGTGGTGATTCATTCCACCTGTGCCAGCTGCAATCCCCTTTGGGCGAGCACTGTACCGAGGTTCACCGACGGGCGGGGCGTCCCATTTGTGAGTGAAGCCAGTTGCCATTTTCACACACTGCCGCACTACATGGATGAATTTGTGATTTCAAGCGGTCACAGATGCCTTTTCGACGTGATGTTGCAAATGAGGAATTCGAAGGACAGCGCTTTCGGTTTTCAGCTAGCGGCGAGGAGACGCCCACAGGTCTGACTGCAAATATAACGTTCTATTGTTTAATGTCCTTGGGACAGGGGCCATGGCGAGAATGCAATGATTGATATGAATAGTATGGGATGCGCAATAGCGTAGTGGACGATTAGGCAGGACGTTCCCAAATACATGTTACTTCGCAACACTATTATTCCGGCCTGGAGCACAGTGGATTTTGCAGACTGCATTACGCACAGACTCAATGGAGATTTCAAATGTTATGTGAGTAAATAATCAGGCGTTTTTATACCGGGATGAGGGAATGATGTATGGATGCATGGACAGATGATTTAATTGAGAGTTTGCCATGTACATGGCTTTTTGGAATCTATCCCCTTCCCCTGCACTATGTGATGCAGAGCTGCCATAGTGGGACCATCGTCTATCTGCCCTTGTTGAACCCTCCCTGTCTCGACGCGCCTTCCAACACTTGTGTCTATGCACGTTACTAATCCCATCTCATGGATTCTGTTTTAACAGACGCATGCACACAAACACTCGTTTGTAAAAGTGTTTTCACCTCGATTTACATTGTTATGATTGGCAAGTGATTTTTGGGTGGAAATAATCCTTTTGAGTGGTCTAGCATGCATATGGCTGTAGATTTAGTGTGATCATTGAAGTGAGTAATACTAATGAAGTTCTGATGCCCATACTATTCTTTTTCATTTCATTTGGGTGACAGGTATCTCCTCCCCTTTTGCCGCTGCCATCTGTATGCCACTACTGCAGATGGCTTTTACTCCCGACACCTGCTGCTTTGAGTTAATCAGTGGAGCACCATTACGATCTTATGAGACGATCGCCAATGGGCCACATGCCCTTACGCAGTACTAGTGGCTAGGAGCAACATATCAACCTTTCAGCTGGACTAGTGCCTACCTAATGGGACGGCCCTGCGGTTCTAGGCGCTTCCATGTTGCCTTTTTGAACGTGAATGTAGCCCCTGTGTACCATGAAGGAACAGGGCGTCACACAAGGAGTAGCTGGTCATTTATTGCGGATGCAGCCCACAGTATTGAAAATATTTTGGGGTTTATGACCTAATAGCTGTATGGGCTTGGTGAATTTGATGTGCATTAAAATTTTATTCTGATGTTAACCGTGTAGCGTTATTCTTTGCAAGTAATGTAGCATATTCCTATTTGTGGAGCGATGTATTGTGAGTAGATCTGCATTGGGTTCCGGCTTCTGAGTATAGTTGCGTGGTACTGTACTGGCCGCGTTTGCCTACGAAGCCCAGTAAGGTCAGGGATAGGGGCTGCCATTATGACTGTTTTAATGATGTCATGCTCAGGGGCGGGGGATTAGCTTTTGTGTAACAGATGCCGGTCAGCCAGGTGGATTGGTGGAATGATGTGATTATCAGAAAATGGCTGGTCACAGGTGCCTGTGTTTGCGTGCGTTTCTTGGAGGGAGACTGAGGTCATGTCCATTGGAATAGCTTCTGTATTCGTGCCATCTTTGCCCTGCAGCTCCCATTGGCCCCTCTTTAGATGAGCCTGGCTGCTCAGTCACTCTGCCAACTTGTGTGGTACATGCTTATGCTGATGGTTGGTTTGTTTACTGGCATGAGTACAGGGCTGGTGCAGTCTCCCTCAGGATACTGCTTTGAATGTTGCCTTACACTGGTGTCAAGCGATGGGGGCCTGTTGTTGTTTTGTCTCATATTTCAGTTCATTTTGCTGTACTTGGACCTTCACATGCCTGTGCTGCATCAGTACGGCAATGGTGACATGCCAAATATGGATGGCCACTCACAAGGCACTTGGAGCCCCTACATTCATTTGTTCGTTGGCATGCATGGGTGACTTGTACATTTCACTGGTTGCATTGTGTAACTTCATTGCACCTACGAGGAGTTGTGCAATGTGGGCAGGGAGTGGTGTACAGGCACTCAGTAGGGCCATTTACGGTTGGTTCACGATGCCGTAATTCTCACCATGGCGGAATGGTACTTTCCGCCATGCTTGATGGCGTTAAGTAAATGTCCGCTGGGGTCAGAATTCGCGTACCGTTGCGCCATGGTGGTAATTACGGTTTTGCATGGCGCGCGTGCGCGTACTTGGTGCAGTTAGCGTTGGCGTTCACTACGGTGTCGCTAATGGCATCATACTTTACGGTGACGGGTCATAATCGCACCGAGCGGTATTCGATGGCAGTATTGCATTTCCGCTATCGTTTTTCGATTTCCGCCAGGGTCGTAATGAGGGCCTCTGTGTGTATTCCTGGTTTGTATCTGCCCATGCCTCCTGTTCTTCCCAGGCCCCCATCATCAAATTGTCATACGTTGGTGCAAACGTAGTCCTCATTGCCGTGCCCTGTACCTGCTTAAAGTATTCATCATTGAAGAGAAAGACATTGGAGGTCATTACGACCTTGGTGCTAAGTGCACCAACTTTACCACCATGGTGTAAACTCCGTTTACACCATGGTGGATGGCGGATTTACCGCCCCATTCCAAGGTGAGTGGGGCGGTAAATCCCCATTTCCCATTTTCCCTTCCCCATTCCCATTTTTGCCCCATAGGGCATAATGGGAGTGGGGAAGGCGCTAATTACGCCGCCGTAAATTATGGCGGCGTAATTAGCACCATGGCGGGTTAGCGCCATGGATTTTAACGGCTGCTAAAAGCAGGCGTTAAAATCAGAATCAGGCGTTAAGGGTTAACGGTGGCGTTAACCCTTAACGCCTGAGTTGTAATGAGGGCCATTGTTCTTTAGGCATAAATCGATCATTTGTAACACCATATTGGTGTGTGTTAGAAAGTTCAAAGATTTGGTGTTTAGGTAATGGAGGCAATCTGTTTTACCATCCTCATGCCCGATGGATGTGTATAACGATACAACATCCATTGTTGCCATAAGATATTCTTTCTCCCAGGGAATAACCTCTATTTTACGCAAAAAGTCCATAGTGTCTCTGATATAAGACGGAAGTGTGGAAACAAACGGAAACAAAACCTCATCGATGTATTTTGATACATTTTCTAGTGCTGAGCCTATTAGGCACACAATCGGTCTCCCCGGTGGTTGCTTAAGATTCTTATGTACTTTGGGTAGAAAGTATATTGTGGGTGTAATCGCATTGCTGACCTGTAGAAACTTCGAAGTTTCTTCTGATATAATACCCATTTCTTCAATTTTCTCAAGAAAGGACTTCACTGTGTATTCTAATTCTTTCATGGGGTTATCTTTCAATCTCATATAGCATGTGGTGTCATTAAGTTGTTTATATGCTTCCTTGTTGTAGTCGTTTTTATTTTGAAGGACTATGTTCCGCCCCTTATCTGAAGGTTTTATAATGCAATTCTTTAATTCTTGAAGATCTTTCAATGCTTTTCTTTCATTCGTAGAGAGATTATCTTTGGGTAATGAATTTTTAGATTTTCGGCGTAAACATTTTAAGTCCTCTATGACCAAACTTTGGAATACTTCGATGTTACTCCCCATATTTGCAGTGGGATTGAATTTTGATTTAGATTTCAGATTGCTTTTCGCCGTCCAATCTGTATTAATCCCTACATCTTCGAGATCGATCATGGTTTCTTCTCCCATGTTTGCGCCTTTCTCGAGTTCCATAAGATCCTTCAATGTATCCACATCTTTTATGGCAATTTCCGTTTTTCCTGTTTGTGCCAACTGTTGTTTGCAAAGAATATTTTTAGGCAGACCTTTCTGATAAACTGGTCCATGTCTATCCTGGTCTGAACATAATCATTTTTGGCATTTGGGCAACAATTTAATCCCAGACTGAGAACCTTTTGTTGGGGAGTAGTTAATGTGTGGTCAGACAGGTTTATTATGTTAAAACTGCCATCATTCTTTATGTCATCCTCGTTCATTTTCCAGAGCGCAGAGATCTGGCCGAGGTATTGTTCTGGGGACCTCCTGCTCCTTTGTCCCCTCCTCGTTTGTTTCTGCCTCCTCGTCCTTTGCCCTGATTTGCGCTTCCACCTCTTTTTGGTTTGTTGTTTTTTTATGCCGTCTTGGCGCAGTAGACGCATTTCGTCTAAAAAATGTAGGCGAACTTGAGGTTCCTCTGTATCGCTCCCCGTTAGATCCGATTCTGACATTGAGGAAGTTTCACTGGCACTTGTTGTTTTCGCTTCAGTTGTCGTTGGTAATGTTTTCAGTGATGCTTGTCTTAATTGATCAAACCTTCTTGCGAAGGTGTACACTCTCCCAGTCTCGTAGTCTTCCTTGTCCCTTAAGAACTTTCATATGTTGAAAACCCTGAACCTAGGTCCAGGAAAGGCGTAAGGCACTCCGGGAAACAGTCTTGCTTGCAGTAATCACAGCAAAACACTGAGGCAGCAAACCAAGTTATGTCAGCCAAATATCAATACTTGAATTCATCAAATGTCCAGGACAGGAGAAACAAACACGAAAAATGACGCGTTTCGCGGTAACAGACCGCTTGTTCACGGTTAGGGCAACAGACACAATAGAAGGACTATTTATACAGTCATCAACTCTATGACTTCTGTGTATAGAGTCATGCACACTTTCTTTTTTGTCTCTTTACAAGTTCGCCATCTTGGAATGGGTTAAAGCGTGTTAGAACTCATTAAGCTTAATAGCATAGAAAAACAAAACATGCTTTTTCGGACATGCTTGGCTAACCCAGGGGGCGAGCGATTATAGTTATCAAAAACCGCTTTATGTGAGGTAAGTTCTAGAAAAAATAAATAAATAATTTCATGCAGTATCTAAAATAAAGTGCGTAGTGCACACATTCTTTTAAATTCTTCGATTCAAGTGTACTTAATTTTACCCGTTCAAATACCTTTACCAGTATTCACGAGCTGTGCAAAATTTGCAAAATACAACAGATGTTGTTAAAGTGCTATGTGCATTTGATAACATGAAAATTCAATTTACAATTTATAAAGTGCCTAGTGCATTTAGCAGCCTCACGACATAATTCCATGTCAGAACATGATAAAATGCTTAGTGCATCCTTAAAAACAGATGTATTTTACACTTGAATCATTTGTTACTTGCATGAATTAAAAACAATTTTCCAAATCAATGCTAGGGCAATTGCCTGCACATAATAAAACCTCACTTACAAAAAGCCCCATATAATGTGGATAACCCTAAAAAAATAATGTAGACCAAAAAGCTGCATTAAATGCCTTTCTCCCTTTGTTTAAATACTTGAGTCCTCGCTGTACACAATTGAGTAAGCTGGTGACTAAGTTGTTGGTTTTTCTGTCTACTGTTTAATTGTAAGTTTGTAAGACAGTGAGAGTATTTAAACTACGTTGTAATATGTGACCTAAAGTAATAAAGGTCTAAAAACTGGTTTTCCAGCCCTTTCAGAATTTGGATTTGTACGTTTTTCCTCCCAAGATGCATAATCTGTTAAGTGTGCAGTATTGTATATGGAGATGTATGAGAATTGTGCCTACAGTAAATCATTGTAGCTTAAATGTTTGAGGTCAGGACTACCCCCCTGTTCTACATATTTTCACAGCCTTATCGTCCTGCCCGATCAAAGGCTATCCCTCAGGTTACCACAATAGGAGTAAGAGACAGATTGGAAATTAAGAAAGAAGTGCAAGTAACTGTTGTTCCATTGCGTTGCATTAATACTTCAACAAAGAATATCCGTTGGTTGCCCTTACAAGGAAAAGAAGTGAAAGAGTAAAAACTAAAAGACTAGAGAGGTCTAGAGTTCTTGTGGATCTCGGAATGGTAAAAAAATAAATAGACCGTCTAATCATTGTGATTGTGAGAAAACATAACACCCATGTTTGAAACAGACCAAAAACCGATAACAATCAAATACATTTTACATGTGGGTTGACGCAATCCTATAAAAGCAATATATTATAAAAAAGCAATATATTTTAAACAAAGAGGAAAGACTAGAATACGCATAATGTTTGAGGTGACAGGAACCCAACTAAGCATGCCTCAGTCTGGGATCATCTTTGGCAGATCAATGTTTTGCTTAGATTTCTCTTGAGCCCTATCAAGTTCCTAGGAATGTGTATAATTCTTCATCTAGGTTGTGGCCCTGGGATTTATTTGTCTCATAGTCCAAGATGTATCTGGTTTCCATTTGTCGCAAGAGGAGTTCTCGGTTTCCCCCCCTTGCTATTTTTTGGATAACATGTATTCCAAAATATCCAAAGCCGTCGAGTTTTCCTCCGTGCTTTTCTTGGAATATATACTCTTTCTACCCACCGGCCTGATGCTTGGCGAACCTATTTCTAAAGGGTGAGGGACAGAGTGGTATAATATGGTTCACAGACGGGGCTAGATTGAGCTGTATGAACAGATATATTTGTGTGATACTTTTGATTGGTGGGGAAACACCCTCCCTGCATTAATGGTTGCCCCATGAATATATTCCACAGGGTTTACCAGTTTGGTATGTACCGGGTTAACTACAGATGGAGAAACACAGTTTATATATATAGTATTGGTATTGATTGGGAAAATGACTTATTTGCCTTTAAAATGTCCTCTGTATCTAAATATGCATCATCATCAGAGTAATGCATTTGTATGGTGAACATGGAAGCCACCCTTTTGTAATGATATTGGTGTAAAGGACCTGATCTTCAGTTGGAGAGGAAGTAATAGGAGGTTCTACAAAATTGGGTGAGGGGATTGTATATTCATTATAATTAATGTTGTCTTTGTAAACTGAAAGGACCTCCTCCTCTGAATAATCATCTTCCTCCAATACGTCCTCTTCTGTGCTCGGCTTTGAGCCGTGCTCATGTGCTATTCTACACATGCATCGAATGTTCGACTGTTGACTTAGGCCGCGTTATTGAGACCGATTGAATGGACGTTTGTTTAGGTGGAGTATCATCCGTTTTTGTCTTGGGCCTGTGTCTTTCCAGTGCAGCCTTTTGGATGTCAAGGATTGCCTCCACACCATGACTTGACGTTGGTCCTACCGAGCTGGGCGTTAGCTGCGAAGAAACATTTTTTGTTTCCCCCTCGTCTTGCTCCTCAGCGTTGCTCTCAAAGCCGATGCTCAGTTATTCGGGAGCAAGTTCTTCCCCGGTAGCAGTAGTCTCAGCCATTGACTTTTCTACCTGCATTGCGTTGACTGCCCAGTATTTGGATAAAAGCTCCTTAAGGGTTTTTTGGTTTAAAGACCTTGCAGGCTCGACACTGGGAATTTCTGTATTCCCTTGGAAGACAAATTTTGCACATGCGGTGCGTGTCCTCCCAAGAGAACTTGGTGTTGCACGACTGGCAGAATTTAAATGGAGTATTCTTTTTGTGGCAAGTAAGTGAGCAAACTTAATTGAGTAAATCTATGTGGGAAGAGAGGCATTCTATAAAGGTCGGGACTAAAGTGTGAAAACGTTATCGCCCTCCGCCACTTTCCCTGCTCCATCCCCATCATACAGAAGCCAACTAGATATGATCTTTGACTTCGATTGGCCTCGGCGGACTCGTGTTTGTACTTGAGAAATCTGAAGACTCTGTGTTTAGCATTTAACCTATTGGCATAAAAAACAATCTGAGGATGATGCGTGAAGGATCATGGGTACCCGCACACGTAGAGAAGAGATAGTGTTTCAGCTATGCCCCTTGTCAACACCCATTTTTGAGTTTGAATAAGAATAACATGTAATACTCGACACCAACCACTGGATTCACAACCCCCAGACATAGATATATACACGTGCATATTTTCATAAACACAGGCATAACTTAATTAAGGAAAAGTTAAACCCCAAGGATGAATCATGCCACCAAATTAATATATACTTACTTACAAAATAATTTAAATTATAAGTTGTATTGTTTCAGTGTGGGGTCAGTAGGGAATATCTAGGCCTCACATATTCTTTAACTCTAACCACGTGAAAATCCTCTCGGGAAATCACATGCCTGCTTTCCATCTCTTTTGGCCCAACCCCCTTACTGCTGACATCACATTGTAACATTTTAATTCATTATATTGCTGGACTACATATTGACTTCTTCCAACAATGTATATAAGTGTGGAATCATGTGTTTAACCTCCCCCTGTTTAACAAAAAAGAGTCTCTGGATTCTGAGAAATGCATATTGTCAGAGATGTCCCCAAACTGCACAGGACTTTTCAAAATGGTCTCTAAAATGGATATTTTCTATTTCAGTGTTAATGTTTGCTACGGTTTGAACGCACACACTTAGAACATAATTGTGCTTTACGTTTAAGACTTTCACATATTTATATTATAATCTTCATATCCATTTGAAATGTTATTTACTCTCTTTTAGAGATATTGAGTGTCATCATGATTTGGGCGGTATTCCGGCAGTAAATCTACTCGAATACCGCCCAATGAAATTACTGTTACCGCCAGTGGGTGTGGCAGATTTACAGCTGGTTTACAAGTGGTGGTGACGGAGTAAGTCCCCATTTTTTCAGACTCCGTTGGACTCAATGGGGCATTTTTGGCAGAATTAGCGCAGCTGTAAATAGCTCATAGCTGCAGGTGAATCCTTCAACTTTCCGCCAAACTCATAGTTGAGCGGCGTGGTAATGCAGCAGTAACGGTATTACCACTGCATTTTTACTGCACCACCCATCTCCTCTCCATTTGTGTCGAGAGAGCAGTCATCCAATCACATTCCTGCGTCCAATGGACAGCCAGCGTGCAGTTGCAATGCTGTACTATTTCACTTGCCTTACGCTTATAAGAATATGTGCAAGTGATACTTTTGCTTTGAAGCAGAAGGGTCACCTCACCATGAGTTGGACCCCCTCCATTAAAAGGTTTGAACTGTATATTTCAGACAGTATGGTGGCCATTTTGAATGGACTGTGAACTGCAGGGAGACTGTAACAGCAGGAATGTCATTTAGGGGTCGCCAGGGGTCGCAATTGTGGCCCCTGAGGTCTCCCATGCTACCCCTGTGGTCTCCATTTCTACCCCTAAAAAAGTTTTACAAAAAGAAAATGCAAGCTCCTGGGCTTTGGACGGCACCATGTGGAAATTTGCTCCTGGAGTGGCTGCCTTTCTTGTTCAGGCCACTTAAAAAAAAGAACAGGGGTGAACACAAGTCTAGCACTTTTAGCAGTGACCCAACATAAGAAATAATAGGAAAGAATAGGAATACCAAATAATTGTCTTTCTGGAATACTACACAATAATTGCTAGACTCCTTAAAGGTTTATTTCAGGCAATCTTCAGTGGGTGAGTCACTGACTTAGTTTGTTCTTAAACAACTCAACTCAGCCTTTCATGCTTCTGAGGTCGATAAATGAGTGCCAACACAGCTTGAGTGATATTGTATGAATATTTGTTTTATATAAAGCACTTAAGCGTAAGTGCTATATAACAGCATATTATTATCATTTGGCCATGGACGTCTGCTAGCATTCAGAGTAATTTGGTAATATGGGCCTATACACACTGATCTTAACGATATATATGGTGATCCATTCTTGTATGAAATATATTCCACATTATAGTGATATCATAACCATATTTCTCCTAGTGTACTTAGGAACAATGCTGTTTGATGCCGCCTCCTGTTTTGTCAAGGGGAGAAAGGTTGTGTTACATCGCTTCTCGTGTTATCACTTTGGGGTGGAGTCAAATGACATCATTTCCTGTGATGTCACCAGAGGTCAAGGGTCGTGTGAAGTCACTTCCGCTATCCCTGGCATTTTGGTGAAATGACATCCCTGGGTCACAGTCGCCAAAACTCTAGTGTCAGATGCTGTATCTTTTTTTCTCCAAAGGCGTTCACTTAAGGCAACACAAGAACCCAGTAGTCAAGGGTTTCCAATCCATTTTATTCTCCTTTGAAAACACGATTGATAATGCCACCTGCCATGTCCACGCAGTAATTGCATTCATGTGGCATAGACCATTCTTTACAGGGGTGACCTATAACCTACACATCATCTGGTGTTGCTAAAACGGAACCTTCCCTCTTACAATCATTAGCTCGACTTGGGGAAGTGTCATCGTTAGGGGCCATCATTGAATGGAGGCTCTGTTCTGCTAACATGGAGCAACTAGTATTTACATTTTTAAGGCTGTGAATTAGTTTAATAACAGCCGTTTTTAAGAAAATGGCTTCTATTCTGCACGTCCTGCAATGTGCTGCGTCTGCTTACGTCATAAACCTACTTACAGTGCAGTATTTATCCTTCCATTGTATTTATTTCACATTGTATTGGAGAGATGCTACTGTTTCGACAAGAAGCATTCATATATGCTCACGTTGTTGGGGAAGGGGTCCCAACAGCTGGTAACTTTACACAAGATCGCTTTTTTCATTGGGTGATGTGGCGGGGAAAGGAGCTGGCAACATCAACGTAGGACAGCACATAAAGACATCACTATGCCGGTCCGGTAACAACGTTGCCGGTAAGTCTACTGTTGTTACCGGACCGGCATAGTACGACTCTGCAGATGGGTGCCATCCCGCCCGCCATGTCAGACCTGGTGGGCGGAACGGCACCTGCCCACAGTGTTTCACGGAAGCACAAGCACCGTTACTAACGTGGTCCCCAACCTATTGAGTCCTATGGGTTTCAAATGTGAATGGGGATTAACATTTACCAGCACCTGACTTCCCAGAACGACGGTGTCGTAATCACCAGGTGTTTCCGGCAAACCATGCACTGGTAAATATTACAAGTCTAGGTGGCAACCCGCCGGTAGCACCGGCAGGTTTAACGCCGGACTTGTAATGAGAAGCATATACATGAAAGCCATGTCGATATTACAGTATTTACAGCCATAACACACCATGTCATATGAAATGTAAAGTATTTACACATATATGCAGGAGAGTTGCAAGTGCTGTGGATCAGGGGCTGGGCCAGGCTTCGATTGAACTATAGGGCAATAGAGCAATGCCTCAAGTGAAGTCCCAACATGCTCGCTTTGCCCCTATTTGGGGTAATAATTGGCCCATTTTTCTGGTCAAAGTGGGCCAGTTTGATGAGTTACTTCACTGTGCAGCTAGTAGCTTTGACCAATGTTACTGTACAGATATTATTTAAAATGCACGATTTGCAACGCATTTGTATCAAAAAGAAACCCTTGGGTACTACACTCCCACAGTCTCCCCGTGCTCTTTTCCACGTGGCAAGCTGATCCCTGAGGGTGATCACGACACCTGCCACTGTGGTTTCTTACACAAATATACACAATATGTCGGTGTGTGTTTCCCTTGGATGAAGATGCCATTTGAGAAGGTGTACTTTTGGGGTTTAATCAGCCACAACTGGTTGGGTGAGTACACATTACCAGGCGTTCAAATAGGCTTAGCGAGTCACACCTAATGCACTGGTGCTCACTGCTAGACTGGGCATCCATGTTTATTAGATGTGTGTTGTTTCTAAAAACAGCAGCGTTGGTCTCTGGATAAATGCTATTTGAACGGGAGGCATTGTTCCTCTGAGAAAGATGATGATTGCCTTGAAAAGAGCACATCCAAACAGCTTCCCAGGTGCATTGTCTATCTTTCTATTATGCTCTTATATAGTGCCTAGTGTCACCCATAGGCCTCAGTGCGCTCATGTTTATGAGAAAATAGCATAGTGGTGACAGGTTTCTAATACATTTATTTATTTATATTTATAAAGCGCACAAAGCGGCCCTTAGGCACTGTGGCGCTGTTACAGTAGGGTTTACTTAGTTACAAGAGGAAAATGAAGTCTGCGTGCATGTTACATGCTTGGTGTATGTATAAAACAGTACCATGTACTTGCTTTTCATTTTAAAAGAAGCTTTTCTTGTAGCCGATGTTACTGAAACCTTGGGTATTCGCCAACTGTTCAGCTCTGAAATATTGATTTCACAGACTGCTTTTTGGGAAACAGATGTTGATGGCTGCAGTTTTACTTGTTATGGTCTGTAGGGGGAGCACAACAAGAAACAGCCTTTTCCTTCCATGCAGCCTGTCTCTGGAACAAGTTACCACTGCCCATCAGACTGGCCCCCTCCATCCTACACATTTGGAAGGCCCAGAAGACGCTGCCCTTCAGATATCTGACCTCACCACTCAATCCCATTTCTCCCTGTCTGTTTCCCCCTTTGCTGCTCCCGCTCCCCATCCCAGCTCCTCCGCTACCCCGGACACCCCTTATACCCTCCAGGGTGTGCACCCTTCCGAGCTAGGAGAGCGCTTTAGAAACCTCGCACACACATGCAGACATACATACCCTATTCATTTAAGAGCTCTCCGCAGATATCTGTGTGCACACTGCAGTTGCAGGTTTTCATTCCACCAAACATCCAACATACCCGTGCTTCCCACCAAGGTTGATACATTGGCTACAATTGATTTGGGCTATGATAATAAAAAAAAAGTTATATCTATCTTTTACAGTGCTAAGAAGCGGGAGCAATGCAGCATGAAGCACTATATAAAACATGATATTATTTATTTATTTTATTTATTTGTGTATGGTTTGTTTAAACCTTTACAAAAAAAGATCACATAGAAAACAAAGAAAAACACAATAAATATTACATAAACAATCGTAAAAACTACGGTAATACATTATCATTTGATTTTCCTAAAAACAAACCTAATATCATAAGTTTATGAATTTATGAATTTACAAATTCATAGTATAACATATCATGAAAATGCACAAAAATTCTTTAAAAAGGCAATGATTCTTAATTTCAGGACCGTTGAGTTGTTATGTCGAATCTGGAACCATAACAACTCAGTATCTACACAATGTAAGTAACTTATAAATTGCTCAAAATATCGTATTCGTTCTTTCAGGAGTGCAGGACAAAACAAAATAAGGTGCTTCAAGGTTTCTTCCACCCCTTCTTTTTTACAGTATTTACACCAGCGCCATTCATCTTTTAGCATATTCCATCTTTTTAAGACATAGTTACTTTTAAGCACATCAAAGCGGATTCTCATATAAGTATTTCTAAAATTTCTTGACGGGTATTTTTCCAAGTAATACTCCAACCGGGGTTTAAATTTCCAGCATGAATAGGCTTGATTCGCAGTTTTAGATTGCGCTACTGTGTCCAGAGTCTGTTGCCAATCATTACATTTCAAGATGTTTTTTACTTTCAAAGGATTATTAGCGAGCAGTTCAAGAGATATACCTGCTTCCCCCAGGATTTCTTCAATTTCTTCTTTCAAATTCGTACAAAACACATTTGTTGTATCTTTCCCTGCTAGCATATAGAGTGAATTTATATTGATCAATGAACATTTCCTCCATAATAGTATTTTCTTCCACACAATAATAGATTTCAACGACTGTAAGCCAAATTCTTATCTGATTAATTCAATCGATATACACTTGGGAATAATGTATAACACACCTTTCCAAATTACACTTTCTAATTTTTTCATCAGGTCAGTTTTTTCCAGGTCATAGAATTCTAGACCATATACTAATTTAGGTATACCCGACATGGTTGGTGTAAAACTGTTTTAGCGGTATAGCTGTAAATCTCCCAAATTTCGCGTCAAATTTACGCATCTGTCTTAAAATCATGTCAGCTTTAGTTCTTAACTGTCTTTTCACAATTGCCATGGAACCGTTGCCTGTAAAATGGTATCCCAAGTATTTAAAAGACTTTTGACAAGTAATTTTTTTCCCTTGACAATACCAAGATAAACGTGAAATATTTTTACAACACTTACCTAGACACATAATCATTGTTTTATCCACATTGATTTTGAACCGAATGCTAGCGATAAACAGTACAAATGCATTTATGAGTCTCTGCAAACCGACCTTAGTGCAGTCGAGAAGTAAAAAACCATCAGCATAAGCTAGCCATTCTATAGTGATACCACCTAATTTGGGTGCTATCAAACCTTTCCCTTTCATTTCATAACCCGCTCTGCAAACATAAAGGTTAAATAAAGTGGCAGCCAGTTTACATCCCTGTCTCAGCCCATTTGGAATTACCTGTTCAGAAGATAACTTCCCTTCTGAATTTAGTCTGATTTTAATTTTAGTGTTAGAGTATAGCTCTATAATCATTTCAAGGAGATGTGCAGGAATCGCTAAATCTCTTAACATTTCCCATAGCGTGTGTCGGTCCACCAGGTCGAACGCTTTAGAGAGGTCCATTGCCGCCACAGAAATTGTGGCACCTTGTGTTTTGAGAGCTTTAGATTGCAGACTTTTCAATACTAAACCACCACAATTTGTGCCCAATTTTTTTCTGAAACCAATTTCTTTAATATCAAGGATTTTACATCTGCTAATCCAATCATCCAATTCTTTTAATATAATAGACGTAAAAATCTTATAGTCAGGGTCGGATATTGCTATAGGCCTATAACTTTCCGGAGCAGACCTCAGGCCTTTTTTATATATAGGTATCACTATGGCGAGTTTCCATGAATCTGGTATTAATTTGTTGGTAATTATGTCAGTAAACAGTATATGTAAAATTTCTCCCCACAGGTGAATATCAGTTTACATTATCAAACTTGATAAATTATTTGGCCCCGGGGCTCCCGATTTTTTAGCTTTCCCAATCAACTTCGATATATTGTGAGGCGAGATATCCAAGTCCCATTTAACCGTTTCCTTTTCTTGTACAGTGTTGGTGTTCAGTATATTTTCATCACAAGATACTTCATATAAAGCTACAAAGTGCCTTTTCCACATATCTTCGCTGATTTGCGAAAACAGGATCTCTTTTTGCGTAATCAAAGTGTCATTTAGCAATAACCAGAAATTGGAAGTATTTTTACTTTTGCATATCGCCAACATTTTTTCGCCATCCATTTGATCTCTGTACACTTTACTAGCAATTTGCCAGTTCTTGTATGCTTGTTTCAATTTTTTAATTTGAATACTTTTCTTTGCTATTGGGTCGGACCCATTTTTTAGCTTATGAATTTCTTGTCTCAACTCTTTTTTTTTAGATAAGGTCTGATTGTCAAACACATGTATGTGTGTCTTTTTCTTAGAGTTGCTTATTTTGTTTATACATGATTTTTGTGTAATTGTATTTATATAATGAGTAAACCCATTAGTTGACAGATTTATTATTTTCTCTTCATTCGACATGTGTCCCCAGTCTTTATACTATGCGGAAGTGAATTTTTTTGTTTTATTGTAAGACCATCGAATCCTCGTACCTTTGAAATTGGTAAGTATTTCTTCATCATAGACTGAATATTTATTTAAATTTTCAGTTTGTGGAATTTCAATTGCAAGTAAGTTATGGTCACTTGTAGGCATTTCTACCACAGTTAGTTGTGACATACAGCATTCAAAACCTTGAGTTACAAAAAGGTAATCTACTATAGAGCCAAAACCCCTCGCGTGCCATGTCTGTTTGTCGTTGTATATTTTGGTTAAACCCATAATTTTCAAAAAGTTCAACCAAATCGCACCTCTTCGTTTAATGCTAGGTAACATGGATCTTGATTTATTGTCTGCAGCGTCTATATCCCATAACAACTCATCAATCTCCACCTTGTTGAGATTGGAATCAGCATTTAGGTCCCCAGCAAGTAACACAAAATTATTCGACATAGTTTCCCTCCATACATCAATTTTGTTTGTAAGAGTGTTAATTTCTTTCAGCAATTGAATTTCAGTGTATTTCAGTGGGTTCCAGTAAATATTAATAGTACATACATTCATACTACATATATTTCCTAATCTGATGTTACACGTAACAGCAAGGAAGATTTCTAGTTCTGTCCATACATCTATATTCACCGGATCCAAAGTGAATTTACACGCAGTAAGTAGGCCACCCATAGGTCTTCCTTTATCGCCTTTTACCGCGAGTATCTGCCAAGTGTAATAGTTCTCCCAGGACAGTTGTGTGGTTGCCCACGTTTCTTGAAAGAACACAACATCAAAGTTACTCAAAAAATCAGTTACTTCTGTGTTATGTAACAGCTGTGAATGACCTCTTGAATTCCAGGATGCTATCGAGGCTTTACCATTGTCGCTAAAGTGGCTTCGCCAAAGTCTTTAGGGATTTAATTGCATTTTTTAAAGCAAGGGTCAAGCCTCTTAGTTCCACCTTGTCAGAGCGAACATCAACCATTTCCGATGTTTTCTTTATTTCTGGGTTGGAATAAGCGTTTCTCCCCTGAGTCGAATTATTACGACCTTGCTTACGGTCAGGACAGTTATATTGATATATGTCAAAGCCTTTGCATTGCAAAGTTTCGGCTTCTTTCAGCAACTGCATTCTGACTAACGCTGATGGAATTACCAATCGAACGTAGTCAAATCTTTTTCTATGAATGAAGTCTACCAAAACAATTTCAGCAGGGGATATGATCTCCAGTGTCGGGATCATAGCAAATAAGGACATGATATAGGGCCGGTTCAAGGTTAACATTCTACCCTCAGGAAAGAATGTAGTGAGTATTAGACTTGGTAAGTCAGCCCTAGCTGGGTTTTTTAAATCTAGTACTTCATCGTTTTCTTCGTAATTTCCAAACCACTTTTGTGTGTTTCTCATTTCTAATTAAGGTTTAGTATCTTCAACTGGATTTTTGTTATAGTTTTGTTCTTCAAGAATTTTTCTTACTATCTTATTAATATCTTGTTGATTAAGATTCTTTTCAGCCTCAATTTCACCTTTACCATTAGCACATTCGATCTTCGGTTCCAGATTGTCATTGATATCTTCTAATAGTGCGTTCAGGATTTCACTATCAGAAATGTGCGTTTCATTTTGCATCAAGGTATTGTCCTCGCTAGTTCTGTCATTGCTAGTGGTTTGTTTCGGGCTAATATTTTCTTGTATATTTTGTTGCTGTTGCATACGTCCAGAATTGGCCGAAATAATTGGGCCAGACGGTTTAATCTTGAGACTTAGATTCGAGTTTGAAACTTGTTTGACTTTATGGTCTTCTAAAGTCGTGATTGGACTTACAGCAGTGCCTCCCAGAGAATCATCAGTCTCAGTTGTCATGTTTTTAGATTTCGACATTGCAATTGGTTTTGTGGCATTGGCTTTAAACATTTCAAAGATGTCGGTTATGCCAGATTTTAATGAGGACAACTGTGAAGCGATATCTAAGGATTCCTTTTTTCTTTTCATCGTTTCAGAGATGGTTTTTCAGAGGCGTGCTATTTTTCCTGCTGCCCATACTGGGTAGCATTAAACTCATCACCCCTTACATTTGTGGCCTCTTCCATATCTGTTTGTTTTTTTGTGTGTTCCGTCTTGTCCGGACTGGTTAGATCTTGCCGTTCCGTTTCTATCCTATTTTTAAAGTTCACATCTCTTAGGAATTTACGCAATGTCTTGGCAGAATGTTTGCTTTTGTTTTTGTTTTGCATCTGTAGTAACTTTTTTTTTTCTTTTTTCGATATATTAGGTTTTTCTCCTAGTTTTTCACCGTTTGACAGTAAGCCATGTTCCTGAGTCTGGGCCGATGTCTTGGTCCCTGGTAAGTTTATTTAGATTGGATTGCCTTGTGTCTGCGAGTCTTCTATGACAATTGCTATGGGAATAGATATTTTTTCTGAATTCCTAGGATTCTCCTCTGTTTTTTTATCATTTGATGGTGTCACTGCGGGTTTTACTACAGGTTTGGCTAGGATTTCATTAAGCTTAACCGGTATCTGCTGTACCGATATGTTAATTTGTAGTAGTAGATCCATTTGTCTTTTTAATTCACTCAAGATTAGGTGGTTGAAAATCCCCATCAAAGTGCAGATATCTGTATTATCTGTTTTATCCAAAAATAGCTCATTATTAGAGTCTCTTCCATTAGAGTTTTCTGAGACAGAGGTATCATTCGGTTGAAAGGTGTCCAATTCAGCTGTTCTGAATACATTAGGGGTGTCGTCATATTGTTGTTCAATTGTATCTACTTCCCTTTGTGTATTGGCTAACTCGTTCCACAAACCTTTCAAAGCCTCTTTTTGAGGAAGGTCAGTTAGTTCTTCAGCAAATAGGGACTGCGAGTTAACATTCAATTGTAGCTCTTCAATTCCCTTATCTTTGCTTGCTTTCAGATTATTTGAACAGTTAATCGCACATTCTATTAATGCCTCTTCCTCATCAGATTGTTGCGGAGGGAGCGGTAAGGCAGCAGCTCTCGCTAAACTGGTTCTGCGCGTGGATACTGCTGCAAAGAAGTCAGCCCGTGTGTCTTTCATGACAGTTGGGAGTTTAGATCTTTTGTTTTTCATAATTACAATTCCCTTTTTGGTCAAAAGAAGTCAACTTTTAATACCCGTAATCCGTAGTTCCCTCTTTATTACCTGTGCTAGCTTCGATCTATGTTCCTTGAATAGATGTTCAGCTGAAAGATGGCTATCGTAGTGTAGCTAACTGTTAACAGTGAACAGTAAACAGTCCTTTGTTGTCCTTCGAGGTGCGCGCGCAGGTGCGCTGCACCTTGGGTAGTTATAGAGTGTGGGTGGGGTTAAAGGGGGGTGTCACACAACACCAGACCAATAGGAGCTGCCTAGAAAGAAGGAAAATACCCTTTTGAAGTAGTTATAGAAACACAGGCAGTTTGTAAACAGGCTTGTAAACAGGCAGTCCATTACATGTCCATTAACTAACACACTCTATGCAGGCAGTCTCTAGCCAACTTTCATCAGTCACCTCCAGGCAGCTTCCTGTGTTGCACGATGAGACGTCCTCCTTCTATTATTCGTGGAAGCTGCACGCTGAGTTCTAAGCGGCGCTGGCGCATTCACACGAACGGCAATTCACTCCAACGGCAATTCCCCACAGTAAACAGTCCTTTGTCATCCTTCGAGGTGCGCGCGCAGGTGCGCTGCACCTTGGGTAGTTATAGAGTGTGGGTGGGGTTAAAGGGGGGTGTCACAAAACACCAGACCAATAGGAGCTGCCACCAGGCAGCTTCCTGTGTTGCACGATGAGACGTCCTCCTTCTATTATTCGTGGAAGCTGCACGCTGAGTTCTAAGCGGCGCTGGCGCATTCACATGAACGGCAATTCACTCCAACGGCAATTCCCCACAGTAAACAGTCCTTTGTCGTCCTTCGAGGTGCGAAGAATTTTGCTAAAATTACCCTGGCTTTCTTCTCACGACGCAACTTCCCCAGGCCCTCTACCCGAAATTAAAATATTTGAGACAGAGTTCTCCTGGATATATAAAGCAACCCAGTTAGGACTGATTCGCCGGCTCTTGGCTCTCTCAATTAACTGTACTTTCAGTTTATGTACATGCTCGAGCAATGAACAGTCATTTGAATGCCAACAGACATATCTTGTGTCAAGAAATTCCTTTCTCATTTAGTAATGGGCCAAAAGTTGAAACTTATCAGCTATTTTAGCACCACAATAATGTAGACACAATCACAATCCAGATGCTTTACTCAGAGAGCTGTAATGGGGCGCTCAAAGACTCTAGCGCAAGCGGAACAGATGGGCCGGGAAATCCCACACCCAGTGACAGAAATAGTCAAACTAAATGGCAAAGTCTGCTTTATTAGCAATCCATATCAAACAGGGACAGCAATATGCACACAAATCTCAAGGATGCTCTACGGTTATAATGCAAAGCATCAGCTTATATTTAAAATGCACGTCATAATAGACGTCATGTCACAATCTCAGTTACAAAACCACTTTGGGGTGGAGGGATTGGTTAGGGCAATTGTCTACATACATGATGTTAGACTTTTCATTGGATATAACTATCTGATGACCCCACCTTGGACCACCCCTAAATTGATAGTAAGAACGACTTCATTTTAGCAACAGGTAATTGGCTAATGCAGCAGTTACAGGGTGGCATCATTTTGAGAGGTTTGATTGGTTGGCATTGCTCTTACCAATCTTGGACTCTTGTCAGGTCATCAGCAAATAGTGGTAGGGGGCATGCACCCCAGCAACTGCTTCTTTTAATTGAATAAGACACCATCCATCAAGTCCTAGGCCATGAGCCAGGACATCTAACTGTGTACTTGGCCTTGTCCTTGTCTGGCGCCTCTTCCTATGGGAATCTGTGAGTTGAGGCAGGTGCATATCTATGTGTGGAACTAATGAATGGGCACTGTCTTCCAATTATAGGTCACGTGTGAGGAGACCACGTATTGGCTTATTTTGCCCTGCTATTACTGTGAATTTAACTCGTTTTAATATGGGTGCCAATTCCCTCTCTGGCCACTGTAGACTTGGTCAAGCGATTCCTCATGCAATTTTAAGCCATTAATTAGTCTGCACCTGGCATACAAAGGCTGTCTGTTCTTTTACATAATCTAAGAGAAATATGTCTTACGCTTGGGAAGTATTATCTTCTGTTCTCCTCAGAGTCATCCGGACCGCCGGTCTTTCAAAGTAACCTTGGGAGGGGGCCATGCAGCTCCTCTCTGGCTTGCAAGGGTCTGTGTTACAGCAACTTTCAGTGAGTCGATTCATCCTGCATCTTCGAGGATTTCCATTCTCTCTACGCCGTCCCGTCGTCCATTTTATTCAAGATGGCCACTCATCACTGTTACGTTTCTCCTTTTAGAAAACTATCTATGTATATAATTTGTGTTGTGTTTCAGCGTATACATTGATTATGTTATGTTCTTCCTGTCTATCTGGTGCAGGTAATATTCTTCATGTTTAAATGCACGTTTGACCCAGTGTCTGTGTTTCTTCGTGGTGAGTGCATATCTGCTTCATGTCTATTGTATCTTCGTGCATCCGTTTGGCAGTGAGGTCACTTGCTCTCATCATCTTCAGTTACAGCGGGTTAATTTCTTCTTAGGTTTGCAGATTTATTTCCTCTTTTATTGCTCTAGGGTAAGGTTGGTAGGTTTGTCTGAGTGAAGAGTGCCTCTCATGCTTGTGGTATAAAGGTGGGGGAGGGGCAGACGCCATGAATGACATATTCATCTGCCTCTCAACAGAGCCAAGAGCCAAGACACACAATGCACGCTGTTTTAACAATCTGTTTACAAAGAAGCCACAATACATTGTATATGCCATTCTTCCAGGACAAAGATGACTCATGCCTAATAACACGATTAGGCCTCCATTTCAATCCCTGCTCATAGGCTGTTAAGTGTAACTGGGTCTACAAAATAATGCACACTATCTAAAAGGGTCTGTGACACTTGATACACAGTATGGATGCCAAGCCTCCCTCTCTTCTTTGACAGGCTGAATAGACACACCACAGACAGCCGACACTGTCTGTCTGCCATTAAAATAACTCAATGCAGGATGATTATCAGCACAAAAGCCACTGAGAGGAAGGAGCTTTGTTCATCATCAATGAAGCCATTGACAGAAATGCAAATGGGGTGGGTGGATCTAGAAAGCGGAAGACCGCCATTACCAGAAAGCATGTACAAAATAAAGAGCTTTATGCAAAAATGTGTCTTTCACAATAAAGACAATATAGCCTAGACTACCAGACAGGCATTTGCGAAGAGGACTTCATAACAACATGCTAATTCAGCTCGTAGGGCTTTTAGCAGGTCTTGCTTTGTAGTTTTGGCTGAATTTGCGCAAACGATCCTGATGCTGTCCTCCCGGGACCACCATCTCTGCTACTTGCACTGGTTTATAGTGATTTTTTGTTTCTAAATACAAATGTTTCGACACAAAAGCATCGAGAAAAAAAAGTTTTGAATGCATTTAAAAAAAAAAAAATGTAATGGGAGGGTTCCCACCCGAACCCCCTGTTTTCTTTTTAAAACAAACTTTTTTTTCTATACAAAACTAAAATAAAACCTGTAACATGAAAACAATGCATTTGATTTTTTTTTCCGAAACTTTGTATTCGAAACTTTTGTATGTAGAAACTATGTTTTCAAAAATATAACAGGATACCACTTGCACCCCCTGTACTGTCGGTCTTGCAATGATGGGAAGGGGCATACAAAGTGCAGCGCAGGGGCAACCTGCCCCTATTTCTGAAGGAACATTGGGTGAGTTGTGTCAGTCCAGTTTCCACATCATTTAGAAGTTCGAGTGGAAAGTTCTACTGTAAGTGGCCCAAGTACCATCTAAGCTACCTTAGTGGTGCTGCCACTAGTGACATGGAGGCTACACTGTGAGCTCTTTAGCAGGGGCATCCATTTCTTATTTTGGTGACATTTGTAAAGCAATTCTAATGGTGATGAAGCTGCTTCAAAGGGCTGGGCGTGGCCATGAGGAGCTAGCGGGGGGGTGCCGATGGGTGGAGGGAAAGATAAGGTAAGCAAACGCATGATGAGAGAAAGAACTGGGTCTCCACAATATTCCATACTTCATACAGTCAGGTTAGATTTGTAGAGTCAAGGGAAATGAACCAAACCCCATTGGCACCCTGTTATGCAGAGCTAGCTAGAGTAACAGGAGTTTTGGCCGCAGCAGATTCCATCGAAGTAGATTTCGTTGAATTCTTTTCATTGGATTTTGCTGCAAATATATGTGGGGGTGGGTGTAGGCTAATAATTAATTTAGGGATATTAGGGGGTTTTCGGGGGTCTATCCCCATGTATATGTGTGGAAAAAAAACAGTAAAACATAAATGAGGCAAAATCTACTTAGATGAAATCTTTTCAGCCAAATCACTAGCTGGTCATGGAGCTAGGCATGTGGGCTGTATTCACTGTCATAAGCCCGCATTCAGGGCTTCGCAACTGCTGCGTGCTGCTCACCCTTTGCCTTCCTTGCTCCTCCTATTCCTCACCCTGCCTTCAGCCGCTGTGAAGCACACTCAGATGCTAAAGGCTAAAGCAATTAAAAAATACAACTGAAAAACTGATTTACCCTTATACGCTCATACACTCGATACGCTGCATCTGTGACAGGGAATCCACTTTCAGTGTTGGCTGCATCATCGTACTCAACACTGAAAATGGATGCCCTGTTCCAGAAATGGCATCACAGAGACCGAAGTTAAGTACTTTTTCCTTTTTTATTTATTTATGTGAGCTTTTGGCACCAGTGTGTACTTCTTTGCGGGTGCTAACTTCGATATAAACCTTGGCGTTGGGCTGACCCTCGGGTCAAGACAGCCACACTTGCATTAAGGGAACCCCACTTCATTGAGGCCCTTCAATTGGGTGGCAGGCCATTACCGGCAGTATCAACGATGCATGATAGCAGCTTTTGCAAAACGGACCGTAGGTGACCAGTACCCTGGTGGATTTGTAGAAATTTGGTAAGGAAAGGGGGGACTCAACATGAATAATATAAAGGACGAGGAATAAGATCTTAAGATTAATGCATTGATGGGTCAGTAACCAGTGGAATAGTTTATGGACATCCGTTGTGGTCAGTTCTATTAAGACAGAAGATATTCAGTCAATAATATGGATGGGGGTGATAAAGCCGTCCCACAGCCAATGGTGGTCCCCCATTGTATTAGTGCCCAAGCCCAACAGCGCTGTCAGGTTCTGTATGGACTTCCGCAAACTCAGTGAGGTCTCAAAGTTTGACGCATATCATATGCCCTGAATTGAGGACCTCTTAGAGAAACTGGAAGAGCAAAGTACATTACCACCATAGACCTTATGGCAAATCCCCTTGTGGTCGGGCGGCTAGGAAAAGACTGCCTTTGAGGCTCCTTCAGGGCTGTACCAGTTTACAGTGCTCTCATTCAGCTTCCACGGAGCTCTGGCAACATTCCAATGACTAATTAATACCTTGCTGAAGAGCCATGACCAAAATGCATCAGGCTACTTGGATGACATAATTGTATATAGTCCAAACTGGGAGGAATACCTGGAACACCTGAGAGCCATCTTGGGTAAGCTACACCAAGCTGGGCTACATGTCAACCCCCAGAAAACACAGATAGCATGTTTTCACACAAAGTATTTGGGGTACTTTGTGTGGCAAGACGCAATCCGATCCCAAAATGAAAAGATGGAGACAATTAAAAAACAACGGTTCCCAGCCAACCCTAGACATGTACAGGCCTTCTTAGGCGTTTTAGGCTACAATCATCAGTTCGTCCCCCATTTCTCAACCATCGCCTCTCCTCTTACGGATTTGTTGAAGACGTCCAAAACCAAAACCCAAACCAGACGAACAGAGGAGACCGAAGCAGCTTTCTTGGCCTTGAAGAATGCGTTTACAGACCAGGCAGTACACTGGCCCATTTTACTTACACACTGACACTTCTGGATTCGGTATAGGAACCGTCCTGTTCCAGAATACGGGGGAGACTGAAAGACCTGTTGTGTTCATCAGTAGAAAACTCCTGCCACATGAACTGGGTTATGTTACCATTGAAAAGGAGTGTTTCACCATCAAATGGGTGGTCGAAACCTTGCGGTACTACCGGTTGGGACCTCAGTTCACCTTAGTGACAAACCACGCTCCTTTGGTCTAGCTGGCCCGAAACAAGGATACAAATCCAAAGATACGCCAGTGGTTTCTGTCTCTACAGCCATTTTCCTTTCGGACGATCCACTGACCTGGGGTGACTGATGGCCCAAGCTGACTTCTTGTCACGCTCACATGCCCATTCCGAACATGGGGCCCAGGAAGGACGGTCTGTGAGGAAAGGGGTGAAGGTAGCACAGAAAATGACGAGAGCGAACAGAGGGAGGGATGATTGATGGGTGCATGGGACGGGATCCAGGAAGTCCGGAATTGACAGGTGCTTTTCTCTGGTTTGTTTTCCGACAGCGGCGGTCAAGACAAGGAGCAGTTTGTGTGGGCACATTGAGAGAGCCCGGCATTGTTGAGGAGGAACATTGCCGTGCTGCTGGTGGCGGCAGCAGTGAATTGTTGGCCCGTGTTGAGGGCCCAAGTTAATGTTTCGGCGCAACCATTGCGCAGCTTGCCAGCAAGGGAGAAAGGGTGAGAGGAGCTTGCCCATCGGAAACCCAGAGAAGGACACGCAGTGAGCGTGCAGACTCACTGCATCAAGTGAGGGGCTGGAAAACAAAACCCCGGTCTCCCGTGACTTTCTAAGTAAGAACATTGAGAGAGACTATGAAAACAAAACCCCAGTCTCCTGTGACTTTCTAAGTAAGAACATTGAGAGAGTCTATGAAAACAAAACCCCAGTCTCCAGTGACATTCTAAGTAAGAACATTGAGAGAGTCTATGAAAACAAAACCCCAGTCTCCAGTGACATTCTAAGTACGAATATTGAGTGAGACTAGGAAAATAGCCCGCCCCTCTCTCCATAGGCCTTAAAGACATTATTTGACCATTGTGAGGGGCTGTAAAGTCAACACCCCGGCGCCAGAGAGAGGTGGTGTTAAACCATGAGAGGAGCGGGGAATCCCCCACACGGACCCCTTGAAGAAGCTGTGAGAATTCCTAATAAAAGTTATTGTGTCTACATCACAGCGTTGGCCTGTCCTTATTACCCTACTGCATTCTGAAACACTGGCGTTCATGTATGTGATCACCAATGGTTGGTGCCGATCTCAAACCTGCTGCCTATTGCAGATAAACTGTGCTGTCTACCTGGCAGATGCTTCTGGACATCACCATGGGGAGGTCCATTTTGGTGATATGTTTGAAAAACTGAGGCTGATGGAGCAATGTTAGAGCAATAAGAGTGGAAATAATCCAAACAAGGTGCAATGAGAATGACATGGGGCAAACCAGATGCCAATGACAATGTGGTCTTGGTAGAGTGGCAAAGAGGAAAGTAAACGGCAATAGAGTAATTCAGGCATTAATGCCCTTGATATAGGCCATTAATGGGGCAAATGAGTGAATATGTGGGACAGGTATGATCAATGGAGCATTTTAAGACCAATACGAGTGAAAATTTGACAAAATAGGGGGAAATATGAGTGCAAGCGTGAAGGTTTGGGAGCAATGAGAGTGTCATAGGACAGAACTGGGGGAGTGTGGGGTGGCTTTAAGCGCAGTAACATTGCGTGACACAGGGCCACATTGGAGGCAATGAGAGAGGCATACGGAAGTGATGGGGCATTTCAAATGGCACATGCACAAATCCGAAGGAAAAGGGCAGTTCTTGGGGCAATGAGGAAGACATTGGAAATAACTAAGGGAACTATGGAGCATGTCTGAAGATAGTGAAATTGGCAAGTAGTGACATGGGGGAACGCTGGGGGCAAAGAGTGACATTGAGCAACTATATAGTCAATCGAAATGGAATGTTGGCAAGTCTGGAGGACTATAACATTTGCCGATGCTTCCTAGAGCCTCGTAGACTAGGCCGAGAGTGTAAATGCTTGTTTTTTAGTCATAATCCGTAGGAAGGATGATCTTTCCAACAAAAGTCACTGTGTGTTGCAGCATGGGGCCCTCACGGGGAGCACTGTACTGGAGCAAGGGCGGAGCAACGGAAAGGGAAGTTCAGTAAGTGAATAAAGGTCATGGAGACCAGCCACGTCTCCATGTAGTCTGTCTCTAATTAGGTCCTAAGTACTGGGCCAGCATAGGCCACGCAAGCAGATCTTCCGTCCATAATCACCGTTAGATGGCGTCTTGTGCACACGTCAGCCAAAATAGTTTAATCCTTATGTACCACCAGAAATAACACTAGTTAACAAAGAGAGCTTAGGTGTTCTACATGACCACCCAACCCACTGCCAATGTTATTATACAACAGCGCAAGGGCTGGTGAGTGGACCAATCAGCTGGCTCCGAACATGGGCTGAACGATGGACCCAACCCAACATTCGGAGTGAGTTGAGTGCTCCTCACACATGCCATTTTCTGTCTCTCGCCACCTTCCACTCCCCCACCACCGCCTCCAGGCAGCACTGCTGCGCCCCAATGAGCATCCCTGGCTGAGCCCACCTCCTTACTTCTCTCCTCCAGGACATGGACTGCCCACTTCCCTGGCACGCCTCCTCTTCCTAGCGTCCTCGTTGTCTCCTCTGTCCCTCGTTATGGAAATAGAAGAGGGACTCCGCACGGGAACCCTGGCTACCATTTCCATGCTACAGTTTCCGTGAAGTATTTTTCTAAATTTTTACACACTATTAGCTCCCCGGGGCTTAACCTCATGATGCCAATATCCATAATACCCAGGACTGCCAACTGGATCAGCGGGTAATGCCACCAGGGCATGGCATTGGGGCCCTTGCTGTGATACGGAATATGACTTGGGCCACAGAGCGTTGCAGGCCAATCCAGCGGGCAACTGGAGATATCATTGCTCAAATGAAAGGAATCAGCCCCTCCCCCCACATCCTGGAAGCACGTAGGCGTAACAGGCTGGTTCTGGGAACAGGGTTTCTGGTGCAGTTCGAAGTTTGTATGTTTACAACCTGTATCTATATGTACGTCATGCAGCAGACAAAATATTTGGAAGGATAACAATATGATCATACAATTAGCAAAGCTGTACCCAGCGTGGGTTCATCTCAGTACAGACTCATTTATGCTTGGCCTTGTAAAGAGAACATGAAAATGCACCGGACCCGAGATCAATTATTAAGGATGCTGTGCTGGTGAATTTTTAAGTGCTGATTGGCTACTTCTGTTGTTCCCGATGGTCAATTAGACTCGCTACGGGAATAAGTAAGCACGTCATATGCCAGGAGTCAAAAAGGCTCACGGAGGAAGATGGCAGCCTCTATCCCTCCTGCAACTCCCCCCTGCCCCCCCCATCAGACTTACCACTTTTGGGAGAACGGCGGTGAGCACATCTTTGATGACTTCCCGTATGCAAGACACATCGATGACCGAACCCAGACTCAGCAGGGCATCCTAGGAGAAGGAGAGGAGAACAGCACGGGTTACCAGGGTTACAGCATTCAGCTCCAAGACACAACCAGAGAAATGACAAATATCCATCAATGGCATGCGTACAACTTTGCTCAGCAACCACATGCTTCATGAGGATTTGCTCCAAGTCCACACCTGAGAAGGTCCCTGAACGCGCCACGGCAGCCCAGGGAATTCAGTATTTATTTATTTATTTATTTAAATTGTGAGATCAGGCACAAGGTCTAGGATTTGTGTGGATTTCCAACCATCTACTTGTGAACAAGTGCACATGAATCCCCGCAGCCTTTGGCGGGACATGGGTGTGAATCCAGAACTGTATGCATTTGTGGTCTAACCCTCCGTATGGATTCTGGACCTTGTCACGCTGCAGTGAGCTGCTTCAGATTAATATCTGCCTTCCTGCTAGTAAAAGGGTTGGCAAATCTTGGATCTCCACATGTTTTGGACTACAACTCCCATCGCTTTCAGCCAGCATAGTCAATGGTGAGGGATCATAGGAGATGTAGTCTGGAACTTTTGGAGAGCCACAGGTTACATACCCCTGCTCTAGTCGAACAGGGATGAAATCCTAGCCAATCCGACCCTCATCTAGTTTGTTCTCCACCCATTGCAAATGCCTGAGGGATTAGACCAGCCAGAGACAGTGCTTAATTTGTAAAAATATAAGTGCCGGGGCTCAAATATTTTCTAACATGCCCCTGACAGGTCAGGATGGGCAGCTCCCCCACAACTGTTGGCACCACCCATGGCTGCTTCAGATGCTGTCAAAGCTGCAACACCCACCAGCTTATTGTGGTTTCCGGATGTACTCGATCACAGCAGATGTGTGATTTACAAATACCAATCAACATACACATAAAATAACATACTTGTTGTGCCTTGACATGAGACAAATGTCTAAGTGTGTCTTTGTAGAGGAGCAGTTGGAGGCATACACCCTAACTCCCACCCCCTCGCTGCTGTCATGCGGAAACAGGAGACGAGCTGTATGTGGGATCCCCTGTCTTGTTCCAATAGCACAACAAGTGTAAGAGAGATGATATACACTCAGACAACCGTAACAAATGTACCCTTGCACTGAAAGAGTGGAAGGATGTCTGCACCAAAGATTGGATATTATGTAGCACGGAGTGAAATCTGATGAGGCCAGAATGATGTCATGGAGAAGATATACGAGGACATACTGAAACAAAATACTTAAAAATGATGATCTAACTGGAGCAACAAGAGAAACATGTGCAAAATGATAAAAGTATTCATGTATACAAAAGAAGATCAAGTATCTTGTGGCCCAACAAGTGTAAATGTGCAGCAACACAAGGTACACAGGATACATAGAAGCTTGCTACAGAGGAAAATATAACGTGGCAAGGACGGCCATGATAGGAAAATGGACGTCGGCTCGTGCAAAGATTCATACTAGCTACTTCAGAAACAGACCAGGGCTGCAGAGTCAGGAGACGCTGGAAAACAACTTTGTGTGCAAACAATGAGGAGTCTTTGTTGGCTTGGGATCAAGGATGTTATTTCAAGCACTAGCTGCAAAGCACAAAGGGAAGCAGAGGGATAAACCATTAGCGAGAGACATATTTCACTTAGATTAAAGAAGATGAAAACATGTGCAAGAGCCAAGTATTGGACAATTAACAGTGAATAAGGCTCAAAAAAGATGGGATGAGCAAGTCTCAAGAGGCCAAAGGAGTAATAACACCTAATATAATTGAATCAAATAGCAGTAAATAGGAGGTCGAAATGGACAAATGTGTGGTCTCCTGACACGCGATGGAGAAGTCAAACACAAGGGCTATTCATTAAGCTGTGATTGAAGAAAGTGATGTGTTCATACTCCCTTGTGTATACCAGAGTAGAGAGCAACTGCAAGGTCAACTACGGACGGGAAACTTTGATTTATGGTCAGGCTGATGAGAGATGATGGACCAAAATGGAAAGTGGGGAGTAATCTGATGTGACTCAGGCACCTGGGTTTCGGTTTCTTTACGTGCTGCTAGCCGAGCCGAATGTCCAAGGTTTGGTGGGAATGCCAACCAAATCAGTAGGTCTATGGGGCAATCTGCTATACAATGTTGCATAGACTAACCCGTTACCATTTTGTCTGCTATAATCAGTATTATACATATTTAGAGGTAGTTTGAGGTGTGTCTTACAGATAATAGACAGACAATAAAGTATTGACCCATACACATTCTATTGATTGATTGATTGATGTTTTATTTGTATTGCGCTCGTACACAAGTGTTTCAGAGCGCGACAAGGCAAGGGAGGGGAACAGGTGAGAACAAAACAGCGATCTTACTAGGCCCAGTGACATTGAGAATGCGCAAGTGCATGGGAGGGAGGAGGGGAAAAGTGCATCGAAGGGGGAGAGGTGGAAAGTGCAAAGCAGAGGAGAAACAGATAAATAAAAATAAATAAAAAATAAAGGCAACAAACAGTGGTAATGCAGCCAGCAATTTGCAAGTGCTAGGTTTAAGTCAGCAGACAGTGTAGGTCCGATAAGTGCAGGAAGAAAAAGGGGGGGCTGTATGGGTACTGATACAGACCCCAGTGCAAGTGGTGGCCCGGAGGCAGTGCGGGAGGGTGACAGGACGAGCAGGTACCTGGGCCCAAAAGACAGAGGGTGGCCAGGTGCATGGTGCCAAGAGAGAACAGATTAGCAGGAGAAAGGGGGAGCGAAGGCAGAAGAAAAGAGGAAGGTCTTGAGGTGCTTCCGGAACCAGGGATGGTTCTCCTCAAGTTTTAGAGTGGCAGGGAGGCATGTTTTAGAGGGAGGCCCCAGCCGAAGACAGAGATCTACCCCCAGCTCGTTTCTTAGAAAAACGACTGACCCTGAGTGAGTTGGAGGTAGAGGAGCGAAGAGCTCGAGAGGGGAGGTATTTGCGGAGGGATAGCTGAAGGTATTTTGGACCCAGGCCCCAGAAAGCCTTGTGGACAATGCAGAGGGTTTTGAATTTAATCCTTGCATCCACTGGGAGCCAGTGAAGAGATTTCAGAGCTGGAGAGACACGATCCCAGGGCTTGAGGCCAAGGACAAGTCTCGCAGTCCTGTTCTGGATTAGTTGCAGACGGCGGAGAGTAGAGGCAGGTAGATTTAGAAAGAGGCTGTTACAATAGTCCAAGCTAGAGAGAACCAGAGCTTGAGATACCATGAGCTTCTGGGGGAAGGAGAGGAAAGGCAGAGTACCTCTGAGGAGGTGCAGTCAGAAATTTGACTTTTTAGAGACCTCAGAGATGTGGGTGGAGAAGGAAAGGGTGGAGTCAAAGATGACCCTGAGGTTCTTAGCGTCGCAGGTGGGGGTAGGAGGAGGGCCAAGGGAGGCCGGCCAGAGAGTGAGGGGAAAGGATGGTGAAGGTGTGCCGATGAGGAGGATCTCCATCTTGCTGGCATTCAGACAAAGATCATTGGCGGCACACCAATCTTGAATGGCAGTTAGGCAATCAGAGATGAGAGAGGGAGAGGTGGTGGCAGAGGGCAGCCTGAAAATGAGTTGAGTGTCATCAGCGTAGCACTGGAAATTTGAGCAGAAAATGGCAATGCAGTGAGCGAGAGTTGCCAGGTATTGGTTGAAAAGCCAGGGCATGAGGTTAGACCATTGGGGAACACCACAGGTAGAGAGGAAGATAGATGATAGGAAGGACCCAGGTTGGACCTCGGAGTGTCGATCTGAGAGGAAAGAGGTCAGCCAGGCCAGAGCCTGATCAGTGATACCCAAGTTTTCACGGAGACGGTTGAGCAGGATGGTATGGTTAACCGTGTCAAAGGCAGAAGAGAGATCGAGGAGGATGAGGACAGAGGGAATGTTAGAGTCAAGGTTGGTGAGCAGATCTTCACAGATGTTTAGGAGAGCAGTTTCCGTGCTTCTGGCAGCTCTGAAGCCAGACTGGTGGTCATGGAGACAGCCAACAGAATTGGAATGAAGGTTAAGCTGAGAGATGGCCAACTTTTCCAGGAGTTTGCCAAGAAAGGGAGTAATGGAAATTGGGCGATAGTTATCTGGACAAGAAGGATCAGCTTTGGGTTTCTTGAGAAGAGGATGCACAAAGTAGTGCTTCAGCAAGGGCCGGAGCGAGGGTGTCAATGTGGTCCTTGATGGTTTTAGAGGAACAGGGATGAACCTGTTTTGAAGAGGCTTTCATAGTTCGGACTTGTCTAGCAACCTTGTCAGGGGTGAAAAGAGGAAAGAACGAGGAGAATGGTGGGAGGGTGGCTAAAGGAGGGTCAGCAAGCACAGGTGGAGAGGGAAGAGGAGGAGTGTGGGAGGAGAGGGTGGACAGGATGTCCTGGGTTTTTGAAATGAAGTGAGAAGCAAGAGCATTGCAAAGAGCCTGGGAGGCAACAGGAGGGGTAGAGACTGCAGCAGGGTTGGCCAGCTCCTTGCAGATTTGAAAGAGTTCGGCCAAGTTGTTAGATGCCGCAGAGACACGAGCTTGAATGTGGACTCTCTTCTTGGTGAGGACAGAGAGTCGGTATTGCCTTTGTAGCAGGCGACAGGCCAGTTTGTCAGAGGATGAACAGGAAGTCCTCCATTTCCTCTCAGCTGCCCTACACTTACGTTTAAGTGTAGCTAGGTCAGAGTCATACCAGGAATTGCACTTGGCTTTGGACTTCAAACGGATCCTCATGACAGGGGCAAGAACATCAAGCGTATCAGAAATTGAAGAGTAGAGCAGAGACAGGGTTGTATCAGGATGAGAGACAGCTAAAGGTGGAGGGGGGGAGAGAAAGTGGCGGCAAAAGCCTCAACTGACACACGCTTCATGGGCCGGATGTCCCAGAAGGTAGGTGGCAGTGTTGGGGTAGGCTTTGCTTGTGGGGAAGAGAGGGAGAGATGAGATGAGAGGAGGGAGTGATCGCTCCAGGAGAGAGGAGTGGTCAGAAGGATGGAGAGGGGGAGGTCAGAGGAGATCAAGACATCAAGTGTGTGCCCTGCAGAGTGAGTCGGGCAAGAGGGGAGGATGGACAGGGAGAGGGAGTCGCAGAGGTCACGGAAGAGTACGGAGGAGGAGCAACAAGAGTCTAAATGTATATTTAGGTCACCAAGGAGGAGGAGTTGAGTGGTAGAGGCCAGGAGGGAGGAGGAGAGGTCTGCCCACTCAGAGAGAAATTAGGTGATTTGACCAGGAGGCCGGTAGATGGTAACCACAGTAATAGAATGGGTAGGCGAGAGAGAAAGCCTACAGACAAGGCATTCAAAAGAGAAGTAGGTCTGAGTGGGAATGCTAGAGGCAGGAATCCACTCAGGAAAGATCAGGGCTACCCAAGGGACCGGGAGGATCTGGGTGCTGAGAGGATCTTGTAGCCATCAGGGAGGAGAGTGTCAAAGCTCGTAACAGAGCTGGCCGTGAACCATGTCTCAGTAGGACCAAGGACATCAAGGTCTAGTTCTTCAAGGAGGTGGCAGATGTCAGATTAGTGTTTGACAGCCGAGCGAGAGTTGAGAGTGGCGAGATGAAAAACATTGCCAGCCTTAAAGACCTTCTGGGGAGGGGTACAGATCAGAGGTACGCCCTGCAGAGGAGAAAGAGCCCTAGGAGGGGCAGAGGAGGAGGAGGAGAGAGAGGGCAAGGTAGTCAAGGGGGGAGAGCAGGAGATGAGAGGAAATTGATGAGGCAAGGGAAGCGCCTATCAAAGAGGAGGAGATTGGCCTGAGGGCCTTGGACCATGACAGTGCCATTTAAGTAGATATGTTCCCCTAACTAATCCCTCCCACAAATAGGTTTTACAGTTTGCCTTGTAGAATGACATCATAGATGAAACACATGGGGTATAAGAACCCTGGGTAATAAAGTTTGTGTGTGTATGTGTGTGTGTGCAAGCATCAATCCGATGTCTGCCGGTGTACCCTGCTTTATTGAATTGAGAATAAAATAGTACTTTCCCATTGAGTCTGTCAGGTTTTTTGGTATGAGATCTTTATTGGTAATTCCATCTAGCACAAGAGACGCTTCAAGGTGCTAGAGAACATCTTCAAACACAATCATCATTTATATTTTGCTCTGTTTCTATGGGTGTTTATTATGTGACTGGCAGTTACAACAATAAAGTTATCAAAACACCACATCCTAATCAAACTGAGTCCGAGACACTTAGCGCTGGGGCTCAGAAAAAGGTGCCAGGGCTGAACCCTGGCAAACACCCCCAAAAATTAAGCACTGGCCAGAGATATCCCCCCTGCAACGACAATCTGCTCCGGGGCACATGGGAATAAGACTTCCGGGGCATCTTGAAAAGCGGACCAGTCTTCTGTCCCACCCGTATTGTCCCAAGACGTCCTGAGAGTCTGGATGAGTGAGTGAGTAAGTCGTGGGTGGGAGGATGAGTGAGTAAATGATCAAATGACTGAGTAAGTCGAGGGTGTGTGGTTGGATATACGGGTGGATGAGTGAGTGTGTGAGTAAGTGGGTTATTAGATAGATGAGTGAGTGAGTGAGTGAGTGAGTGAGTGAGTGAGTGAGTGAGTGAGTGAGTGAGTGAGTGAGTGATTGAGTGGGGTGATGGGTAGATGAGTGAATGAGTGTATGGGTTAGTGGATGATTAAGTGAGTTAACGTGCGAGTGGGCCGCCTTGTAAAGCACACTCTTCTCAGCATATCAATATCTGACAATAATTTGATGTGCACAACCCCATATGTATATTGAACTGTGCTATTTCTAATGTTTACTTGATGACTTGTTAAATTCTCACTGCCAATATTTTGCTCAAGGACCTGCACAGCACTTTGTTGCTCCTGAGCTGGGTTTGCACTGTAAACATATCTAATAATGATATCTTTACATTTACAGAAACCCTCACAGTTAAGTGGGAAAAGGCTGTAATGCTGTCAAAATAACCCCCCCCCCCTCCAGCACTTGCTTCCAAACCGATATATGCTGTTACAGTGTGGCAAAGGGATGCAGGGGGACGTGGCCCAGGATCCACTGAAAGGATCTTTCGGACATGCTAGACTCATTTCCATTGGATAAGTGTGAGCAGGGTCAGTGGAGGTCCTCAGGAAGGGAGCTCTTCCAGGGCAGAGCCGGGTTTTCAAGCATCTCTGTATAGAAGGTGTTGTACTGCATGGAAAAGATCAACAGGGTTGGAGAGTCCAGGTGTCGGATCGTTCTCCCAAGCAGGGACGGCCTTTGCATCAGGCTGTGAAGGCGGCTGTCTGAGGTACCAGGCTCTAGGGGGCGCCAGTCAGACTCCCACAACACCATTGTAATCATTTTAATTACATTTTAACACAGACGTGAAAAGCCCTTTCTTTTCCGTGCTCTGGGTGTAGCACAAGACATCAATTTATAAACATCAAGTGCATTCATTAAGAGTGTAAAATAACCTAAAATTGCTTCTATTTAATATTAATATTGGGCAATCAATGTAAACACTATAGAGGAACGGGCGTTCAGAATGTAGTATTACACTGTAATACCACAAGGTAAGGTTGGGGTTGTAGACCGCAGAAGCAACAATCTATGTTTAGAAGTCCACTATTTATGTTTCTATCTCACCATCTGTGTTGTCAATGAAATAATGCAATCAACTTGAATATTAGTGACTGTCTGCAGGCTAACATGGCCATGCAGAGAAATGATACAGCACCCGCATGGGCTTATATATTTTGTGGGTCGTCCTCACTACCCGAACACTCTGCGATCTGTCGCAAAGGTGCCCCAGGCCAGGCTTCCCCATGCTGCTGGTGTTTGCTAAGAGACTTCACAGGGCACACATAGACACAAAGCTGCACCCATCATTGTGTTGCACCCAGTCACACACCGAGGCGCATACAGGCAAGAGAGAAGCACCTGGTCAGTCACAAATTAGGGGGTGGGGATAAAAGGTTTGCACAGCGACCTGTTAGATCGCCCACCCACCTGTGTTGCACCAACCACTCACCTCTAGTGAATCAAGCAGAGCCCAGGTAAATACACATGATCAGCTTCACTGATACAGATCTGACCCCTGGAATCTTAAGCAAAACACATCAAACCCCATGATCCTCTCCCTTATCTTAGTAAGATATTTCAGACTCCAGCGATCACCCTTCTTCCGTTCATCATGTTTGGTCAGACGAACAGAGCCGTAAAAGGATAAGGCACAGACAATAAATGGTGGTGGCAGCTGCACAGTTAACACATGCCCAGCAAATGACTAATGTAAAATATTTTGTTAGCATCCGCATACATTTTTAGGCAATTTAAATTGGATTGGTGTTCATACTTGCATGTCAGGGGAGTGATTGTAAGGGTAGGGGCAGGAGGCTGCTCTTTCTCACAGCAGTGCTTAGGTGTGTGGTTTCTGATTGGTTTTATAAGTGAAGGAGAGAGTTAACTGATTGTAACATTGAGGCTGTACTAGAATAGTCTCATTAAAATGTGTAAAGAAGTTAGATGCCCCCACACAAGTAAGTTTGCCCCTCCCCATCATCACTAAAGTTAGCACCTCTTCCAACATTTTGGGGCGGGGACGCCAATGATGCTTCCCGCCTGGGGTGCAATCTGGTATAAAACCGGCCTTGCTCCCAAGGGATACATTTGCGTTTGGAGTGGGTGCCATCTAAACGTGGGCAGTGGATTGCAGATGTCCCACCATTGCCCACCTCTTAGCGATAGAATTGAGATCGGCTTCTTCAAATGCACAGCATTCATTATTTTCCGTTCTGCAAATTTGACCAATGTTGGCGCAGAGTTTCTGCTTGAGGAGATTTTAATTTCAGAGATTAAGAGGAGTACAAATCTGCTCTCATATAATTGCCATTTTATTTGTCCATAATGGTAGTGGGGAGATTAGACTGCGCTCAGCTGGTCATGCAGTGATTGGAAGTTGCGCAGATGTGGGAATTGACCACCCACCTGGGCGCGACCACTACAGCACCGCGCTCCGCAAGCAATTTATTACACATTGTCCTTCAGATCTACCTATAGAAAATGTGTCCCGGCAAGAATGCCGTCATAATGACCAAACTCACCGCGTGACCAATATTTATACTAGACTGTCTAGAATGAAGCCGGCTAGAATGAAGCAAGCTAGAATGAAGCCGGCTAGAATGAAGCCGCCTAGAATAAAGCTGGCTAGAATGAAGCTGGCTAGAATGAAGCCGGCTAGAATGAAGCCGTCTAGAATAAAGCTGGCTAGAATGAAGCCGTCTAGAAAAAAGCTGGCTAGAATGAAGCCGTCTAGAATAAAGCTGGCTAGAATGAAGCTGGCTAGAATGAAGCCGGCTAGAATGAAGCCGTCTAGAATAAAGCTGGCTAGAATTAAGCCGTCTAGAATAAAGCTGGCTACAATGAAGCTGGCTAGAATGAAGCCGGCTAGAATGAAGCTGTATAGACCAAGGGAGGGCTTAGTATCAGAGGATAATGACCTTCCTGAAGTAAATGCCTGAGGTGTACCACAGGCCTATAAATTGGGGAAGGGTCATTATCACAAGCAATAATGGCCCCTCCCCGAGGTGTATAAGGCTATAAGCACATGGAGATGTCCAACTGGTCACATTGAGACTGCCCTGGGTGGTAGCGGTGTGCAGTTTTAATCAACGTAACATAACATAACACAACATAACTAAAAAGGATCGTCTTTTTATTGTGGGGAAAGCATGAGATCAGACAAGTAATTTGTCAACTCTGTCCTCAGTCCCGGGACGATAGCTCAGCAGCAATGTGCTCGTCTTGGAAACAAGACGACACGAAGCAACACAGGTTCGATCCCCGGGTCCGTGCTTAGAAACCTCCGGGTATTAATTGCATTATAAATACGCAACTAACAGACATATACCTGTAACAGTGCCTCGATGCCCCCGGGCTATAGGAGCGCTTTAAAAAGGCAAATAAATAGTCTAATGGACCTGGAGCTAGCAATGCTACTATTCACAAATGCTGTGTTTCGTTGCGTTTTGTAAATTTGGGAATCTAGTTGCTACTGGCTCTTAAATACACAAAATTGAATCAAGGCGCTCGAGCGAAATAAAAGACGCGAACGAGGGCAAGGGCCATCAAGAGACTAAGTAGCCCGCAAATTGCGGGTGTGGCATTTGTATAATGCTTTAGTGCAATGTGCAGGGATTGGTTCCCCATGTTGAACATGTAACCAGATGCACGTATACCTTCTAGAGACAAAGGGAGGTTTTGTCCCAAAAATTTGATATGGGCCTCTGGGAAAGGGAGGCCAGTTTCCATTTCCATGACTGATGACAAAACGATGGAGAGCAGGAAGGGACACACCAGAACCATGGGCACTGGTGGCTCATTAGCGACCGGAAGTGAAAACACTTGTGAATAGGCGCGTTATAAATGCCACATCATATCATAAATGAACCGCGCGGGTTCCATGCAGACCACAAAGGGTTGTGCCAGGCGATGAAGTCCGGGCTTATATTAGTAATTGGCCTGCTTCTAAGCATTGGACATTAATCCAAGATCACACAAGTGGGTCAAATGGGTAAAATTAGATTAGAAAGTCTTTTCTCGCAGCAGTCGAATTAGTATCTAAATAACTCCCAGTGTGGAACTTCCTGCGCCAATTTGATCTGCTCATAATTGTGGGGGGGGGAAGCATCTTGTTCTGCCAAAAGTCAAATCAGGAGCAATGACCAACAGCTGGCATAAAGGATGCACTTTAATTAAAACACACCTTTAGGTGTTCTTTGGGTCACTGGAGGGAATAACAGGAGTTACTTTGACAGCCTTTTCGAAGTATGGAAGACTAGTGAAAACTGACATGGCTCAAATTGCTCTCTTTTTAGTTGGCAAAGTGGTCTAATAGAATGCATCGCAGACTATGTAACTCCCAAGACATGGGCTCTAAATCCATTTCCCCTTTTTGACCAAACTGTGTGATCCTGGGAAACGTGCCTTATTTCTGTTTGCTAAAGGTGGAATGTTTAAAAATGTGCCTAATTCGTGTGTTTTTTTAAAATAAATTGTAAACTTTTATTTGCCACAATCATTGCTGCAATACAAATGAACTGCAATATGTTTTAATATGTATTGTATCATGCAAAAGTCAAAATTAAACCTTACACAATTCATTTATCAATTCCTCTTATAAAACACATCTTCTATACATTTTCAATGCATGCAAGTAATCCCAAATTCCATTACACAATATAGGTTAACCCTATAGCACACCAAACTGCACAAACTTCACTACACTGCAACAACAAAATAAACCACACATAGCTTTGCACAACAGCACACGACGGCTACCGACCGGAAAACATCCCAAGCTCAGCGAACGGTGTTAACTGAACTGAAGCTGCCAACAGCACATCACTGCTCTCTTGCACTTTTCCCGCTCGTTCCCACTAACTCACCCCTCCTTCCCTTTTCAGAGCCGTCATAGCGCGAGCCGACCACTCCGGTGGTGATAGTGTGCGGTACAAATATCCTTTAAGATTAACATTAATAATACATAGAATTAACATGTAATCTCTATACAGAGTCTCACAATGTCTCCCCATCTAAAACTCGAACAGCAAACCTTAAAGTTGCTCAAATTAATGATATTTGTTTGCCGTATAAAATATGTCATCAAAAGGATTCCTTATTCGTTCCACTGGTATGATATCCAAACCTGTTTCAGCCAGTTTGTCACACTCCACACACATGTGAAACAAAGTGTCCTGTGTAGTTCCCACTTAGCAATAGCAACATTTGCTTTCTATGTTTGTACAATTACCCCTAATACTGAGGATTTCTCTAGAAGGTAACATTTGATCTGAACCTCAGAAATGGATTTCTCCAGACATAGTTTGGGAATTTTACTACTAAATATTGTGGTAGTGTGCCTACTTTTTTCTCTTCACTCCTAATGTCTTTGTACAATGTGTATTGTAAGATGGAGCCTCTCATCTATGCCCATTGAAACTCTCGTAAATTCTTTTGATCGTTCTCTGGGTTCTGTAACAAGGAATTCAGTTTCAGACCCTACCTTTTCCACAGTCTTGGTACATTCTTCTACCAATGAAATCAGAGCTTTAGCCGCCCCTTCTTTACTTCTTGAGCATGGCTATGATTCAGAGTATTATTGATTGGGTTGATGATATTTCAGAAGAGCAGTGAATGTCGCGACATCCAGGGTAGCTACCCTAATTCATATGGTTTGCTAGATGATGGAACACATACTGCGATTCGAAAGACACCTCTCCACAATGAACCTTGTCACTTTTAATGTTGCTTAACTATCTCTTGATCTTCCAGGACTAATCCATATAAAAGTGAAGGGTCTTCCTTCAATTTGTAATATTTCAAAAACGGCAACAGCGGAAATCTTCCGAATCTGGCGTCCATTTCCTTTGGCCTTCTTATAAGCATATTAACTTGTATTCTTAATCTTGTCAACTCAGCCAAAACTGACAAATAATTATAGAGATAAAACTCCAAATATACCAAGTTTTTGAGCTCCCCTAATTTCCCATTTTTAATTAACTGCCAGGCTATTATGCAAGTCTAGGCAAAAAGGACGAGCATACTCACCCTTGGCCCTTAAGGGGTTAATATACTAGGAATGTTTAGCCATTTCCCCAGATCAATTGAATGTTATTGCCTTGGATTTTATGGTATTAATACACAACTCATTAGAATCTGCATATTCCTGGATACGTTTTAACGTTCTTTGAATAGGGTTTCAATGTAATATTGTTATCTCGTCAGCATGCGCTAAACATGGGATTTTCTGTTGGCCAAGACACAGGGTATGAGAATTGGGCAAATACTGATCTTAATCAGAAATAAATAAATTAAATAGGCATGCCGCCAATACACATCTCTGTCTCGGTCCTCTTTGTGTCGAAATTAACAGTGAAAGTGACCTCTGATGGTCAAGTGTTAGGATGAACGTATAGCGCCCCAGCCAGGCAAAAAGGTTCCGGCTGCAAAAAACCTATTAGCAAGCACCAGAGTTTGTGCAGTTGAGTTTTGCGTGGAAAAAGGCACATGTATCACTTCTAGTTAGTTTTGACACATACTAGACTATATAGTGACACAGAGAAAGCAACAAATCTATTAATATTGTGGTTGCAGACATTGTAGATAGGGCAATGTATTATAGGCCCTATGTTTAGAAATAGTGCACAATGTTATGTTTGAAGTGATGTGCGAGAAGGAAACTTAAGTAGGTGGAGAGAGAAGATGGAGTCAGAAAGGAACTCTGGTACAAGCAAGGTCAGTAGGTCATCATGGCAAAAGTGTCGCCATGTTGAATTTGAACTCTTAGCACACGAAGAGTAGAATTAAGGCCCTGATGTGGAGCTGCGGCTCTGTTTAGCGTAGTTCTAAGACAAATCCCCCAAGAGGGAAGTTGAGGTCAGACACACCCACGCTACACAGATAAACGCTTATTCTATCCAGATGCAGAGCTCGAAGACGCTGGGAATCTCATGTTAGATGTGAGGAGGGAAGGTAAGGAGGCTCGCTTTGAAGGACAAATTCATGAGAACTGGGCACAAAGGTTTGGGAGGCCAAGAGGCCAGGTGAAGATTTAAAGCACTAATACCCTCACGCAAGGAATGGTCATCCCATTTGAATTATGAGTAGATGCGTAACCAAAGCAAAAAAAATCCTGAAATTCAGATTCAAGAGTGGTGCCCTGATCGCATCATTACTGGGCACCTGGTGCCCGAAAGGAAATAAGGGAGGAGTCGTGTCTGGAAGGTACCGTGATTTGGAATAGGAGCAGCAGAGGTGATGCCAGTAAATTTAGTCCAAGGTCGAGGAGTCAGTCTGCATGTGCCGCGGCATATGGATAATGAGAAGGTCCATTGTCTATCAAAGCAGGGGTGGCTACGCCAGTCGCACTTTGAACGTGCCTGGGCCGAGGGGTTGCACATCACGTGATAGTCACGATTTATTAGTGTAACTGAGTACTTTCTGGCCAATCATATATTAGGATTTAATAGTGACAATGTAGTGGGCCACGTGCACAGGGGAATGGGCTTAATCGGTCCATGGACAATAGGGAGGTATTAGCATGTCATATCGGAGGTAGCCAATGAGGGTGGTGGGTTGACTTTGTAACCTGTGGTTTTCCGCAATGTAAGCTGTAACGTCTTGGGGCATGTCGAGCTCTGTATTAGGTTGGTTCTATTGGACCGTCTGATACTTTTGCATGCAATAAACCTTTGTTTTTCCTGTAAATGGTGCCTTGGTTATTTGGCGCAACCTAGATCTTTGTATTGTGTAATGCAACCACTACATTTAGTCGTCTCAGGGGTATTCCCCACTGGGGTAGTTTAGAACTTAATAGAGTTCCATTAATGGTGGCAAATTCAGCTGTGAGGTTGACACATGCCCCGTAGAAAGAACATCTCTGAGCAACGGCTTGATTTTCCAGGCGTGGTAACAGAAGGCTTTCGAAGTTCGTCCTCATTCGTTATCGGAACCCCGTCTGGTATATTCTGAGTCTGTGGGTTTTACTCAGCTGTTCCTCTATCTATATCAGGACCGATTTAGCAAAAACCTTTCTAACTACGTGTATCTGGGGTGATTCTATCAGTAATGTAAAAAAAGCGCCAATAATCTTGAGGAGGGCAGCAATCGAGCAATCTAAACCTCAATAGTTATTTTTATGATCATGGTATTTATTGAGTGCAGACCTGGCTTTGAGAAGCAACAGAGCACTTTACAGGCGTATTCAACATTGCAGATGTACAGAGGTATTCAACAGTGCAGATGCATAAGGGAGCGCTTTACAGAGGTATACAACAGTGCAGATGCACAACAGAGCGCTTTACAGAGGTATGCACCAGTGCAGATGCATAATGGAGCGCTTTACAGAGGTATACACCAGTGCAGAAGCATAACGGAGCACTTTACAGAGGTATACACCAGTGCAGATGCATAACGGAGCGCTTTACAGAGGTATACACCAGTGCAGAAGCATAACGGAGCGCTTTACAGAAGTATACACCAGTGCAGATGCATAACGGAGCGCTTTACAGAGGTATACACCAGTGCAGATGCATAAGGGAGCACTTTACAGAGGTATACACCCGTGCAGATGCATGACAGAGCACTTTACAGAGGTATACACCAGTGCAGAAGCATAACGGAGCGCTTTACAGAAGTATACACCAGTGCAGATGCATAACGGAGCGCTTTACAGAGGTATACAAGAGTGCAGATGCATAACGGAGCGCTTTACAGAGGTATACACCAGTGCAGATGCATAACGGAGCGCTTTACAGAGGTATACACCAGTGCAGATGCATATGGGAGCGCTTTACAGAGGTATACACCAGTGCAGATGCATAACGGAGCGCTTTACAGAGGTATATACCAGTGCAGATGCATATGGGAGCGCCTTACAGAGGTATACACCAGTGCAGAAGCATAACGGAGCGCTTTACAGAGGTATACACCAGTGCAGAAGCATAACGGAGCACTTTACAGAGGTATACACCAGTGCAGATGCATAACGGAGCGCTTTACAGAGGTATACACCAGTGCAGATGCATAACGGAGCGCTTTACAGAAGTATACACCAGTGCAGATGCATAACGGAGCGCTTTACAGAGGTATACACCAGTGCAGATGCATATGGGAGCGCCTTACAGAGGTATACACCAGTGCAGATGCATAACGGAGCGCTTTACAGAGGTATACACCGGTGCAGATGCATAAGGGAGCGCTTTACAGAGGTATACACCAGTGCAGAAGCATAACGGAGCGCTTTACAGAGGTATACACCAGTGCAGAAGCATAACGGAGCACTTTACAGAGGTATACACCAGTGCAGATGCATATGGGAGCGCTTTACAGAGGTATACACCAGTGCAGATGCATAACGGAGCGCTTTACAGAGGTATACACCAGTGCAGATGCATATGGGATCGCCTTACAGAGGTATACACCAGTGCAGAAGCATAACGGAGCGCTTTACAGAGGTATACACCAGTGCAGAAGCATAACGGAGCGCTTTACAGAGGTATACACCAGTGCAGATGCATAACGGAGCGCTTTACAGAGGTATACACCAGTGCAGATGCATAACGGAGCGCTTTACAGAGGTATACACCAGTGCAGATGCATATGGGAGCGCCTTACAGAGGTATACACCAGTGCAGATGCATAACGGAGCGCTTTACAGAGGTATACACCAGTGCAGATGCATAAGGGAGCGCTTTACAGAGGTATACACCAGTGCAGATGCATAAGGGAGCGCTTTACAGAGGTATACACCAGTGCAGAAGCATAACAGAGCGCTTTACAGAGGTATACACCAGTGCAGATGCATAAGGGAGCGCTTTACAGAGGTATACACCAGTGCAGAAGCATAACGGAGCGCTTTACAGAGGTATACACCAGTGCAGATGCATATGGGAGCGCCTTACAGAGGTATACACCAGTGCAGAAGCATAACGGAGCGCTTTACAGAGGTATACACCAGTGCAGAAGCATAACGGAGCGCTTTACAGAGGTATACACCAGTGCAGATGCATAACGGAGCGCTTTACAGAGGTATACACCAGTGCAGATGCATAACGGAGCACCTTACAGAGGTATACACCAGTGCAGATGCATAACAGAGCGCCTTACAGAGGTAACTGAACAACCTATAGAAATAACATAGAATCCACGTCACAGACGTTCAGCAGAAGGGGTTAAGCCCAGGACTGCAGCTCTACTGAAGATTCTGAGATTGTGTGTGAATTTATTTAACCTGAAAAGTGGGAACCAATTAGCAAAAATGTGCATTGGAACGGGCTTCAGGGCGCTCTTCGTCCCTGGGAGAATGCAATACATGGATACAGTCTTTGGTGCGGCCGCGCGGTGTGCAGATAATCGAGGGGGTCGCTCCGTTTTAGGGCATATTAGTGCGGACTCTTTTTTTCGTCAAATGTTTCAGACGAGGCCGGCGGAAGGCAACGCTGCGGGGTCACCAGTTCCCAAGGTGGATGAGCGCGCGGTCGCCGCCATTTGCAAGCCATCACCATTACGGGTTAATTGCCTGCCTCGGAGCTGGCACGGACGCGCAATTGGCTCGTAAAGAGACACAGTCCAGTGGGCAATCTCATTCTGGGCTGGCAGGGAGGTGATTAAGAGCTCGTGGGAGGGACGGCCTGCTGGCATTTCTAGACTCTATCAATAAGAACCTCATGCAAGGGGTCAGGCAAACCCGTGAGCTGGAAAAACAAGCATTGGTAAAGCCGACCGCTTTGGCTTCTGCCTGGGAATTGTGTTGGCAGTTAGCTAGCTGGCACCACAGCACACAGCTAGCTGTTCACGGCGTTGGACTGCTGCTGTCACCCAGTTGATAGGCAACACCCTTGCTTGCCACGGGGTTCACATTGAATTCATCACTCGCAAGTTCATTAAATACGCCACTCACAAAGGTATCAAAGCTGCACAAGGGTGCAAATGAATTGTTCACGAAGTTACAATGGGAGCAGGTGCGACCGACTTTGACCTGAAACCTCTCCCTCCAACGAGAGGCAGGAGTGGACTGGGAACCAAAAGGGGCCCTGGAAATAATGTTTAGAGTGGCCCAATCAGAGGCGTTGCTAGGGGGGGGCTCAGGGGGCTATAGCCCCTGGTCATTTTGCTGTAGCCCCGGATATAATCTCAGGAGCTACAGCCAAAAGGCTAGCTAGACCCCAGTCCCGACAGTTCCGACATTAGCATAGCCCTGGGTCTTTTACAGACCTAGCAACACCCCTGGGCCCAATATTACACACTTTCAGCAAGCCCAACACTTTTCCTATGAGAACATTTGGAAAATAAAATACAAAAGAGGCCCAGGGTGCAGAGGCCTACCAGTAAATCTCCAGAGTTCCCTATGGGCCAGTCCACCCCTGCCCAGAGTGCAGAGGCCTACCAGGAAATCTCCAGAGTTCCCTATGGGCCAGTCCACCCCTGCCCAGAGTGCAGAGGGCTACCAGGAAATCTCCAGAGTTCTCTATAGGCCAGTCCACCCCTCTCCAGGGTGCAGAGGCCAACTGGGAAATCTCCAGAGTTCCCTATGGGCAAGTCCACCCCTGCCCAGAGTGCAGAGGCCTACCAGGAAATCTCCAGAGTTCCCTATAGGCCAGTCCATCCCTGCCCAGAGTGCAGAGGCCTACCAGGAAATCTCCAGAGTTCCCAATAGGCCAGTCCACCCCTCCCCAGGGTGCAGAGGCCTACTAAGAAATTTCCAGAGCTCCCTATAGGCCAGTCCACCCCTGAGCAGAGGAATGTTGAGACGTTCATTCTGAAAATGCACATAGTTTGCTTCCTAAATATGGTCTTAGATCTGAAACAGTCCTTTCGGCAGCGTTAGAGTTAATCAAAAGAAAAGTAAAGCAAGCCCAAATGTTTGGTATTTTGCCTAATTGTAATAACTAAAAACGATTGAATGTATTTCACAATCATATTCACATATTTGGAATGTCCTTTTAATTTGGAACCTATTAGAAATAAAAAAACTAAAAAAGGATATGTCTATTTAATTTATGAATTACCCAAATTTAAAATATTTAAAAATCTAATATTTATTTGTCAACCTGTGTTTTTATTTTTTTTAACCTGCTATGATGTAAACAAACAACATTGTTACAAATTAAGTGGATCGCACTTAAACAAATGGACACTTTTGAATGTGTATTTTAATACTCAGTACCTGCTTGTAGTGGAAATAGAAAAATGCAGGAACGCTGAAAAGCAATACACAGTCACTGCCTGCCGTCACGTGAAAGCAAATATCCTATTGCACTTATTTCACTTAATTGACATACTGAAAAATTGATATTTTATTTCTATCGCACTCGTACACAAGTGTTTCAGAGCGTGTTAGGCAGAAACCTGTGCAGTTCCCTCTGGGACCACTGCAAAAGATTTAGGACTACAGGTGTTTAGCAGTAAACCCACTTGGTAGCAGTCTGTACCACACAGATTCACTTGGTAGCTGTGGCTGAGCAGTCAGACTTCCCTCAAGAAGAGTTAGGCAGTATGTAGAGTATTCACAATAGGTCAAGAGAACACAGTAGAACAAGTAAACACTGACCAGGGCTTGGTGTAAAAGAGATATAATTATTTATTTAAAACCACATCTAGAAAAACACACAGGCACTAATAGTAAGCAATTCAAAAACACGGTCACTAAAAGATATACACTCCCTAAAAAGAATAATTAGACAAGTCTTAAGTAAAGCCCCACTTATTTTCAGACAGCGGTGAGCGCTTAACGTAGATGGCACTCTAATAGTTCATTTTAAAAAGGGAGAGAAGAGCAGAGAACAAGTTGAAACAGATCCCAACACTTTTTTCAGAACATAACAAGAGAGGAAGGCAAAGTAAAACCGTGAAGTTAGAGTTCAAGAGGCCGGATCCACTTTCAGAGGATCCAAACGAAATGTGTCCAAGGTCACACGGTTGCAGTGAACAAAAGTCTTGTAAAGGTTCAAAAAGGAGTTGGACCAAAGAAAGGGACCAGTTAGAGGGTCAAGGCGGCCAGCCCAGTCCAGAAGGTTAAGGGGTTATTATTACCTTGTAGCAACCTTTAGAAAGGGAGGCCTAGCGGACACGGTACCTTAAAGTGGTGAGAACGCTCCAGCGGGGGCAGTTTTTCCTGGCAGCGGGTGCAAGTCGGTGCTTCGTCCAGGGGAAGAGAGGATCTCGTCGTGGAGGAAGACAGGAGTCTGTTGCACTGCCAGGGAAGAAACCAGCCGCAGAGTTTCTCAGGTACAATGAGCGCTCCGGTGATTCGCGGTTCAGTGGTGAGTGGCTATCCGGCTGCCGGGGTGCTTGGCACGGGCAGTTCGACCACAAACCGGGCTGGGGTGCAAAGAAAGAAAGGTAAACTGGTTGTGCCCACCAGTCAGGGGAAGAAGCCTCTCTAGCCGGGAGATCTTCTCTGTCGTTGGGAAGTGGTGAGTCGGTTCTGCAGGGCTCCACCGGTGGTGTCGTCATGGTAGGTCAGCTCAGGTTCTCCCTCGTCGGATTCTCAGGTCCTGTGGCGACTTCTGAAGTTCCAGTCCCCAAAGCCCTGCTTTTAAGCAGAAAACCCCCATTCACTCAGCCTAGCTGTCACACAAACATGCTAAGTGGTGAGCCGGCCGGCTCACCACTTGGGCCAATCACACAAGAGTGTGACTTGAGTTACCAAGGTAACTCAGTCCAGGGTGCCTAAACCCCCTCCCACACCCCCTGTGGTACCCAGATAGAGTGGCACCACTTTTGGAGGCTTCTGTGGAGAAGCCCGCCAAAAAGTGGAACAAAGGGCTCGACTTGGGTTGGAGTCACAGAAGAGAACACAAACGCCATTTTAGAATCCAGTCTTGGCAAAAAATACCAACCGGAGAATTAATATTAATTAAATAAACCGGCGGTATGTTCGAGGCTATGAGAATTAAATAATTAAAGTTGGTAGCCTCGAACAATGGGAAAATCCCATAGGAAAATATTCGCGGTCGAATATAAAAAGTAGTTTCCACTGCCACCAGCCAAAACTCGATCAGGGGGGATGGAGACGTGCCCCCTCGACTAACAGACCCCGGGGCAATCGAATTGCCCCGACCAGTACGTCCACAATATGATGGTTTGTACTGGTTTCTGTTATTAATTTGGGACTAGTAAAGCCAATGGTGACTTTACACGCCCTGGGAGACAGTAGTCAGTCCCAGGGTATGGAGTCTATGGTGGGGTGTCACTATGACACCCCTGTGTTACTGCACGGAGGGTGCTGTGTAACACACATAGGAAAAACACATGAGACCCTATAGAGTAAAGGACCCCATAGCCCATAAAACACATTACTAGTTAAAGGAATACCATAAATCATGTCCAAGAGTGGGAGAAAAAGAGTCTCACTCTTGGCAGGAGGAAAAAAACGAACTCCAGAAATCCAGCAAAGCTGCTGGGGGACTCACTAGGTTAGGAAATTCAGTCTAAAGAGAGAATTCTCCCTAACAGAGCGCGGCAAGGCAAGGGAGGGGAGCTGGGGACAACAAAAACAACAAGCTTACTACGCCCAGTGACATCGAGAACACGCAAGTGCATGGGAGAGGGGGAGGGGAAACGTGCATGGAACGGGGAGAGGTGGAAAGTGCGGAGCAAAGGAGAAACAGATCTATAATAATAAATAAATAAATAATACAGGCAACAAACAGTGGTAGTGCAGCCAGCAATTGGCTACTTCTGGGTTTAAGGCAGCAGACAGGGTAGGTCTGATAAGTGCATAATAATGAATTATGTTTCTCAAATGCAAACCTCATAAATATTTATCTGAACTTCTGCACATCTGCACTTTGCCCCAGTTGGACGTCCGCGCACTAGCCACCATAATATATGGCCTGCTCACCATTGTAGACACTTTGAGGCGATTGACAACCCCAGTAATGATGGCTTAATGAGAAGGCTGTCCTTATAGGCTGCTTTTTAAAACCAAGATCAGCTTGGTGGCATTCGGACAGTGAATAAACCAGTGGCGTGCCCAGACTCTTTTTACTGGGGGGCACCAAGTGGGGCACTGACTAAAGCAGGGGTGGCATGAAGTACAAGCGAGCACACACACACACACAATGATCATCGTTTAGGACAATGGGGCAGCCAATCAGATTCCAGCCTTAGCACCTGCCACCCCAGGCCACTCCTTGGACACGCCTATGGAATAAACATGTGAATAACAACCAGCCAAAAAGCACCATTCAATGATAAGTTTACTTATGCAACACCTTGATCTTGGGAGGGGGGAGCCCTTCAAATTGCGCCAGTGCAAATATGCACATGATAAATAAGCAGATACGCGTTCAGGTCGATTCCTTCAAATTCACATAACTGTATCAACTGCATTAAAGCGCTGTACTACTGGTGTCTGACCTCCGGTTGCACAATACAGTTTGTAGGCCACAGTGGACTCAAACAGCCCTGTCATTTCGAGCCTGCGATCTACAGGTTGTAAAACATTCTAGGCAGTTGGTGCATTGATCTATTGAGCTATCTTGCTGGCTATTGTCAATTCAATCGCTTTCCCATTGTGTGCATATGTCTGCAGTGCCAGCTCTGAGACTGTACAGCATTAAACACGTAGTCGGATAGAAACATGCTGTAGTTCCCAATACATCTTGGGTCCTTGGCTGTGCTAAAAGCAAGCATTAAACTAGCAACCACACTATGCCAAGGCACCCTGCCAAGGGTTGGCTTGGCACCTTTAGCAGCGGGGAGGCAAAGAAAGAGTGCTGTGGCCTCATAGCTGCTCCACCATATTTTCTATGTCGTCTCCAGCTCTGTACTTGCATTGTTACGGCAATTGCTGGTCTGAGCTTGGACGCACATTCTTAAAGTATTCTGAGGCATCCCGGTTTCCCATGGTTGGATTGAAGACACAATTCTTCTGCAATGTCACTGTGCGTGACACTTAGTGAAGTGTAATCATGGTTCTTGAGCACTATATTGGGGTTCATTGAAGGTACCCCTATTTAAATATACCCATTGGGAGAATATGTAGTGCATGAGGATGACTTCCAGGACATATCACTGATGTCAAGAATGTCTCTCACCCTGTGGCCTTGCAGTGTTTCTGCAACCGCTGCCCTGAAGAAGTCTGGCAAGTCAATGAAGATCTGCACTAGAATAGCGAAATTTAGGAGAGCGACTGAGTGTAGCGACCAAGGGGGGACTGGGGACCTTCTCCTTCCCTCCCAAGACCATTTTTGAATAATAGGTTAAAACGATGCAATATACAGCACACTTTCTGTGATAAATTGTATTACATGCCAAACAGTTTGCAATAAGAAGTTTGCAATAAGTGTTTTAGGGCAATTCATGAACAAATCCAATAGATGCAAGTCACCAACAGTTCACAGGAGCATTTATCAATGCATTTTCATGATGGCGTTCCAGAAAATATATGCTAGAATTAAACCATTTTGACAATGGCTATGTCCATACATTTTTATGCTTGCTGCACCTATTTATGCCAGTATTCACGCTTACGGACCTACTCATGTTTGATTTGTATATAAAAATAAAAACATTTCTAAACTAGCTCTGCCAATATAGGCCAGAATTCCTGTTGACTTTGCTATTAAAAATGCCAAGGAGCAATAAGAAAACATGGTCAAGGTGGCTGCTCCAATGCAGGCCAGTGCAGACACATAACACCACTTATGTTTGCATAATCATAGATACCCAGTAAAAAATGTCATGCCACAGTAAGAAAGTGCTTGACTGGTCTCAATAGACACATGATAACACTTATCATGCTTTCTTAATCATGCTTTTAAGGCAAGCATGATAAGTGTTCTTAAGTGCCTAGGCTGGCATTTTGGTCTAGTAAGTCTAGCCATTTCTTATTGTAGAATTGCATTTTTTACTGGGCATCTATGCATCATAGATGCCCAGTAGAAAATGTCATGTCACAGGACTAGGGGCTCTGAGACTATTACATTGGGGATTTAATTCAGTATTAAAGTCTATAAACATAATATAACATAAGGGGGGGTGTATACGTAGAGGCTGTGGAGAGAAAATTAAACTAGAAAGGCGAATAGGGAAAACATGGAAATTAATCTGGGCCTGCCACTCCTAGCGCGTGCGGATCCTGAGTCGCTCCAGCTTCAAACACCACCCAAAAAACTCATTAACAAAAACATGTAAACCAGAGGCAGAAACAACAGACATTTGGGAAGGCCAGCTGCTATCTGGCAACAGAACTGCAGGCGCCCATTGTCGCAGGCAGCGGCACCAGGTACATGTCATGTGATCCCAGGGGAACCGAATCTAATTACACGAGCAATGTCATTTCAGAGCTCCCACCTCCAGGATGTGATTTGCTGTCACACCAGTGTTTGCATGCTTCAGCGACAGCATGAACAACAACAACCATAACAGGAAGAGTATCATTACGAGGAGTTCAATGGACTGCGCTACATATGTATCCTTTTAATACTCCTTGGTCGGCGCACTGTGAAGCACTGCGTACGATTGCACTGCAACGCAGCACCACTTCTGCAGCAGCAAATCACATTTGTGTGATTCATTTCCTTATGTGCACTTTCTTCATGCACTTTTCCTCGTTTTGATTTGACCGATTTAATTTTTTTCATATGTTAATGTGTGCGCGGGGATAGGTGGGGAGGATTGGTAGGGAAAGGGTGGAGGTGTGGGCTAGAGCGGGGTTTATTCCAAAGCAAAATGAGGGAAAGTGCATGCAGAAAGTACAGGAAAAATAGAAGGGGAGGAATGCATGCAGGACCTCCTGCAGTAGCATGCCCACGAACTGCACTGGCTGGTTTTGCAGCCCTGATACATGTCACAGAACTGGCATGAAGAAAGCACCTTGAGCCCTTCAGCCTCTGCTCTGCCTTTATGCCACGCCACTTTCCCATTCTACCCTCGAAACTGCAGTGAGGAGAGGGCTTTAAGTGTACCAGGGCTAACCAGGGAAGAGTTCCTGCAGTCTCCAAAAAGTGCACCCGAGCCAATGCTCTCCCTCAGTAGCCAAAGAGCCACTCCCCCAGCCCTTTCATTGAACAGAGATCCTCTCTGCAGCGTGGTGCAAGAGCTGCCTGTGGGGGTCGGCGTTTCTGTTTATAAATCTAAAGGAGTGGCAGGTTAGCCAAAAAGGTATGATAGAGTTGCACCCGCCTCTCCTTTTGAAAAGGACCTCCTTCCCGATGCTAGCTGCCCATACTTAGGTCATAACCCCTGCAGCCTGTTTAGAGTCCTCCCTCAATTCCTCATCCCATATAAATTACTGAGTGAAGGGCCTGGCTAGGAGGGTAGGGTGGCAGTATTATGCCTAATCTAGTAGTTGTCAGTATTTGTTATGATAAACCTTTAAGTGTATTCTTTGGCACAGATCCAGGCCACCACCATGAGCCCAGAAGTGCTTAGAAGAATGCGCAGGGGAGTATGGCGGAGCTATGGACCTCTGGGGTACTCAGACTCTCCTGTTCCTATGCATTGTATCTTCTAACAGTGCACAGTGAGTGGAGAGTGGTGCCATGCCCTAGCTTTGACAGAAAATGCTACCTGGGGCAGTGGGCGATATCTGGGCAGGGGACTGCAACTTGTCACTCACCAGATGTTTTGGCCTACGAATCCCATGATCCTCCACCCCTGAATGTGCTGGCTAGGGTAGATGGTTGTTGCAGTCCCCTAGTGTGGAGGGACAGTTGAAATGGGATCTGCCATACAGCTGTGTTTTCGAGGCAGGAACAACCTGCAGTTAGGGCGGCCAACTGTCCCAGATTTCGCGGGATTGTCCCGCAATTAGGGACTCTGTCCTGCAGTCTGAAGAGTGGTTGTGCGGGACAACCTGCTTCCAGCACAGCCACTCTGCAAACTGAAGTGGCCATTTACACAGCATGGCGCTGCCACCTGCTGCTTTCTTTCTCTGACGGCTCTGCAGCCCCGGCTCCTTTTGAGCCTGCAGGTCGGGCTGTAACTCTCTGACACCTGGCTTCATTCAAATGCTAATGCTTTGTTCCTGGGGGGGTCGTGATGGTCATGTTTGCAGTTAAAAAAACGTGACCATCACCTCCCAAGGACAAACCATTTCAATTAAGCCAGGAATTAAGAGCCATTAAAAAAAATGTAATTAAAAAAAGGTGCTGGCCAAACGTGAATGACGTTGTGACATCATCACCGCCTTGTGGGCAAGTGTCCCGCAAAAGACTATCAAAGAGTTGGCCACTCTACCTGCAGTTGGGGGCACTGATTGCTTGGTGGTGGGCAGGGCTCAGGGAGGATGCTGGGAAAACGCCTGTGAACTCAGGAGCCTGGAGTCAGTGAGGGAGTGACTCTGCCTCCCACAGGCCTTTCACCGATTGCAAATGCACTATGACGCTCCTCGTGTCCACGTTTGCAGAACATATGCGTTACTGCTGGTAGCAAAAACATCAACAAAAGTTGTCACGGGACGTCTATGGCCAATTGCTAGTGAGTAAGGATGCAGCACAACGCTTTTCCTTTGCAAAGTGTTGCCTCATGTGACTAAAATTCGAGTACAATAACCTTCTCGGTCTAGGCCAGTCAGGCTTCCATCCCGGCCATGGGACCGAAACCGCACTTTTACACCTCAAAAATCAAATTGATGATCTCATAGATGCATGCAAACCAGCACTCCTCCTGCTACTCGATATATCGGCAGGTTTCGACTTGGTGGATCATAATACCCTCTGCACCATCTCGCATCCACTGCCAATTTCTCCCCGAAAGCTACAGTTTGGATTGCATCATTTCTCCAGGGTAGAGTTATGAAGGTTTTTTCTGACCAAGCCTGCGCTAACCCTGATCTGATTTAATGCAGAGTCCCACAGGGCTCCTACATCTCACCCACCCTCTACAACCTATTCATGAGACATTTATTTAGCTTCCTGGATGAGCTAGGCATCTCGTCACTAACTACGCTGATGACACGCAAGTCCTCATCCCTCTCACCGGCGACTATAAGGCTGACAGTGAAAACCTACACTCCATCTACGCTAAAATTCAAACTTGGATGGCAGAAACTTGGCTCTGCCTTATTGGTGCAAAATAAGAATTGCTACTCGTAGGGTCCCCGGCAACCCTAAAGACACTCAATAAAAAGTACAGCTCCTTTACCATCGACAATACTCCAATCCCTGTTTCACAGGCGGTCAAAACTTTGGGAGTCTTTCTAGATTCCACCCTAACAATGAGTAGACAGGTTAACGCTATAGCATCTGATGCAGCATACCACTCTAAAATGCTCAATGCAGCTAGACCCGTCTTGTCCAAAAAGAACTGCATCACAATAGCAAGGGCGATAATCGGATCCCCGCTGGATTATTGCAATGCTCTCCTAGTAGGCACCTCTGCAAAAAATATGAACAAACTCCAGACCATCCAAAACAAGGCCCTCCGGGGTGCTACCGGCATCTCTATAAGGGAGCATATCTCAACCACCAGGAAATCAGTCCACTGGCTCCCCATCAAGGAACGCATCACCTTCAAAACTCTCGCCATCACACACAAATGTCTCCATAACACTGCCCCTCTTTACCTCTCTCAGAGATTTGTTAAACCCTCCACTGACCGACCTACTAGAACTGCCTACACCAAACTGATCACCATTCCCAAAACCCTGAGGACCCGCGCAGTAGGATCTAGCTTCCCTTTCATTGCCGCGACTCAATGGAACTCCCTACCACCGCACTTAAGGAGCACTGAATCACACACATTCTTCCGGAAAGCCATTAAAACTCTGTTGTTTGTTTAAAAGGTGGCCTCCTAGCCTCCGTTGTCCCCATTTTTTGCTGTTTATCAATGCACCCATGCACTGCAATCTTTCTGCTATTTTATGATTTATGAAGTATGCAACACAAATCAACCATGTACTTGCTTTAATTCATTAAGTTAGGGTTTTGCTCTCTGTAACCCATGAGCAAACCCTTGTAACTGTAACTAAGACACTTTCATGCAACAGCGCCTTGATGCCCTTGGGCTGTAGTGCTCTTTACAAATCCAAAAATAAAATTCTTTAACAGGCGCTCTTTACAAGACACTGATCTGGAGGCAAGGTACCCTTTATTTGCTGGGCCGTGGGGGCGACCTAGTGCGGCCGCACCCTCCGAGTTCCCCTTGAGCCGGTGCTGCGTTACACATTATTACCCATGTAAAAACATGACATATGGATTGCAAAAAAAGTAATCTTTGTGAGCTTCTTAGCATGCAGTCTAAATCACAAAGGAATTGTTTCCACTCATATCTAACAATAATATCAGATGTTAAAATATCGCTTCAAGACGGATTCTTTCTACTTCTAAGCGCTGCAATAATAGCTCTTACAATTACTCAATTTAATGGGACTCAGTCTATCAACCTAAACATTATTATTTCCCCTCCCCTCCACACCTCTACATGGTCAGGAGACAAGCGCTTAACCAATGACCTATCCACCCTGGATTTAGGGTCCTATTCATGTAATTTCATGCAGAAATTGCGCAAGGGCTGTGCGCCGAGTAGGACACTGCGCAAGCCAGCACACAGAAAGAAACATGAGTACAACGCGTATTCTTTGTAACTGTTTGTGCAAAGTAACCATATTCGCTAGTCACGGCTGGACCGCCTCCCGACACGCCCACATGCAAAGCAGGAAACTTCCAGATCAGATACCTTTGCGCGGCCTCCCAGTCGCGCGAATACACGCACCTTCAAACAGTGTGTGGTGTCCCCCGTAAGCAGCCTTGCACCTGGGGGAGCATGCACGGGGTTCCCTGTAACTGTATCTGGAACCCTGACAACATGCGTATGGAAAATTGTAACTCGGCAATAACTTACGAAATGTGCATGCAAACCCACGTAAAACATTCCTGTACCTTGCTACACAGCATACTCGCACGCCTACATTACATTAGAACCCCGATTGAGTACACGCACCCTGAAATACGACATGTGATCCCACCGGCACGCTGAAAATTCTACACGCGTGTGTACTTAAGCCAGCCTTCGGGTGGCGGATCCTATGAAGGACTTGCGTGGGCATTTCCCAGCCAAGATGTTGCATGATCGATTCCATGAATACGTCTCTCGCCACACAATAGTGGGCTTGTGAGGGACTCCCTGCAGGCTGTCCCTCAGAATGCCCACTTCTTCACAAGTCAGTCCCCATTTCTGGTGTTCCGCCCCCTTCCCAGCCCTCTGGCCAGGCCATGCCCGACCGTCTGCTTGGAGCTTCGTGCAAGGCCCTCGACGGCTCGCCAGGCGTGCCATGCCAGCGGGAAATCCAGGCAAGTCCAGGAAAAGTGCAGCGCATTCAAAACCATGAATTGGCAAACAGGGTTGCACGTGCAGATTGGGTGAAAGTGCCCTATTTTCTCTGCAATAAATTCCATGAATGGGGCCCTTAATCATTTAGTACTCTCAATTATAAAGTCAGTAAGACAGATAGGGGAGAACTATGAACAATAAGGTGCAAAAAATATGATATGATACTGGGTCAGAAGCTTTACAGCACGTAGACGTCGCCACTCCTCGATTTAAGGATTGCCGTCTAGAACCGTCTAACCGGGGTTGTTTCGCCTTGTCCACCTCGGCCCTTATTTCTCTTCATGAATGCCAACTATATCACACTCATGAGCATATGTTCACTCATTTTAGTGCTTGCACTTCACAGCACAGCTGCATTATTTTCAATTGGATAAAAGCAGCACTTCTTAGAATACACGCATTAATTCAATTGGAGAATTTCACCACTTCTGAGCATAGGGACATTACTTTCAGTTAGAGAATACCAGCTCACCTCAGCTCGTGTGCATCAGTCTGAGAAGATCAGCACTTCTCAGCATAGGCACATTACTTTCAAGTGGAGAATACCAGCACACCTCGGCACATGTGCATCAGTCTGAAAAGATCAGCACTTCTCAGCATAGGCGCATTACTTTCAAGTGGAGAATACCAGCTCACCTCGGCACATGTGCATCAGTCTGAAAAGATCAGCACTTCTCAGCATAGGCGCATTACTTTCAAGTGGAGAATACCAGCTCACCTCGGCACATGTGCATCAGTCTGAAAAGATCAGCACTTCTCAGCATAGGCGCATTACTTTCAAGTGGAGAATACCAGCTCACCTCGGCACATGTGCATCAGTCTGAAAAGATCAGCACTTCTCAGCATAGGCGCATTACTTTCAAGTGGAGAATACCAGCTCACCTCGGCACATGTGCATCAGTCTGAAAAGATCAGCACTTCTCAGCATAGGCGCATTACTTTCAAGTGGAGAATACCAGCTCACCTCGGCACATGTGCATCAGTCTGAAAAGATCAGCACTTCTCAGCATAGGCGCATTACTTTCAAGTGGAGAATACCAGCTCACCTCAGCACATGTGCATTACCTTCATTCTGAGAAGATCAGCACTTCTCAGCATAGGCACATTACTTTCAAGTGGAGAATACCAGCTCACCTCAGCACATGTGCATTACCTTCAATCTGAGAAGATCAGCACTTCTCAGCATAGGCGCATTACTTTCAAGTGGAGAATACCAGATCACCTCGGCACATGTGCATCAGTCTGAGAAGATCAGCACTTCTCAGCATAGGCGCATTACTTTCAAGTGGAGAATACCAGCTCACCTCGGCACATGTGCATCGGTCTGAAAAGATCAGCACTTCTCAGCATAGGCGCATTACTTTCAAGTGGAGAATACCAGCACACCTCAGCACATGTGCATTACCTTCAATCTGAGAAGATCAGCACTTCTCAGCATAGGCGCATTACTTTCAACTGGAGAATACCAGCTCACCTCAGCACATGTGCATTACCTTCAATCTGAGAAGACCAGCACTTCTCAGCATAGGCGCTGTACTTTTAGTTAGAGAATACTATCACACCTCAGCACATGTGCATTACCTTCAATCTGAGAAGATCAGCACTTCTCAGCATAGGCACATTACTTTCAACTGGAGAATACCAGCACACCTCGGCACATGTGCATCAGTCTGAAAAGATCAGCACTTCTCAGCATAGACGCACTACTTTCAAGTGGAGAATACCAGCTCACCTCAGCACATGTGCATTACCTTCAATCTGAGAAGATCAGCACTTCTCAGCATAGGCGCTGTACTTTTAGTTAGAGAATACTATCACACCTCAGCACATGTGCATTAACTTCAATCTGAGAAGATCAGCACTTCTCAGCATAGGCACATTACTTTCAACTGGAGAATACCAGCACACCTCGGCACATGTGCATCAGTCTGAAAAGATCAGCACTTCTCAGCATAGGCGCATTACTTTCAACTGGAGAATACCAGCACACCTCGGCACATGTGCATTACCTTCAATCTGAGAAGATGAGCACTTCTCAGCATAGGCACATTACTTTCAACTGGAGAATACCAGCACACCTCGGCACATGTGCATTACCTTCAATCTGAAAAGATGAGCACTTCTCAGGATAGGCGCATTACTTTCAAGTGGAGAACACCAGCTCACCTCGGCACATGTGCATTACCTTCAATCTGAGAAGAAGAGCACTTCTCAGGATAGGCGCATTACTTTCAAGTGGAGAACACCAGCACACCTCGGCACATGTGCATTACCTTCAATCTGAAAAGATGAGCACTTCTCAGGATAGGCACATTACTTTCAAGTGGAGAACACCAGCTCACCTCGGCACATGTGCATTACCTTCAATCTGAGAAGATCAGCACTTCTCAGCATAGGCGCATTACTTTCAAGTGGAGAATACCAGCACACCTCGGCACATGTGCATTACCTTCAATCTGAAAAGATGAGCACTTCTCAGGACAGGCGCATTACTTTCAACTGAAGAATACCAGCACACCTCGGCACATGTGCATTACCTTCAATCTGAGAAGATGAGCACTTCTCAGGATAGGCGCATTACTTTCAACTGAAGAATACCAGCACACCTCGGCACATGTGCATTACCTTCAATCTGAAAAGATGAGCACTTCTCAGGATAGGCGCATTACTTTCAACTGAAGAATACCAGCACACCTCGGCACATGTGCATTACCTTCAATCTGAAAAGATGAGCACTTCTCAGGATAGGCACATTACATTCAAGTGGCGAATACCAGCACACCTCGGCACATGTGCATTACCTTCAATCTGAAAAGATGAGCACTTCTCAGGATAGGCGCATTACTTTCAACTGAAGAATACCAGCTCACCTCAGCACATGTGCATTACCTTCAATCTGAGAAGATCAGCACTTCTCAGCATAGGCGCTGTACTTTTAGTTAGAGAATACTATCACACCTCAGCACATGTGCATTAACTTCAATCTGAGAAGATCAGCACTTCTCAGCATAGGCACATTACTTTCAACTGGAGAATACCAGCACACCTCGGCACATGTGCATCAGTCTGAAAAGATCAGCACTTCTCAGCATAGGCGCATTACTTTCAACTGGAGAATACCAGCACACCTCGGCACATGTGCATTACCTTCAATCTGAGAAGATGAGCACTTCTCAGCATAGGCACATTACTTTCAACTGGAGAATACCAACACACCTCGGCACATGTGCATTACCTTCAATCTGAAAAGATGAACACTTCTCAGGATAGGCGCATTACTTTCAACTGAAGAATACCAGCTCACCTCGGCACATGTGCATTACCTTCAATCTGAGAAGATGAGCACTTCTCAGGATAGGCGCATTACTTTCAACTGAAGAATACCAGCACACCTCGGCCCATGTGCATTACCTTCAATCTGAAAAGATGAGCACTTCTCAGGATAAGCACATTACTTTCAAGTGGAGAATACCAGCTCACCTCGGCACATGTGCATTACCTTCAATCTGAGAAGATCAGCACTTCTCAGCATAGGCGCATTACTTTCAAGTGGAGAATACCAGCACACCTCGGCACATGTGCATTACCTTCAATCTGAAAAGATGAGCACTTCTCAGGATAGGCGCATTACTTTCAACTGAAGAATACCAGCACACCTCGGCACATGTGCATTACCTTCAATCTGAGAAGATGAGCACTTCTCAGGATAGGCGCATTACTTTCAACTGAAGAATACCAGCACACCTCGGCACATGTGCATTACCTTCAATCTGAAAAGATGAGCACTTCTCAGGATAGGCGCATTACTTTCAACTGAAGAATACCAGCACACCTCGGCACATGTGCATTACCTTCAATTTGAAAAGATGAGCACTTCTCAGGATAGGCGCATTACTTTCATTGTGGAATACAAGCACACCTCAGCACATGTGCATCAGTCTGAAAAGATCAGCACTTCTCAGCATAGGCGCATTACTTTCAAGTGGAGAATACCAGCTCACCTCAGCATTACGTTACAAATGCCATATCATATCATATCATAGCACATGTGCATTACCTTCAATCTGAGAAGACCAGCACTTCTCAGCATAGGCGCTGTACTTTTAGTTAGAGAATACTATCACACCTCAGCACATGTGCATTACCTTCAATCTGAGAAGATCAGCACTTCTCAGCATAGGCACATTACTTTCAACTGGAGAATACCAGCACACCTCGGCACATGTGCATCAGTCTGAAAAGATCAGCACTTCTCAGCATAGACGCACTACTTTCAAGTGGAGAATACCAGCTCACCTCAGCACATGTGCATTACCTTCAATCTGAGAAGATCAGCACTTCTCAGCATAGGCGCTGTACTTTTAGTTAGAGAATACTATCACACCTCAGCACATGTGCATTAACTTCAATCTGAGAAGATCAGCACTTCTCAGCATAGGCACATTACTTTCAACTGGAGAATACCAGCACACCTCGGCACATGTGCATCAGTCTGAAAAGATCAGCACTTCTCAGCATAGGCGCATTACTTTCAACTGGAGAATACCAGCACACCTCGGCACATGTGCATTACCTTCAATCTGAGAAGATGAGCACTTCTCAGCATAGGCACATTACTTTCAACTGGAGAATACCAGCACACCTCGGCACATGTGCATTACCTTCAATCTGAAAAGATGAGCACTTCTCAGGATAGGCGCATTACTTTCAAGTGGAGAACACCAGCTCACCTCGGCACATGTGCATTACCTTCAATCTGAGAAGAAGAGCACTTCTCAGGATAGGCGCATTACTTTCAAGTGGAGAACACCAGCACACCTCGGCACATGTGCATTACCTTCAATCTGAAAAGATGAGCACTTCTCAGGATAGGTGCATTACTTTCAACTGAAGAATACCAGCACACCTCGGCACATGTGCATTACCTTCAATCTGAGAAGATGAGCACTTCTCAGGATAGGCGCATTACTTTCAACTGAAGAATACCAGCACACCTCGGCCCATGTGCATTACCTTCAATCTGAAAAGATGAGCACTTCTCAGGATAGGCACATTACTTTCAAGTGGAGAATACCAGCTCACCTCGGCACATGTGCATTACCTTCAATCTGAGAAGATCAGCACTTCTCAGCATAGGCGCATTACTTTCAAGTGGAGAATACCAGCACACCTCGGCACATGTGCATTACCTTCAATCTGAAAAGATGAGCACTTCTCAGGATAGGCGCATTACTTTCAACTGAAGAATACCAGCACACCTCGGCACATGTGCATTACCTTCAATCTGAGAAGATGAGCACTTCTCAGGATAGGCGCATTGCTTTCAACTGAAGAATACCAGCACACCTCGGCACATGTGCATTACCTTCAATCTGAAAAGATGAGCACTTCTCAGGATAGGCGCATTACTTTCAACTGAAGAATACCAGCACACCTCGGCACATGTGCATTACCTTCAATCTGAAAAGATGAGCACTTCTCAGGATAGGCACATTACTTTCAAGTGGCGAATACCAGCTCACCTCGGCACGTGTGCATTACCTTCAATCTGAGAAGATGAGCACTTCTCAGCATAGGCACATTAATTTGAAGTGGAGAATACCAGCACACCTCGGCACGTGTGCATTACCTTCAATCTGAAAAGATGAGCACTTCTCAGGATAGGCGCATTACTTTCAAGTGGAGAATACCAGCACACCTCGACACGTGTGCATTACCTTCAATCTGAAAAGATGAGCACTTCTCAGGATAGGCGCATTACTTTCAACTGAAGAATACCAGCTCACCTCAGCACGTGTGCATTACCTTCAATCTGAGAAGATGAGCACTTCTGAAGATAGGCACATTACTTTCAACTGGAGAATACCAGCTCACCTCAGCACATGTGCATTACCTTCAATCTGAGAAGATGAGCACTTCTGAAGATAGGCACATTACTTTCAACTGGAGAATACCAGCACACCTCGGCACATGTGCATCAGTCTGAAAAGATCAGCACTTCTCAGCATAGGCGCATTACTTTCAACTGGAGAATACCAGCACACCTTGGCACATGTGCATTACCTTCAATCTGAAAAGATGAGCACTTCTCAGGATAGGCACATTACTTTCAACTGGAGAATACCAGCACACCTCGGCACATGTGCATTACCTTCAATCTGAGAAGATAAGCACTTCTGAAGATAGGCACATTACTTTCAACTAGAGAATACCAGCTCACCTCAGCACATGTGCATTACCTTCAATCTGAGAAGATCAGCACTTCTCAGCATAGGCACATTACTTTCAACTGGAGAATACCAACTCACCTCAGCACATGTGCATTACCTTCAATCTGAGAAGATGAGCACTTCTCAGCATAGGCGCATTACTTTCAACTGGAGAATACCAGCTCACCTCAGCACATGTGCATTACCTTCAATCTGAGAAGATGAGCACTTCTCAGCATAGGCACATTACTTTCAACTGGAGAATACCAGCTCACCTCAGCACATGTGCATTACCTTCAATCTGAGAAGATGAGCACTTCTCAGCATAGGCACATTACTTTCAACTGGAGAATACCAGCTCACCTCAGCATATGTGCATTACCTTCAATCTGAGAAGATGAGCACTTCTCAGCATAGGCGCATTACTTTCAACTGGAGAATACCAGCTCACCTCAGCACATGTGCATTACCTTCAATCTGAGAAGATGAGCACTTCTCAGCATAGGCGCATTACTTTCAACTGGAGAATACCAGCTCACCTCAGCACATGTGCATTACTTTCCATCTGAGAGTATCAGCACTTCTCAGCATAGGCGCATTACTTTCAATTGTGGAATAACAGCACACCTCAGCACATGTGCATTACCTTCAATCTGAGAATACCAGCATTTCTCAGCATAGCTTCATTTTTTTTCATTTGAGGATAATCACACTTCCCAGTACCAATCAGGAGCTCTGGAAAAAAGTGAATACCTCTACTTCAATCTTTCAAATTCCAAAAGTGAACTCAGATGAGTGAATACAGGCCTTCCAATGAATGTGGTCCTTACAGTGTATCCAGGATGGACAAGGATGCGGATGTAAATCCCACCACTGAAAAGAAATTGGTTATTAGCATGCATTCTGCTGGAATAACTCTGTTGATTGCACTCGAATAATGAAAATTCCCTGTATGGTTGTTAACACAAAGTAACAACGTCGATCTAGAAGAAATGGGCCGCTCCGTCTTCCACTGTATTTCGCTCACCAATCGATAACGCTGGGCCAAAGGATAAGATTGCATATTGATTTCTGGGCTGTTCATATTGACAAGCTGTCTTTATATTTGCAAGTGAAAGACAAGGCATTGAAAAGTGAATTTGTCATACTTTTGCAAAGCTCTAAAAACCACTTTATAGAACCCCCTAAGAGTTTACATATTACTTCATTATAATGCCAGGCCAGGAGCCACCAGGTCCAATGTGCAAGGAATATATCTGCTTCATGTTTTTAGTCTATCCCAGCGAAGTTCATTTGAAAACAGTGACTCTAATTGGGAGTTATTTTCATAATCACTAGTTACCCAGAAAACCTGGTGTGGCTGGTGCTTGTGAGAAATAGACTTGGATCCTATGCCTGGCCCTACAGAACCCAAGACAGGAGTCAGAATCATGGCGGCTTTGCTGCCACCGTAAAGTGCTTTGGAAATATGCAATCAAGCTTCCGATCCCCGACCCCCTTTTCCCGCCACTGTCATGGCTGGATAGATTAATGACACACATTAAATAATAGCATTTGGCGAGCGCCGCAGCAGCCAGCAAGGGGTCCTGATTGATAGAATGGGCTTCTCCATTGCTTCGGCGGAGCGCTTTGGCCCCCCAGTGCTTGACCTTTTTCCTTGTTCTCATTCCCCCTGGAATGATGGATGCCTCATTCCTGCCCCGATGAAATGTCAATGCATTCAGAGGCTGAATGCCTGGCATGGCTGGGTGTGGGGCACACATCGTGGAGGGGGCACATGGCACAGCTGGCAGCATCTGCAAATCCAGATATGTGTAAAGAGATTGTTCAGTGGCATTCTGGAACGAACCACAGAAAAACACCTGGGACAAGACATGAAAGGTTTGAATCTGTATTTGGGTACGAATATTCAATCATTTCCAACTCAACCGTAGATGAGGGGGGAGGGCCTATTAGGCAGTAAGCCCTATCTTGAGGCACATATAAAACCCCCCTTTAGTTCACCCAAGTCAGTTCTACGTGGTCAAGGTGTGAAAAAACAATGTCACACAACATCTGGCCTTGACTCTGGAACTCCCTCATAGAGAAGCATAGGCCTACAGATAATCCTCTATTGATCAGGACAGAAAAGAAGATTGAGAGAGTTTTATTATCTCAATTTTATTAACAAAATCAAATAACAAGGTGGTAAAAATGTATCTTGTCCTGGGGATTCTATTCTGTCTCTTGTCCGTCTTCTCTGGCAGTTAGACTGGCATCATTCATTTACAATACAGTACACTATGTTTCTAGCAGTATTTTGGCACTGTATTCTAGGGCACATTTGTATTTCATGGGCATAATTTACTAGAAGAATGCTCCTGAAGACATGTTCCTAGTGACATGCTCATTTTGAACTTTCTCAACTGGCACAATCATTCTGACGGGCACATTTCTCTGGGCACATTATACTGATGGCCTTATATCCCCTGGCACAATCCTCTGAAGGGTACAATAATACTGATGAGATACGTTTCTATTTTGAGTGCTGGTCACTATTCCGGTGTTGTTGGACACTTCTCATGGTGCACAACATGCTAAAGGGCATCTATTTTCTGGGCACACTGTCTTATTTGTTAGGGGCAATCAGACATTTTATGGAAGTCTTCAGTGTTACCTTAGTCACGGCTTATGCATGTATGCAAACATACAAGGGACTATTTCAATTTAGAATGTCACATTTCGTAATGTTTCATCAGCTAACCTGACAAATGCCTTACTATTTTTTAAATCTCCTGGGTCACCCCTGTACACAGAACATGCTTCATGGTTCATCTGCGTAAGGGCTTTACAAATTACCAGGGTGCCTTAGGACATCTGTTCACAATAAGGTTCCCCAACGGCACTACCAACAAGGTGCACCCCTACCATAGAGTTGTCCAGCTCGACGGCCGGAATCCTGGCAGGTTTTCAGGATATCCCTCATTAATATTCATGAGGAAAAATGTGCACACATTTAGAATCATTGTATGCAAATTTACCTCATGAATATTACTTGTGGGTATCCTGAAAAACCGGCATGGATCCGTCCCTTGCCGCCTGGAGTTGGACAACTCTAGGCCATGTTGGTCTTTCCAAGTGCCCATTGGGCATTGCACCAACCTCTCCACACTAACAATCTGAGCCTCAGCCCTCCAAATCCTTCACTACATGCAGAGCAACCAAGCCACACTCACACAGCAATGTAATGATCTTCCCAACAAATATGACAGCAGAACACTACACCTCTACGACCAACTTACGGATCACCGGGAAATGAGCGAATCCGAAATGACCAAGGGAGAACAGATCAAACGTATTTTTTAGGAAAATAACTTATGGTTTTGTCTCCCACTGACATTTCTGACCACCGGCCCTGCCACCTCCTTATTTGCCTTCGGGTGGCACACATAGACGTGTGCCGCCGCCTGCGCAATCCTCCTGCGACAGCAGTCCCCTTCACACACACATGGAAGGAAACCGGCGCTGCAGGGTCCTTTCCTTTTTTTTTATTATACAAGCGATTGTCCCCGCTTGCCTTTTTATGGAAGCGTGGGACACCCCCGCAACGCCCGACATTCCAGAATGTCGATTAAGTGGAGCGGGAGACACCCGCCACCCTCTTGATCGACATTTGTGGATTTCTTTTCTTTCAGTGCCCCTTTTCAGCGTTTTCATTAATTTCTTCGGATTTCCCAATTTACAATCTACAAGGTATCCTATCCTAGCAGCAGGAGCAAGCAACGCTCCCCTCCAGGCATGGGTGTCTCAATGCTCTTGGAAGAGATCACCAAGAAACAGACCCATGCACAGTATCCAGGTACTTCCAGTCTGCGTACATCAGCGCAACAGCAAAGCCATCTTGTGTTGAACTCTCCCCCACTAATCTACTCCACGCCGATCTCTTTCAGATCCAGTGGAGCACCAAGTGGCCATGAAGATGGCAGCGGCACGCGGCGTAAGATCCAGTAGCATAACATTATGGTATAAGCACTGTTTGTACAACTGTTTCTAGGCTGAAAAAAACAAAATGAATGGACTTTAAGGTCGCTGTTCTTCCATTTCAGAAAGCACAATATGTGTTCTCCTAGAGAGGGTTTCACTTGGCAAGTCGGAGAATCGGGCCAGCATTGCCGAACCTAAGTATTGCCAACCCTAGCTCTGTTAGCCTTGATCACACTGAACTATACACGCAACGGTCGAAGTGTACGAAAAGAAGTAGTGGAACTATGTTCCCTGCTGGCCTGCCCCACTCCCCAAAAGCCCCATTGCCACGCCCTGTCCCAGGCACGATCCAAACCCCCAAACAAACTCACCTGCTGTTTAAGGGAATGTTCAGTGTGGTGAACTGAAGTGCACGTTTCAACTTCTTCCTACACGACTATTTTAAAACGAACCCATTCCAGAACGGTTTCTTCTTAAAATAAAAGTATAGGAACAAAAAAAAGGTAAATAAATAAAAAAAAATGAGCAAAGGATCACCGGTCCCAACCACCACACGTTAGAATAAAATAGATCGATTCGAGGCCGCCCGCCTTCCTCCGAGAGCCCCGTGATCTCAGATTGCGCGCAGTGATCAGAGCAGTGTTAGACTTCAACGCTGAGCTGGGTATTTATTTCACTACCGACTGTACCAACTGCTGCCATTGGCCCGGGGCTGTCATACAGCAGGAGCTGAGCTTTGTAGAGATTGTGCTAATCTAAGCAAACATCTCTACTGATGGAGCTGCCGGCCATCTCTCCCGCAATGCTGGCATGTAAATCCCACGCGGGGCTGCGGGTTAGCGTCTGCGCATGCCCGGCAAAGAGGAGCGCAAGAGAGAGAGGGAGGGCATGCGAGAGTGAAAGTGAGAAGGGGAGAGGAGAATGGGGATAGAGAGAAAAAAGGGTGTGTGGGAGAGAGAGAAAGAAACAGAGACAGAGAAATAGAAAATAGAGTGCTGCTACAGGTACATGGAGAGCGGGAGACAAAGAAAGGGTTAAAGCAAGATGGAGGATGAGAGAAGAAAATGAAAAGAAAGGAAAGAAAGACAGAGAAAGAGGGGGTAAGAGGGGATAAGAGGAGAACGTGATAGGAGGGAACAGGATGAGAGAGACAAAGGAAGAGAGTTAGAGAAAGGGGGGTCGGTACGAGAAAATACAGTGATGCTGCAGGGATATGGAGAACAAAAAAAAAGAGAAGGCGAGGGAAAGATGTGGTGGGAGAGAGGGAGGCGAGAAAAAATACAGCAAAGAAAGAAACATGAAGAGGGAAAAAGAGAGAGGTAGAGATCAGAGAAACAGGATGGGTGAGATGGGGAATGGGAGAGGATGATGTAGAGAGAGGGGGAGAAGAGGGCGAGAGAGAGATAGGGCGGTACATGGTGATAGCGAGCAAGACAGGCAGAAGTGGTTGGGGTGAAACACACTGAGAAAGAAAGAGTGAGATAGTCAAAGAGCAAGAGAAATAAAGAAAGAGCAATAGGGAGAGAGTGGGAGTAAGAGAGTGTAAAGGAGACAGGCATAGAGACAGGCGGATGGATTTAGAAAGGGAGAGAGTGGGAATAAGAGAGTGTAAAGGAGACAGGCATGGAGACAGACAGATGGATTTAGAAAGGGAGAGAGTGGGAATAAGAGAGTGTAAAGGAGACAGGCATAGAGACAGGCGGATGGATTTAGAAAGGGAGAGAGTGGGAATAAGAGAGTGTAAAGGAGACAGGCATAGAGACAGACAGATGGATTTAGAAAGGGAGAGAGTGGGAATAAGAGAGTGTAAAGGAGACAGGCATAGAGAGAGGGAGATGGATTTAGAAAGGGAGAGAGTGGGAATAAGAGAGTGTAAAGTAGACAGGCGGATGGATTTAGAAAGGGAGAGAGTGGGAATAAGAGAGTGTAAAGAAGACGCTTCCTCTTTCTCTCTCTCTCCCGTGCTAACCTCCCCTCTCTTTCTCTCCAGCCTCACTCCTCCTTCTCTCCCCTAACCGTTCAGTTTTGCTGACTGGTCGCCTGGCTCACCTCCAGAGTCTCACAGGTCCCAGGCTCCCCTGCCAGTCTTTGCACTTGCCTCTGGACCTCTGCACTATGCCCAGCACTACTGCGCTTTCATCTTTTATTCCATGAGATGGGTAACCTCTAATGTACTTCGTCATAGGTTCCTTGAGAGAGGTAACATCTCTGCACTTAACCCAAGGCCCTGCTGGACTGGGCGACCTTGTTTCCCCCTCCTCGCTCCCTTGTACCTCTGTCGGTTCACTTGCATGACCTAAATTTACTAGGCCTAGTAAATTCTGCCTTGTCCCCCCTTTGTGTCCCCGCCCTAATCTGGTTTGCGCCTGTTACACTCATCCACTTGCACTGGGTGAAATGCCGTTCAGGCACAGTACGGTAGTTACTTTTTGTTAGATCATTCGGAAACTTCAAGGCCTAAGAATGACTACTGTTTTTTCCTTGCTCCCTTCCTGCCTTGAAGTGCTTTGAAGCACTTCGCTTGTGTGTAAGCGCTGTACAAATAAACAATTACAGGCATATAGACAGACAGATTTAGAAAGGGAGAGACTGGGAGTAGCAGAGTGTAGAGGAGACAGGCATAGAGAGAAATGGAAGGATTTAGAAAGACAAAGCAAGAGGTTGGGAGTAAGAGACTGTAAATGAGATAGGCATAGAGATGGAAAGGTGGATTTAGAAAGTGAAAGCGAGAGGTTGGGAGTAAGAGACTGTAAAGGAAGAGACAGAAGGAAAGGATTTAGAAAGAGAAAGGGAGAGGTTGGGAGTAAGAGACTGTAAAGGAGATAGGCATAGAGACCGACAGGATTTAGAAAAGGGAAGGGAGAGAGTGGGATTAAGAGAGTGTGAACAAGATAGGCTAAGAGATGGGCGGGAAGATTTAGAAGGACAAAGAGAGAGGGTGGCACATCTCCCATGTGTTCTGTAAAACATAAGTATAACACTTTTCTCACCTTTGGGGACACCACAAACTGAAAATAAGAAACACATCCTATGTGGTCTATCCATCCATCAAATGATATCCACCCTTTCCTTCCCATAGAAAACCTCTTCTACATTTACTTCTTACCTTCACTTCACCTTCGTCTTCACATTGTCACAGTGGCAAGGGATATGGTGAGGTTAGGGTCAAGGATAGGCGCGGGGAATAATATGGGTTGGAAAAGAAAAGGGACACGGGGGTCTCCCCCTGTAATGACAGTGTCAATGTTAGAAGTAAATGTATGAAGAGGTAAAGGAGACAAAGTGAATGCATGGCGAAGTGAGTGCAGAAGAAGTAAAGATTACATTGCCCTCGATGGGTATCAAACCTGACCTTATCAAAGCGGCTTGACACTTATCCTTGCAGGTGGGCAAGTCATGAAAAATTGTATTTCCTCTCCCAAAGGGGTGTGCACTTCAGAGTTGTAAAGTTGCACCAATCCCTGACAAAACAAGTAGTCTATTGCACAACCTCGGGGACTGTCTGCATAGTATTTGCTGCCATTTTATTTTGTACCACTTTACCAACACTATTAAGTCCTTATCATTCAAAACTTTTGATGAACATTTAAAGTGCAAAATTTCAAAATCCACAATGTTTTCATTGGCATCAAATGCCAAGGAAACCTTCTCTAGATAGGTACAGTCACTTGTAAGGTGCTCACCCGTGTCGGCCGACACCATCGCAATACGACGAGCCATCGCACCATGTAATCCTTGGACTGATCATTTCTTAGATAGAAACCACAACCATAAAAGGAGAAGCGCTTACTAGAAAGTGAGCAACCGTGCACATGTCTCCTAGACAGCACGCCTATGAAGCTAAATGATGAAATTGAATGGAGCAGCTTAGTTCTGGAGGGACTCCCACACACATTTTTCAGATTTGCCCTATCCCCTCCTAGGATGCTGGCGTCCATATATTTGCTGGCCTGAACCCTTTCAACAGGCACCATATGGGCACCTAATCCTTTCTTAAACCCCATTAGGGTCATCCTGATTATCTGACAGTAAGCACACAGGAAACTGTTCTGCTCACAGACTCACTTTGGGATGCATTCAATTCATGGGCTGTGTCTGATCCTCCACTGAATTCAGTGTTGAGTGCTTTGCCAGTAATAGTTGATTAAAAAGATCAACCACGTTAATCTCATCTAACTTGCCCAGAAGAGCTGTGATATGAACTTGGTTTGACAGGATGAATGGAATTGAATGGGCAGGCGAGTTGGACCCTCCAAAGAACCACTCGGTTCTGAAATAAATGCCATACATTTTGGTGGGTGCAGTGCCCTGCAATGTATACATTGGCCCATGCTGGGGACTCATCAGCACTCAATGGAGGTTGCACAGATGGCACAAAAGTGATTGGTGGGTGTGGAGTGCTTTGCGGTTCTCACTGGTTGGAGCAAGTGAGCATTGAAGGAGGGTACATGACCATTCACAGTTCCCGTTAGCAGGTGAGTACCCCAAACCTATTGGGCCTTGCAGATCCATCGCCCGGGGATGCAGCCCCTCCAGAAAATTCAAGGGTTGCTCCTGGGCCACCCACAGTACTCGTTTCTTGGTGGGGTAGCCTCTACGGTAGGGGTGAGTGAACATTTCTGCCGCAAAACGAATATTGCCGAATTGACACTGCATTCTGCGTTTGCCCGATACGCAAAATCCGCATTACTTTTCCGCTGCAACTGGAATTTCGCCCGGTTTCGTGTGGCTTTCCATGGCGCATGGTTTTTATTCCCATGTTAGTTTCACACTGAGAAACTTTGCATGGATCTTTTTTTCTGATCCGTGCGAGATTTGTGCAGTGACACGATTGGTGATTGGTTCGCCCAGCAACACGAGAAACTTCTTGCAGGTCTTTTATCAATCCGTGCTAGGTTTGCAACAAGAAAAACTTTGTGCAGGACTTTTTTTTTGGTCCGTACTGCTGCGGCATGAGAAACTTTCAGTCAGTCTTTTTCGATCTTTGGTAGTTTCGTGCAACGGCACAAGAAACTTTTTGCAGCTTTTTTATTTGATTCGTGGTAGGTTCGCACAGCAGCAAGAGAAAAAATATTCCGCTCTTTTTGATTTATGCTAGGTTTGCGCAGCAGCACGAAAAACTTTGCACAGCTCATTTTGGGCCGCGAGATGGCACGATAAACTTTGCACCACTCTTTTCGATACGCAGAGGTGGTGGAACGACGGATTTCGGTGAAGCGGATCAGAATCTTCCAGATTTCGCTTGCACGGCAGGTGGAATGGAATTTCACAAATTCACCCAGCCCTATTCTACGGCACACATTAAGACCGGGGTGTAAACATTTTCGATGAATATAGTGCTTAAGTGCAAAGTTTCTTCCTGTGCTTTCGGATTACAGGGAGCAGGCACTTGGTAAGTGGGAGACAAGGGCAGGTAATTAGTCACTTGAAGTCTTGGTTCCCAGTCAATGACTGATTTTATTCTTAGTGGCCATTTGAGGTTTGCTGGGTTTCCAAGTACCCCGGAAGAATATTGATATATAATATGATATGGCATTTATAACGCGCCTATACACAAGTGTTTCAAGGCGCGACGAGGCAAGGGAGGGGGAACAGAGGGAAGACAGACAGCGATCCTACTAGGCCAGGTGTCATTCAGATCGCACAAGTGCATGGGAAGGGGAAGGAGGAAAGTGCATGGGGGGTAAGAGGGAGGGGACAGTGCAGTACATGGGATAATACAATAAATAACAAAAGTAAAAGTGCGGCCAGAAGGTGGCAAGTGCAAGGGTAAGTGCAGACATTAGGTGTCAAGTGCTGGTGGTGGCATAAAGTTATGATTTTTTAACAACCCTCTTCTAACCTTCTGTGACCTTTTAATTAGCAGTTGATTTTCTAAAGCTGATTCGAGAGCTCTTAGAGGCTGAAGGGTGTAAGGCGCTATATAGAAATTGAATAAAGAGATAGATAAAGCTCCCAGAGAGATATTTTGGGCTCAGTTTCCAATAGGCTTTATAGATTAAGCAGAGAACTTTCTGTGTGAATCCATATGCAATAAACAACAGATTTAAGGTTTCCTGTCCTGTCAGCTAGTCCTCAAAATGTATAGCAAATGAGAAAAAAGTAAAAAGAAGGAATGCTCAAGTGGAGAAAGCAAATGACTTGTGCAGACTGGCCTCTGTGCCTGCTGGAAGTCCCATGATGCCCCAGCCTTTAAGGCATCTTCATGCTGTCTCTGGATCCCCCGAATTGATGAGAAATACCATCGACAGCCCAGATCTACAGACCTCCCACCTATAGATGCCAAGTAGTCCCATCTCATGAAGGACACCTTGAGTCAGTCCTGGCTTTCAACTCTATTTGCTGGGACTTGAGTGCTCATAATAACGATGGGAATACAACTGCAGCTCCCTAACCTTTAACTCCTACCCCAGGACTGGCTCAGGATGTCATGCCCTTGTAGAATTGCATTGTATGATAGGATATGATAAGTCATTTATAACGCGCATGTACACAAGTGGGCCTGAACATCCGATCCTGTGTTGTCACAGGAAAATCAGTTGATCCAGAGAAATTATATGATATGACAGGTCATTTATAACGCACTTAATACCCAGAGGTTTCTAAGCGTGGACCCGGGGATCGAACCTGTGATGGTCCATGTCGTCTTGCTTCCAAGGCAACCACGTTGCCCCTGAGCTATCCTCCCAAGACGACCTTGCTGATGCAAACAAACGCTGTCTCCCAATAAGAGAAGATGTTTGGAAACTCCATTAAGTGTGTGGTGTGGTATCTTGCTGCATGCTGGGAAACAGATGGCTTTAGCATTACCATGTGTAGCCAAAGGAGAAGGCCACTGGTAGGGTGGCTTTGGCTGTCCTGCTTGAGCAGAGGACAATGTCTCACTTCCCTAAATGCTTCACAGAGCTTGTACGGAGCTTGTAAAGCTGTCACTCAGCCACCCTGGCTTACCTGAAGGATGCCTTCAGACTAAGGGTGTGTGCATAGGAGACACCGCATGGGCTGCTTATGTGTGTGAGAGGGAGCTCTGCATTGGGAGCAGCTTTTGGAGACCACTTAAAGGCCTGCCTCTACCCAATCCCCGCGCATACACATGTACAAACACCTACACATTTGCATCCATTTTCCACGTGCATCCCCTCAACGGGACGCCTGCAAACAGTGGCCATATTGTGGGAATCTGGGATGTAGATTTCTTGGCAGGCGGGGCCCAATACCCTGTCCCTCCTGGGCCCTTCTTACCCACAGGGAAATCCCGAGAAAGCCATTGCTTTCAGTGCTGGGTGACCTCTGTGAAGGTCGTTTCTTAATATCTCCAGTTTCATCAACGCTGTATGAATGAAACAATGTAAAATTGTAGATAGATAACTATCGATTACGTGAACATATCTCAACATGTGACTAAGTCACTAACAGGATTGGGCCGCGCGGAAGCCAGGCCGGCCTGGTGTAGGAGTTAAACAGCGAGGTTTTGATAACTTTGGGGGATTCCTGTTGGCTCTGATTGGTAGCACGACTGCGGAAGAGACAGGCACTAGAGACCAAGAAGGCCCTGCTGCTGGACCACTCTCACCCAGTGGCTCACACCATTGCTTGAGGGGAGAAGAGGATGGAGTACCGAGCCAAAATGGGCATGGTAAGCAGCTCATAGAGAGCCTTAAACTAGACTCCTTTGCAGCGGTAGCAGTATACCAGAACATTTGTGGAACTGTGGTCTCGGGAGGGGAGAGGGTAGGCGGAAACATGGCGCAACATGCCACAAGGTGTTGCAGTTGGGGCATTGCAATAGTATAAGTGACTAGTAACGAAGGCTCCTATTACAACTTTACACTTGCACAGGGACATGAATGGACAAATCCTCTAGATAGAATGGTGAATATGGTCATAAAAAGTAGAGGAATGGTAAACAGAACAAAAATATAAATAATGGCACACCGCTCCCAACCGTTCCCGCTCACTGCTCCTTTGGTATTGGAAGCCAAGTCAAAGCTCTCAGGGCATCTGTGTTCTTGTATTCCACTTCATGCAGGATTCCTCCGGCTTCGAAGCACTGAAATAAGAGGTGCCCATATTACCCAACTTTGATGTTCCTCAATTTATCAACCTCAGAAGTCTGAAGGGCTAAATCACTCATACCAACCACCCCCCAGACCCGCTCAGACCCCGCAGGACACAAACTTGCAAAGTGCTGGATGTTCACATGTCAAAGACCAGCACTTTACCCGTAAGCCATCCACCCGGCAGCGACTGCACACCATGTAGGCTGAATGCCTTAGTGTGTGTAATCCGGGTGCAGCCAACCACCAAAGTGTGCTTTGGAGGGTTTAACTGAAACTTGCCCACCTCTGCCAGAAAAGTAGGTTTTCCTTCCAGAACAACGACCCTTGGAAAACAGTCCCTAAAAATCAAGTGCATAAAGTCAACGCAGCTCTTTTGAAAACATTGTAGTAGAGGCAGTGGTAACGGCCAAAAATGTTGCCCTTACAATTCCGACTCCCGAAATTCAGACTTTTTTTCCCCAACCCCTTGTACACCACATATACATGTGGCGGGTGGGGTTTGCAATATAATAGTAGTATGGTGGACTGCGGGGGTCTTGCCCCGCATAGGTATGTGGTGTAAAGGGGGTTTAACATTTTTTAAAAAGGATCACAGGCAGCCAGGAGTGAAACTGTGGCCTGCAGGCAGAAATGTGCTTAGAGCAGGCTTTTGAGCCCTGTGCTTTTATACCAGCTTTTCAGGCCTCCAAAGCATAACTCGCCGGCTGTAACAAGCGGCCCTGTAGATGCTGGCTCACAAGAAATAAGCTATATATTCATTGAATTCCAATGAGCTCATCCTGATCTCCATGCCATACCGTGGAGGTGTGAAAGGCGGCAGGGCAGCGATGCACAGAGGGTGAAACCAGCATGCGGGCATAGATGGGAACAGCGCTTCAGGCCAAATCCCAGCAGCTCAGGTTGAAGCACAGTATAAAAACAAAGTTTCATTCAGCCCTACCGGGCTGACTACCACAGCGAGAGAGGATGCAGTGGCGCGCGGAGGTGGAAGCGCGCGGCTGCAGATGGAAGAAAGACTAAAGTGATCTGTCTCAACTGTTGAATCCGTTTTCAGAAAATGTCAAGCAGACAAACACGTTTCTCTGCCAAAGTCTGCTTTAGAAGGCCAAGATTCCTTTCAAATATGCAAATATACTTTGATATTTGCTATCATGGGATTTAAAGTTTAAAGAGATATTGAGCCGCAGCAAGGGAGAAAGACTGTGCACCGCGCTTAGCAATGAGAATCAAATTCCGCAACACATTAAATCCATGAAGGTTTAGCTTTCGAAAATTGAAAGAAGTGTCGTCATCAAATTTACTGCAGAGCATTCTATTTGGAAGTTTAAACCAAACTGTTGGCATCCACCATGGGCAGGCATGGATTTGCTACTGAAATCTCCCAAATCATCAAGTGATAGTTTAGCTCCTTTATATTGGTGCTTGCCTAATGAGACATTCCAGGTTTCTGAACAAAAGGATTTGTACTCAGTCATATTTGGATCTAGGGATTTTCTCAGAATCATGTACCTTGGTCAGATTCAGGAGCCGGGATTAATCCCGGGATGAGGACAGGGGGCAAGGCAGGTGGGCAGGCTGGGAAAGTCAAGCAGTTTTGCAGGGACCACTCAAATTGAGCATGGAGAAAAATTAGGGCGTAGAGACCGCAAGTGCAACTAACCCATTTAGGAAATAAAATCTGTCCCAAAGGAAGAGGACACGTTCCATTTACTCCCCTCCACAATCTGTTCAGAATGTCTCTCAAAGTCACCCCTTTGAAAGAAGCTTGCTGCTTCCCATCAAATCTGATTTGTTATCTTCTGTACGTTCTTGTGTGATCAAAAGAGCATTGTTCCTCCTGTATATAAATACATAAATAAATAAATAAACAAATAAATAAATAAATAACTAAAATTATGCCGCGGTCGGGAACCTTCAGGTGAGCGGCTCCCTTCCAGAAGCAGTTCACATCCTGGAGGTGAACGAGCGACTCACCTTCAAAAGGTGCTTTCATTCCTGGAGGAGAGCGAGCGACTCACCTTCAAAAGACGCTTTCATTCATGGAGGTTAGCAACTCCCTTTCCAGTGATGATTTCATTCCTGGAAGTGAGTGGTTCCCCTTCCTGAAGTGCTCTCATTTCGGGAGGTGAGCGGCTCCCTATCCAGAGATGCTTTCATTCCTGGAGGTGAGTGGCTCCCCTTCCAGGAGCGTTTTTATTCCTGGGGGTGAGTGGATCCCCTTCCAACTGTGGTTTCATTCCTGGAGGTGAGCAGCTCCCCTTCCAGAGGCACTTTCATTCCATTAGGTGAGCGACTCCCTTTCCAGTGATGCTTTCATTCCTTCAGGTGAGCTTCCCCATTCCAGAAGCTGTTTCATTCCTGGAGGCGAGAGAGTGGCTCCCCTTCCAAAGGTGCTTTCATTCCTGGAGGTGAGTGACTCCCTTTCCAGAGATGCTTTCATTCCTTCAGGTGAGCGTCTCCCATTCCAGAAGCTGTTTCATTCCTGGAGGTGAGAGAGTGGCTCCCCTTCCAAAGGTGCTTTCATTCCTGGAGGTGAGTGACTCCTTTTCCAGGGATGCTTTCTTTCCTGGAGGTGAGCAGTTCCCCTTACAGGGGCATTTCATTTATTTAGGTGAGTGACTCCCTTTCCAGAGATGCTTCCATTCCTTCAGGTGAGCGGCTCCCCTTCCAGAAGTATGACATTTCCGGAGGTAAGTGACTCCCTTTCCAGAGATGCCTACATTCCTGGAGGTGAGCAGCTACCCTTCGAGAGACACTTTCATTTCTTTAGGTAAGTGACTTCCTTTCTCGAGATCCTTTAATTCCTGGAGGTGAGCGGATCCCCTTCCAGAAGTGTTTCATTCCTGGAGGTGAGAAGCTCCCCTTCAAGAAGTGCTTTTATTCCTGGAGGTGATTAGCTCCCCTTCTAGAGGCACTTACATCGCTGCAGGTGAGTGGCTCCCCTTCCAAATGAACTTTCGATCCTGTAGGTGAGCGGCTCCTCTTCCAAAAGTGTTTCCATTCCTTCAGGTGAGCAGCTCTGCTTCCAGTGGCTCTTTCATTCCTGGAGGTGAGCGGCTCCCCTTCCAAAGGCGCTTACATTGCTGCAGGTGAGTGGCCTCCCTTCCAGAGGTGTTTTCTTTCCTGCAGGTGAGTGACTCCCTTTCTAGAGGCACTATTGTAGAGGAGCAGGTAGACATGTCATTCCTAGCTCCCACCACCTCACCTCCATCATATTGGAACAGCAGGACATGAGCATTATGTGACCACAGGTATTATCCCAGTACCACAATCAGTGTATGAGAGATGATATGCCTTAGGACAACCTTATGAAATGTGCCCCTGCACTGAAAAGGTGGAAGGATGTCGGCACATCTGACATCGAAGATCTATAAGTGAAACTGGATGAGGGCAGAGGGATGTCAATAAGGAAAGACACAATGACGCACTGAAACAATATGAAAATACTTAAAGAATGAAGATGTAACTGGAGAATGAGAGAAATATGTAATCAAAGACGAGGAAATCATATGCATCAAAGAAATAAGTGAGGAGAGATGAAATGAGTGTATATACGCAGAAATGCAAGGTAGTTGAAACATATAGAAGCTTGCTGCAGAAGAAAACATAACGTGGCTCAGGCAGCCAAGATGGAAAGAGGAACGTTAGACTCGTATTGAAATCAATCAAGCTACCTCAGAAACAGACCAGAGCTGCAGAGGCGGGAGATGCTGTAAAACAGCTTTGTGTGAGGAATAACAAGGAATCTATTGGCCTAGTATCAAGGATGCCACTTCAAGGAATAATTGCAAGGCACAAAGGGAGTCAAGAGGATAAGTCATGTATGTAAGACATATTTCTCTTAGATTAAGCAAAGAAGAAAGCATCTGCAAGAGCCAAGTATTGGACAATCAAAGATGCAAAAAGCCTATGCAAGGTGGAGAAAGAAAGTCTCTAGAGGCCAGGAGGAGTAATGACACCCAGCTTAATTAAATAAAATAAAAGTAAATAAAAAGTTGAAATGGACAATATCGTGGTCGCCTCACATGTGATTCAGAAGTCAAAAACAAGGGCTATTCATTAAGTTCCAGCCGAAGACATTTGTGTACCTACACTTCCTTAAATGTCCCAGAACAGAGAACAGGCTGCAAGGTCAATTATAAAGGAGAAGCCTTGGCTTGGGGATTGACCGACGAGAGATGATGGACTAATTGGGAAAGTGGGGAATAATCTGGCGTTACTCTCGGCACCTGAGTTTTGTTTTGCTTACGTGCTGCTAACGAGCCAAATGTCCAAGGATGGGAGAGAATGCCAATCTATGTAGCAACACAATGTACAATGCTGCACAGACCAACCCGCTGCTGGTATTCTGCAACAATCAGTATTATACGTATTTAGAGGTGGTTCAAGGCGTGCCTATTAGATAAGGGGCATCCGGTAATTTTACTAATACTTATATAATATATAGGCACATATGTTCCCTTACCAATCCCTCCCTTCATTAGGTTTAACAGTTTGCCACGTAGGATGATGTCATAGATGATGCATATCGAGAAATAAAGCCTTGTTTAATCGAAATTGAAGTGTGAGTGCGTGGAGTACAGTTTGTTTTTTGCCAGATTGCCCTACTGTTTTTATGCTGAGAATAAAGTAGTACTTTGCCTTATTTTATGAGCCCGTCCGGTTAGTTGGGTCTCAGATCATTATTGGCAATTCCATCTGGCACATGACACGCTTCAGGGTGCTAAAGCACACTTTAATTCCTGGTGGTGAGCAGGCTCCCTCCTTGTGGCTGCCATCCTTTGACCACTTCCTGTGGCTTCTGCATTAGTTGTACTCCAGATGTAAAGACGTGTTGCTCTTCCTTCAGCTCCTCTATTCAGGAACTGTAGATAGCTACCAAGTGCCCATGTCATTTCAGGTAAATTTTCCCAAAGCATGCTGGGACTTGGAGTTTAGTTGTCCCATTGTGAGCATGGGCCTACACGTCCTGGCGTGAAACGTTAAAAGGCATGACAGGCTCATTGTGTCATTCATAACATGGGACCATTTGGCAGCTTTGGCTCTCCAGATGTTTTGAACTAAACATCTGATCAGCCCTACACTGGAATGCAGCTGTTGTAGCAGGGTCTTGGAGCCTTGGAGAAGCAGAGACATCGCTGGGGGAGTGGTTGGCGGGTGTGGGAGGAGACCCCCCTGCCAATAATGAGTACATGGGGGAGGGTGAGCTGTGGTACAGGACAGCACTGGTGCGATGAGCAGACTTGAAGTGCATTGGGTGGTGTGTAGAGGAACGGGTGTGGGGAACGCACACAGAGAGGGTGAGGTATATAAGAAAGGAACCTAGGAGGTGGTCTGAAGAGAATCATGGCGGTGAGGAATTGAGGAGGCCCAGAGAGTGAGGACAGTGTGCTCGCAGAGCAGACCAGCAGAAGCAAGACCTGCGGGGTAATGACCCTGAACCAAATTCATTCATCAAAACAAGGCCTGTCAATCACCGAAGGGTCTGAATGTCAGAGAGTTGGGAATGACATCACTCCACCCTTGTCAATCATTCCTTTTGGAGTAGTTAGCCTTAAGGAATTGTATCCCTTTTGGAATAGTTAGCCTTGAGGAAATGTATCCTTTTCAGAGTAGTTAGACGTGAGGAAATGTATCCCTTTCAGTGTAGTTAGCCTTGACGGAATGTACCCCTTTAGGAGTAGTTAGCTTTGAGCAAATGAAACCCTTGTGAAGAAGTTAGCCTTTTACGAAATTGTATCCCTTTTGGAGTAATTAGCCTTGAGGAAATGTTATCCCTTTTGGAGAAGTTAGCCTTCAGGAAATTGTATTCCTATTGGAGTAGTTAGCCTTGAGAAATTGTATCTCATTTGGAGTAGTTAACCTTGAGAAATTGTATCCCTTTTGTGGTAGTTAACCTTGAGGAAATGTATCCTTTTCACAGTAGTTAGCCTTGTGGAAATGTCACCCTTTCTGAGTAGTTGTCCTTGAGGAAATATATCCCTTTCAGAGTAGTTAGCCTTGAGGGAATGTACCTCTTTTGGAGTAGTTAGCTTTGAGGAAATATATCCCTTTTGGAGTAATTAGTTTTGAGGAAATGTGTCTTGCATGATTTTGAATATCCTTTGAAAAAAACAATATCCACAGATTTCTTTTTTTATTAAAAATAGCACAGAACCTAAAGTCTTTGTTGGTTTCTTCCAGCTGTTCAAGTTCACATTCCTAACTGCGCATATGGAGAGGTCATCAACAGCAGTGGAAGTTGCCTTCCCATTAGCCAGTGCCTGTTGGCAGGATTTCACCCATTTCATGGGATCCCATTTGAACAGCGACATTTGTTAAATCAGATCAGGTTCTACAAACTTTGTCTCTCCAAATTGGTATTACAACTCCCATGAGCCTTTGCCTTTATAGACAATGGTAAGAGATCATCGGAGAAGTAAAAAGGTCTGGAGAGTCACAGGTTCCATAACCCTTATTTTAAATAATCCACTTAATGACAGTAGTCAAATGGACCACATTGATTGTTCTACTAATGGCATTACTTAAATGACAGTGGTAGCACATGGAGCGTGTTTTGGCTATATCATAATTTTCAGATTTGTGCAGTGTTACTTACACCTCTTAGGCTGGTCCTAGTGCAATGAGTGAGGAGGAGACCTTTAATTCATTAAAGGGCCCAAATCTACCAGGTCTCAACTACATGCAAGTTGCCTGTGGAGATGACAGAATATGTGGTTTTAAATTTTGACACACAGATCTATTGTATGCAGAGAAGATGTACTTGGAATCAAACATGTTCCTGTCACTTTAAATAGCCTGTTTCCCTGGATCACTATGGCGATAGACTCCAAGAGAATTTATAGAGCCAGACATAGGCTCAGGATGATGACACCGCGACCACTACGGATTCATAAAGCTTTTCTTGAAGACTATGCGATGGAAAGAGCCAAAGAGAGTCGATTCGGAACACCAAACGTCAACCGCGCGGTGAAGCCAGAAAAGCAGTGCACAATCTGTGCCAAAGCCGGTCCTACTGCTGTTGGCACTGCCAATGACCACTCGGTGGTGAAGACATCTAAGCCAGCTTGGCTGCTTCTAGTCTGTTGTGACTCTTTGTTCTGCATGTTAGTTTTAGGCCTAAACTCATCGTCCCACCAAATATTATTATGTATTCTAGCAGTTGAAGCGGTTGAGAGCGGTGCTCCTCCACTTGTTTTTTAAAAAGTTTTACCGTTCCTATACTTTTATTTTAAAAAGGAAACTGTTCCGGAATTTTTGAGTCTTAAAATAAAAATGAAGTGCTGCAGAAGTGTTTGGCAGTGCGGGAAGGCGTGTGAATCTCCTGTGTCTCCAGTGTGATTTGAGGAGTGTGTACCTTTAACTCCTTTCAACACGAACATTTGAATTGCAGAAAGCCTGCAAAGTGCAGCAAAGTGCTGCAGAAGCGTTTGCATAAAGCCTGTGCAGCAAAGTGCTGCAGAAGTGTTTGGCAGTGCGGGAAGGCGTGAGAATCTCCTGTGTCTCCAGTGTGATTTGAGGAGTGTGTACCTTTAACTCCTTTCAACACGAACAATTGAATTGCAGAAAGCCTGCAAAGTGCAGCAAAGTGCTGCAGAAGCGTTTGGCAGTTTTCAGCTGGGTTCAGGGACGGGCGACAGATAAACGCCCAGAGTAGATGCTTTTGAGGCCATCTTTTTTGCCGTTCTCCCCGTTCTTTCCGCAAGTTCTCAGTGCTTCTGGAGCAGAGTGCTGTGTAACAAGAGGCATTTCCTGGTTTCCTTTGCTCTGCGTATACAAACGTTTTGGATTAATTGAATTTCCTGTGCCACACTTGTCCAGGTAAACCAGTGAGCTTTCTTACAGTGATGTGTGAGATATATTTATGGAATCACTGGTAATGTGGGGAGTACTTCCCCCGCCAATCATCAGCACCACACAAATAGACCTTGATATTCTATCTAGCCCTGTCTGTGACCCATCTGGAACTAGTGAATCCCTCACCCTTTAGCAATGTTAAGCCAAGAACCAGGCCAGTGTACAGAATTAATATATATACTTATTACAAGAATAAGAAAATGATTATTTGCACACAATTACAGATCACGTCACCTCACTCTGTGACCCAGAGGTCTTTCTTTCCTGACAATTAGTGTTTCTACAAATGGAGAACACTTGTTTCAGAATAACTCAGATCACAAACTCTTTATCCCCACAACATGTGCAGTTAAAGCACTTGCCTGGGGTTCACTTTTAATAACATGTAGCAACTTGAATCATGACCAGATCCGAACTAGGCACTAATGCTCCTCTTTATATAAAGTTTAATTTAAATAAATTGCCACAATTTCCTTTGCGAAAACAATTTCAAACATCAATCTATATGGTTATCTTCATCTGTGCTTAGCAAGACATTACAATATTGTTTAACTGCATCACATGTAACACAAATCTTGACTGGTGTTGCACTTTAGCAAAGCTAACAGTCTTATTGCACAACAAACCTTTCAGAACAGACACTTTTCATTTATTTTTGGAACCCTTTCTCATCACCCCTCTGCCATACAAAATGTCCCTTCTCTCAGGAATACTTTCCCACTTTCTGCAGAAAATGTGCTTTTGAAACCAGGAACTCATGTTTAACTTTGGGAAGACGCTTTTTCTGTCCCAGCACAAAAACCCAGACATTTAGTTTTCATTCAGCACCCCTCTGCTTAAAGGCACGTTCTGAGGAATGAAGAACTATTAGGAATGTTGTTTTAGACAAGGACACCCCTTCCCTTGAGGGGGTTGCAATGGAGGCCCAAACTACCAGCCCTGTGCAGGCCAGATAGGCCGGGAAAATCCTGGGCCCAAAGATGAAAGTGTCAGAGTAAGTAACTAAGGCATGTTTATTGAACAATTATAAAACAGGGGAAGCAGTAAAGCACACAAGTCCCAAAGCTCTCTACCTTCTTAATATGAAAAAATGCTTTAAAAGGCAAAAATACATCACTTCCGACATCACAACGTTATCTGGGTTAGTAAAACCTACTGGGAAATGGTATTGGGTTAGTTGCCTCATATCAGTATAGAATGTGTAGGGGTCAACATTCTGATTGATTTTACTCCATCTGATGGTTCCGCTGAGGGTGAGTATATGTTATTTCTATACTATACACTATATGTCATTTCTATACATTTCTATACTACTTGATTGGCTAATGCAACTTTGTTAAAAAACAACATTATTTGAGCACAATGATTCACCAACCTTGAGCGATGAGCAATATTTTATGGCAGGGGGTGGACATCCATGTGGCGCTTTTCCCATTCATAAACCACCATTTGCAATGTCCTCTTCTCCCCCAAAGCCCAGCCCCTCTCTGTGGATCGGCTTCTGGAGTTCAGTTATGTAGGTGAAATGATGGGAGGGATTAATCCACCCACTGGAGTATTTATTTTGCACTTTTCAAATTTACACCTAAAAAGTCACTACATGGCCAAAGTTTGTATCTAAGAAATAACCCTAACAACATATGTTAGGGTTCTCTTGCTGGTTCTTTTGAGACTTGTCTGGTCTCGGGACAATGTTGTAAGTTCAAATGGCTTTTTACAGGAGTTATCCAAAAATTATAATACTTATCAACATGACATTTTCTACCCAGATATCCAATTTATTAAGTTATAACTTCCCTGAATCTCTGCTTTGTGATATTTTCTGGGGAGTTAAAAATAAATATTTTAGGTTGTAACTCTCGATGGTCGTATTTTGATGGGGGTGACTTCAATAAATAGGACTGCTCTGCAGAGTTTTTGTGATACTTGAATCATTATGGTGCGACTTAAGATTCTTGGAAAATGAACAAACTATGATTGTCCATTTTAACTTATGGGAATCTTTAAACATATATGCAGATCCTGACTTTCATTTCACAGTTAAGTTAAATTTACCCTCAGATTGTGCTCCAGTCCTTTGCTGCTCCGTTGTAGACTTTAGCCTGCAATTACCTCATTAGCCTTTCTTCTTTCAGGGCTAATGGTCAACTTGTTGCTTATCTCAGAGAACAGGCCCCAATAAAATGCCTTCTTGTTCACTGCCTAAGTTTTCTGAATAGAAACTGCAGTCATTTCTCTGAAAACTGCAACTTAGGTTTCATTTCTCCTGAAACAGAACTGATGTTGGTGACTGTTCCAATACCTTTGAATCATAAGGTCTATTTTTAATATGATTGCCTCTTGCCATCCAGGTTCATTTTCCCAACAAGATATGTTCACATTGTTTTGGCAAAGGACATTTTGACTCTGTGTTTATTATTTCCGCTGCAAAATGCACCCACTTCCATGAGTGCAGTTTCTATGTTTGCAAATTACATGCTTTCCATGTACAATAAACCTTTAATTGTTATGGCTTTTTCAATCACATGCATGCTCCAATCTGTAAGTGGATTTCTCTTTATTTGAAACAGCATTATTATGATATGTGGCAGATGTGAATGAAATACTGCCTTTTCAGTTTCACATTCATCTCGGTATGTTTTCAATGTCTTGCATTTTTATTTTATTTTTTAGGCCCAACGTGGCTAAATGCAGGTTCCTTCTTCTTGGGCAGAATATATTCCACAGGTGGGCATATCAGTTTTTCTGACATTATGGTCACAGCCAACATGATGAGTGTCCTTAAGTGCGGGATACCAGAGTAGATTGGTATATCCAGTGTGAATGTTTTCATACAGTGATGGGCATATCATTTTTGCTGACATTATGGGCAAAGCCAAAATGAAGCACATCCTTAAGTGAGGATATAGGCCTACATTGGGGCAGCCATTATGAACATGTTTGCTAGCAATGGCATGGAATCTTTACTGGCATAATGGGCAAAGCCAACATGATGAGTGTTCTTAAGTGGGGGTATTTGTCTACATGGGTAGAGACATCATGGGCATGTTCTCCTACAGTATGAATACTGGCTTTATGGACAAAGTCAACAGAAGTATGTTCTTACATTGGGATACTGGAATATATTAGCAAGGCCAGCATGGATAGGTTTGGGCACAGGTACCATGAGAATATCTTTTTACATTGGCAGAACCCTGGCATATATTTTGAGCAAAAACTTCCTGAAAATGCATTGCAAAATGTTCCTGTATACTGTTGGTGACCCTCCATCTTTTGTATATATTCATGTTACCCTACAAAACTGATTGTAAATTGTGTGTTTATTTTACCCAATGTTTGCACAGAAAATGTACTTCAAAATGATCAATTTTAACACACGATTTAAAATAATCTTTGGGGAGAGGACCTTCCTGGAATCTCCTTCATTTTTTCGGGCTTCATCATGGTGCTCTCTCGCGCCCATTCATAGAACATGTAAGATCCCTCCAAATAAAGCAAAACACCAGCCTCCACTGCTAAGTATCTGTATCCTGGTAACTGCACGGAATTCTCAACTGGAAGTGCCCGTGAGTATAAACATGCTGATCATGAGAACTGCGTTTAGAGTGACATCACTGAATGTGTGCAAAGTTGCAGCCACTGTTGCTCAGAATTGATTCAAATGTTTTAAAACATTCACCACCAATAACTGTACCTAGTTCTCTATGACGGGAATATGTGATTCTGATTCCGACGAGAGGGGGGAATGTGAGCAAAGTTTATAAACAGATCTTGATAAGAGAATGTATGATAACTGGGCAGTTAATTACAACCAAACATACCCCAGTGGGATGAAGACATGTAGGGGTTAGCTTGCTAAGAAGCAGTACGGTTACAGCAGGAATAGCTCATGTAAACCTGCAGATTGGTCTGCAATCCCCAGGCAGATTTGGGGAGAATCAAAGGTGCTCATCCTTGGGTCTTTTTCACACCATCACAGTACAGGTTATATTATTTGGTTATTATAAAGTGTATGTTTGCATTAAAAATAGAGAAAATTACCCTCCAACCATACTAACTGTGCCCTTGGCATGGTGCAAAACCCTAGGTGGCAGTGGTGGACCGCCTTGCTAGGTGGAGGGGTCAGCGAAAGGCTGACCCCATTGCTCAAGAACAATGATTTAAACAGAAGCAAGGGACACTTTGTGATGTGTGCAATGTACTGAGTTTCAACAGGAGCCTTGGTTTCTTTAATTGTCCGGCTACAAAATCTTTAAAAACGTGAACTCCTAAAAATGTGAGCCTTTTTTTTCTAAAGACTAAAGCTCCCGCTCATTTGCAGGAGCTTCAGGCTTTAGAAAAAAAAGCCTTGGCTTTCAGCAGCCTCACCTTTTCAGCCTTAATGGTGCTATTGCCCCTCACCCGGCATCTCGGCACTATCCCCTTCCAGGCATCCTTTTAGGTAATAGAGGCAGATATCAGTATCCTCTCCCGGCTGACTTGCAGGGGTGCCTGTAGCACATTAAGCTGGAGCTTGTGAAGGGGGTGTGGCTTAACGAACCAGCAGCCCCTCCCCCATTAGGGCACGACCTTTTGATGAGCTCCTGCTCGTTTTCCAGTGCCGCTTAAGGCACTGCAATCACCACTATTACTTTGACAACCAACAATACAACATGAGTGTTTCCTCGAGAGGGGGAAGGAATCACTACTGCGGTTACAATGTTAACACCTTGAAGCTAATATGTTTAAATAGGTATAAAGAATCCCTATTAACATGAAGACATCCTACTCCACCAACGGGGATATAGATATATGTAATACAATAAAGAGCAAGATGATACATGTTGTTTACTTGCCTCCAACCCCCTTACACAGGAACTCTATAAGGTTTTCCAGCATCACTAGTCCTGAAAAAATGGACCTTCTGCTATAACTAATTTACACAAATGTCTAACAAGTTTATTATTCAAATAATTCAAACTGAATTTAAACAAAAATAAAACAAATATAAAACATCAGATAACTTATTTATACGACACAGAAGATATCACATAACACACAAAAAAATCTCAATGTGTCACTAAAACAACAAGCATCCCAACATGTTTCTGTTCTTAACTGCCCAGTTCAGGCGAACATTCTTCAGGGGATAAATTTAAAAGCATCCACTAATCTCTTCCACACCGTGTTGAAAGGGTAGATTCAGGCACCCAAGAGGGTAAAAGGAAAACAACCTCAAAGCCTTTAAATGGTGAAACGTCAAAGCACGTCACAGGATGACAAATTTGCTGGTTTCCCTCCAAATGAGAAATTAATACTTCAACAAAGCGTCACAGTCCGCTACAGTATTGCCACACCTCCACAAATGTATGGATCAAGACTGCAGTTCACGATTCAGTAATGAACAAGTTGAAATGGAAACATCCATACCATCAAGCAATAAAGTACAGAGTCAATCTATACACACGGAGGGGTTTATTCACTCCACTTGTAGCATTCACACATACTCGGCCAGCACTCAATTCAGAGGAGTCATGGCTGCTGCACAATCTCAAAGCGTCTATGGTTGCCATAGATGGTTGCCATAGACGCTTTGACATGTTGTCTTATAAAAAGAATGCAACCACTGCGAACACAGTGTTAGCATTTTGCCAACAACTCCAGGAAAGCAAAATGAAAAAAGCCAGGAGCAACACAACTGAGGTTTTATCCCACTTGACGCATGTATGTGAAAATACGTACTGTGCTGTGTGAAGCAAAGTTACAGTACTGTCCATTGTAAACAAATAGCAGGTCAGAAGCACTGACTACCATTGCTACCATACTTGGGAAGATACAGAGAAAGGAATTGAGCACATCAACCCCTTTTCTTTCTGCATGAGGAAGAGTCGACTGGAGAAAGTTCTGTGTTGCTTATTTAGCCGGGATCTGCAACCTGTGGTGCACCAGATGTTTTAGACTACAACTCCCATGATCTCGCACCATTGACTACGCTGGCTTGGTCTAATGGAAGTTGTAGTCCAAGCCAAAGGTTACAGACCCATGATGTAAGGAGTCAAGGAGTAGGAAACCGGAAAAGGCAAGTGTGCTCTACACATACTCAACACTTAACCCAGACATCTTGCAGTGCCTTTGGTGCTATAGAAAGGACGTCTTCATGTATGATCTGTTTCTATAACAGCTTGAGAGAATGCAACATGTTTTACTCGGTTCCATGTCATTTCATCGTTGGGTGAAATTTCGTGTTTTTTTTTTTCTTCGAGGATACTTTAACGAAAAAACTCATTGAAATTGATTTATTTTTTATTTTTGAGGGGTTCCTCCCAAGTCCACCATCCACTATTATTTTTGTACCTATTCCCGAACACCCACACCCCATATATATATACTTTTCTAACACCCCCTAAAAATGTCTAGGAATTTTTCCCTTATAGTATCCTCGGAAATAAAAAACACGAAATTTCATCCAACGATGAAAGAACGCTATACCGTTTTACTACTCTTGGGTTTTGGTCACTCCTGCCTTAAAGGCCTACCAACTTGCTCTGCTACAATCTCAATGCAGTTTACAAATCCTCACTGCGTGAGGGAAGATGAAAAAGGAAAACACTTGCTGTTCTTTTTCAAACCTGATGTATTTATGGAGACTGAAGTGGCGTTACGGTACCCTTGCCCCAACTTGAAGGCGTCGAATTATTGATCTCATGCCTGCGTGCAAGTTCCAGATATGAAAGCCAAGGCCAGTGTTCTGTGTAGCACACAGGAAGCAGAACACAACTGGAGGTCGGAAGGAGACCAAGCCTTCAAAGGTTTCTCTGGGAGAAGTAACCGCCTTCATCCTCCTGCGGAAGCCTTCTGGCTCCAAGCGTCCCATGTGGCCCGTGCAAGCGACTGCGGACACTTTGCTGGTGCAATCTCCAGCAGTGCTTTGCTGCTGGACGGAAGAAAAGCCAGCTGTGATGAAGGACTTTGGCTCGCCTCCTGCCTGGCCTGGGCCAGGGCACCCTGCAGGTGCTGAAAGGAGTCTTGCTTTTTCAAGTCAGCAGAGTTGATTGAAGGCAAAATATCTTTCGTCCGGTTCAGCAACATCTGCCCAAATGCCAGGTGGATGGTGCAGGCAGATTACAAACATTTTAGAGAAGTCGAAACTTTTTCCAAACCTGTTCCGAAGGAGGAGTGCAAGTGTCACTTCTCGTCTCTAAATATCATTATTTGAGAAAACATCCCCTACTATTTATTTCAAGTGCCGACCACTTCCATGACACTCTGACACCTGTCATTTACAATGTGCAAGAGTAATTATGCCTCCCTGGGGCCTTGACCTTCCACACCAATTCTTCCCAGCTCCTGTCTATCCACAGCACTTAGCATCTGCACACCCTCCGCTCTGGAGGCTCGCACCTACAACTGCCGCGGCCCAGGCCCTGTAGCACTCAACATTCCTAGCACGTCTTCTATGGCTCTTCCTCGAGCTCAGACGCCCTAGCACTTACTACCTCCTCCCTCTTCCATTCTGCACTTGGCACGTTCTGAATTCTCACAAGGCATAGTAGGTCCGCCCCTCCCCCCTCTGTTCTTAATTATTGGGTTGCAATGTATTTCCCTCCCCTGCTCCCTCCCAGCTATGTGGATGCTTTGCAACAGTATCGTATTATTGTATGATTGTCTGAAAAGCAAACAGTAGATAAATAAATAAATAAATACATGCGGTGGCCTCACTAAACGTACTATAAATTACTAAAGTATTATAAATGCACCATCCAGAGCAAAGCCTGAGTAATCATATAACTCGGGTAACCATATAAAGTAGCAACCAACGTACCGCTCGAAGAACCTACAAAGAGCATTCTGCAGTAACATCCACCGCTTCAACTAGCGTACAATTCAAAGTAATGTGCAAAGTCCCACCCACAATATAATCCAGATCAGTAACAATCCAAATTACTGCCTAAAATAAAGTCCAAAGTACTGTCCAAAGTACCACTCATAATCAGAAAACCACTCAAAGTACCATACATAGCACAACTCAAATGATCCAACAACATATCATGCATAGGAACATCTAAATACCACCTACCCTGCAGCTAAAATACCAAAGTTCCACCGTAGGTACAATCCAAAACAGCTTACTACCATCGGCAGTACCTGCCAAAGGGTTACAAAAAGTACTATTCAAGGAACAATTTAGAGTACCATCAAATGTTCAATCCAAAGAACAATATGACATCAAATATACAAATAACCATTCAAAATACCGCACAAAGTATCAAAGTAGGGCCCAAATGTCCATATATATTATCATTTGAAATACTACCTAATGCACTACCAAAAATATCCGAACAATCACCCAAACACTAGTAGAAGTGGCAGTCAAGGTACAAAATAGCATAGCCAAAATGTCAGCTAAGTGCCACCAAAGTACTGTGAAGGGACCACTACACAAAAAGGCTTTCATGACATCCTCAAAGCGGCCTCCCACAATGTCATTCAAACTACCACCCAGAATGCAATATAAATTGACATCCAAAAAACACTACATTGCCATGCAAAGTACTGTCCAGCGGGCCGTTCAATTTACCACCCAGTACAGCAAAGTACCACCCAGTGAATGAATGAACTTATTACCCAAAGTATCGCAGACATTGGTTTCCGATGTCGAAATCAAAGTATTACTTCTAAAAGTAGTGCATGTCCTACCATTCAGAGTATGCTGCATGCATTACCTGAAGTATTATCCCTCAAAGTGATATTTGAAATTACTCTAGCATGGTTGTCCAACTCCAGGCCTTGAGGGTCAGATTCATGTCAGATTTCAGGATGCCGCTCATTAATATTCATTAGATACATTTGCATACAAAGATTCTAATGTATGCACTTATTTCCTCATTAATTCTCTGTCGCCTCCTTCTCATCCGTTCCTCTTCTCCGCTTCCCGTTCAGCTTCGCGAAATCCAGTCTTGCGCCCCCAGCATCACACCCATGGATGCCCGTTTGCTAGGGTTCTGCACACTGAGAACACGGGAATTGCCGGCAAAGAGACGCGGATGAGATTAATCTTCTAAATATCAAACCAATTTCACACACTTTGCGTTAATTAAAACATTTCACCGTTCAGTCAACGAGCGCTGATTGTCAATTTCATGTCAATTGCAATTTTCCAACCCAATTATGACTGTATTCATAGCGCATCAAGCATGCTTCTTTCAAATCACCCGAGGTAATTCCTCACACGGCAACACTTTACTCCGGGTAATGAAACACATGTTATACCAGCAGCCAGTGCGCTCAAAGCTGTGCCTTCTGGGATACGGCTCAACTCCATTACTTCTGAACAGTAACTAGAGTCGCCCTCTACAGCACCCAGTTATAGGAACCCATGAAACTTAACTATTTACAACTCTTCTCTGAAGTCATTGCTCTCAAATTCAGATACATTATTTCGTTGTAACTTAGGCAATAATGGCGCTTTCCCAGGAGAGGACAGTCCCTTTGCCCAAGTTAATTTGCTAAGGGCTCTAACGAAGGATAAGGGGCATTATCACCAATCAATGGCCCGAGGAGGGTGGCATTATTGCATTTAGAATATTCCACCCAACGAGGGTGGAATGTTCTCGTAAAACAAGGAAGGAAAAAGGAAAAACTGTGGCATGTTGAGAGAGAGGACCTATAACAGACATTATTGCCCTCTGCCAATATACCGGCTATTACAGCCATCAGTCAACGAGTTTTCTGCTGTGGAACTGGCAATATTCCAATGTTGTAATAGGAAGTTAAGCATATGTTTCAGCACATTTTCTTTTATGTGGCATGAGGGATCCGTCTGAATGCTCCATACCCAAAGGTTTTTAACCCTAATAATGAGTTCCGATTGCTACTGAAAAATGATATTGCTTAAAGTCAAACAGATGACCACTGAATACGAGTTATGGAATTCATTGCGTGGAAAATAAGGTACTTGCGTGCCAATCTGGTATCGCATGAGCAGTACTTTTCCTAGACTTGCGTGGAGTTTGCGCTGACTCGGCACATCTCAGCGAGCCGTCGAGGGCCTTGCGTGAAACTCCACACACAGCGTGTCCATGGTTTGTGCAGAGGGCTGGTAAGGGGCTGAAACACCAGGAATGGGGCCGAGCATTCAAAAAAGTGGGTGTTCCGAGGTACGGCCTGCAGGCAGTCCCTTGCACGCCCACAATTGCTCAGCACGGGTTTATTCATGGATTTGAAAGCACAACCTCTCAGCTGGGAAATGGCCATGCAAGTCCCACATACGATCTGTCACCCGAAGGCAGGTGTAAGTACACTTGCACGTAGGATCAGCAGGACAGGTGGGGTTGCATGTTAGATTTTGGGTGCGTGTATGCTGAACCGGAGTTCCAAACTTACTTAGGAGTGCACGTAAGCAGTGTGGCTTGGTGCAGGAACGGTTTACAGGGGGTGGCACACAGATTTTCTGAGTTTAGACCGAGTTACGATTTTTCGTACGCAGGTTGTTGGGGTGCCGGGAACAGTTTCGGGGGACGTTGCGCATGGTCCCCGAGATACAGGCATGCTTGCGGGGGACCCCACAAACTGTTTGAAGGGTGCATGTATTCACGCCCGGGGGGGCGCTCAAAGGTGGCTGATCTGGCTGTTTATGCTTACAGTGTGGGCGTATCAGGGGCGTTTCAGCCGCGACTTGCAAATATGGTTACTTTGCGTGAACAATTCCATGAATATGCGGTGCAGGCATTTTAGAATCTGCACGCAGGCTCACTCAGTGCCCATCTGAGCGTGCACACTTGCAGGATTTCTTCGCACATTTCCATGAATCACCCCTAAATGGACCTGAATATGACTGCTCCAGAACGTGCAGCTAGAAAGGCTGTACAATTAGCCAGGATTTGTGAATAACACGCATTTTTTGCTTTCTCCATAAACCGCTTTTTCCGCTTTCTGTTCAGAACATTGAATTGGTGTGGAGTCCCAGCCAGAAGTAATTAGTCATGAGGGTTGCCTATTATAAATTGAGATTTCATGTTTCACATTAAGAAGGAAGTCTTGCATAGAAGGAATAAGACAGCAATGTATGCATGCATACCACTTACCAGCAAGTCGTTGTGTATACTACAAGTGAGTTAGAACATGGATATTCAATGAATTGTCCAGTACCTGTGCATTTCAGTAATCGTCCGGAAATTGTCTGTACCAGGTAATATCATAAATGCGTTCTTGCTATGATTAATCCAAGACTAGGGCACGCCATGGTCAGGAATTGTACATACCATAAATTAGCCAAGACCACCGTTTGGGCAAGCTGTATGCATACAACAAATTAACCAGAATGCCTGAATACCATTTTATATCCCAGAATGTGCCATGGCAAGGAATTCTATTAACCATGTAGTAACCAGGAAATGTATATAAAAGGGGTGGGCAAACTATTTTGGGCCTAACTCAAGCCATCTCTTCTCAAACCAGAAAAGGGCTCTTCGGAGGAGGGCAGGTTCCTTGCCTCCTCCACAGGGCTATATAAGATAACCCAATTCCCTACTGGGGCCTGGTAGATCCCCACATAGCATTGGACTATATTCAACTGTTTATATATTTCCAGTTCTCTAGCGTTCGAGATGGAAAAAAGGCAGACCGTTCTCTGGGAGCTGGTGGTTGTGGGGAGCGAGGGCCACGGGGAGCAATGTGGGGGGAATGAAGCAGACCTGCAACCCCAAAAGAGATTGACACAATTGTGCCTGTAAATTCAATTTTGGATGTGTGCCCACACACCTTCACAGATCACTTTTGGGGTTTTCACTCAGCCATAGTGGGTACAATGAATTGTCTTTGACTTGTACATACCGTGAATTAGCTTCAAGTGAATTACAAAGTATTCACAAAATCACTTTGAATAAGTCAGAAATTGGGCACGCCAGAAATGATCCATGGAATTTGTATATCATGATTTTGCTTGGTTTTCTGCTCACCATGATTTCGATATGACATGTGGTCCTAATGAATTTGCCAGAACGAGGGTAGGTAGCGGCTAAGCACTAGTCAAGGCTAGAATTTTTAATGTATTCCTGTGGTAGGTCAGATGAAGGATACCAAGCCTGATAAGACATTCTACTCATGATTTTATTAAAGAATGATAGACAGCCTGTCTTTCCCTATGCCATGAGGCTTCCCGACCTAACAAAACGAAGGTGCTCGTCGGTCATCAGTGACTGTCCATAAATGAAGAACTGTCCAACTCTAACCTATCTGACCCCACCTCTGTTCTTAACAACTCAAAGACAAGAGAATGACTCCCTTCTCCTGAGATTGCTCGACTTTTCTTTGAAACACCCTTCAATAAATGATCTCCAGATAGCCTCTAGTAATCACTTTTATCACTTCATAGGTTCAGGTATTGAAGTCTTGACTTTCTGTTTTATTCCTTATAAGGGTTGATCTTCTTCTCTTTCTCTTGACTGTTTTTCCAACTATTACTTTTCTCCTCGTTTTACTTGAATTTTTAATACTCTGCTTTTGGGGGCACTTTCCCAGAGTTTGATGTATTATCACATTCCTCTTTTATGACTGACTCTTGTCGATTTCTTAGGCTTCCTTGTTATGCTTTATTTTCCATTGGATACTTTCCAATGCACTTGTCTTTCAATTTTCCTTTTACTACTTCTATTGTATTTTCTCTCTTGACTGTATTGAGTAGGAGCTTTCTTATATTGATTCCAGTGTCTCTTGTAATGCTTACTTTCTCTTGACTGTGACCAACAAGAGTATTCAAATAATGATTCTATTCACTCTTCTTGGATCTTTACTCTTGCGACTGTCAATAGTAGGAGTATTCCAGTAATGATTTCCTTGCACTCTTATTATATCTTTATCCCCTTGACTGTGACGAGTAGGAGAAGTCCAATAATGATTTTCATTCGCTCTTATTATATCCATACTCTCATGATTGTGATGAGTAGGAGTATTCCAGTAATTATTTTAACTCACTCTTTTAATATCTTTACTCTTCTGACTGTGAAGAGTAGGCGCAGTACAATCATGATTCACAATCCCTTCCCTGGGTCTCGTGTTATCCACTTTGCCTTACGTGCTGAAGGTTAATATCCCCAGATTCCTCATGGGTCAAGGCTTGGCTTCCTTTTCTCCATTCCTGGCATCTCGTGGATTTCTGCCAGTTTCTCTTTCCTCGCTTCTTCCTGGCGGGCGGCCTGCTAATTCGGGTTTCCACTCTTCCTGAGTCCAACATATTTGAAATGGTCTTGGCATAGTTGTTTGGACCCATGGTCCATCACAGAGCTCCCATGGTCATGCCACCATTCGGTGTGTGTCTCTTTCTCGTCTCCTCAGGCTGCTGTGCCCCCCCTTTCTTTCCAATGATGTCTTTTGCTACCAACCGTAGCACGTTTGACAGCTAAGGACTCTGCACGGCTGGAGAATTCTGTATGTCTCGCCTCTGCTCCTCATAGCCAGTGGATCATGCCTTTTGAATCTCATGGGCTGTATTTTAGCTTCCCCATACTCCTCGCCTCTTTGGGATGTATATCTGGATGGCTTTCACTGCGGACAAAGCCATTCCTTCTTCTCTTTCTCTGTCTGGTTCCCTTTGCCTCCATAGGTCCTCTTCTTCATCTTAGTAGAATGGGATTTTAAAAGATGTTCTACCTCAGGTTGGCAATAACATATTATAACTTGTTCTTCAGATGTTTTGTCATCAGGAATATTTACTGGTGTTGTCTTGAAGGGTTCTCTAGGGAGTTCCTCCTGAGAACGTGAGTCCTTGTCTCCAAAGGTGGCGTCAATCTCGGTGAGGTCCTGCTTGCCTCTACCCCAAGGGAGGGTATGGTGGGGCAGGCTCATCTCCCTAGCCTCATAGAGCCGAGCACCTATGCAAACGTCTAAGGTCACCTGATGTTATATTTTCAGTTTCATCATTTTTGGGTAGTGAATGAAGGAAAATAGGGCAACTCCTGAAACTGATGCGATGATGAAAAGAGACTGTGTTTTAAGTGTTTGGCTACGAATTCCCGCGATTAGTCACATTATCCAGGAATTGTTTATACAACACATTTCCCAGAATTAACTATTCACAATATGTGCCTTTTACACTATTCCTTCCCCCGACACCTGTCCCTGAATATGTGGACAAGCGACTAGGGCATTCTGAGGAACAGCCAGACACCCCATTTCTCTTCTTTTGTGCATCCCCCTCATTTGGCTGACACAAAGTCCACTTTTAGCTCTGTCAGTCCTGACAGTCAGCTGGACGATCCTAGATGTATCTCTTTGGGGGTCTGTTGGGTAACGGTAATACCTACAGTTGACAAACCCCCCATATTTCGAGGGTACACTGGACCACATCCCAAGCCCATCAGGCAACCACTATCTAATTTCAACACTTCCCTGTAAGTAGCAGAAACCGTCCACGGGGGATTCCCTCATTTGCAGGAGCATCAAGCATTTGCCCATTCTAATCAATGCTATGCTGTGATTCTTCTGCACTGACTCTACAGGCATGCAAACTATCTCAAACTCCATCCCTTCCTCTCGTTTCGTTACATGTAAACATCTTTCTCTTTCCCCATTATACCCTTCTACAGAGCAGGGACTCGAGCCTTCCCGTGGGAGCACAAGTCTCCAGGCAAGCATCGGTGCTGTTAGACCACTCTAGCCACAAGACCATGTAGGCCTTTATGCAGACCCTCCAGCTTATAGCGATTTTGCGATCCCGCATAATGCCGCGAAAATTGCCGTTTTGCGCAAAATGCCACAAAAACGGCCGTTTTGGGCAAAAACAGCATCTTTAAAAAGATTTTTTTTTTTTTACATGTTTTTAAAAGTAATCTGCAAAAATTACTGTTTTCAAAAAAATAATACTCAGGGTGCCAGGTTCTCAACTTTTTTTAAAAAATTTTTTTTTACACAAGAAATGAAATCACTTGCACCCCAAAAAAAGTGCAGCCCAATCCACAAGGGACACATGAATGGGCACATTTTATATGTGCGCCCATTCAGATGGCCTTTTTCACCTCCTTCATCAAATAAAGTGGCTTTTCTGTCAATTTAAAAGCACATTCCTCATTACCAAGCAAGATGCACTTTTAAATGTGCAGAAATTGTAGGCAACCCTACGCAAATCCAGAACTTCCTGGAACAAAACCAATTATTAGGCTCCCGACAATCTGGCTTCCGACCTCTTCACGGCACAAAAACTGCACTGATTGACCTGAAAGCCCAAATAGACAAAGTACGAGATTCTGGAAAACCAGCACTCCTCCTGCTACTAGACCTATCGGCCGCTTTTGATTTAGTGGACCATAAAGTCCTATGTAACCACCTAGATTCAGCAGCACACTTCTCCACTGAGGCTATAGCATGGATACAATCCTTCCTTAGTGACCGCACCATGAGGGTTTTCTCACCTACAGCAGCGGCAGACCCCATCCCTATTACCTGCGGTGTGCCACAGGGATCATGCGTTTCACCAACGCTATATAACATATTCACTAAGCCCCTGTTTGATGATTTGGACCATCTGGGTATCACGTATACTAACTATGCTGACGATACCCAGATCCTCCTCCCACTCACAGGGGTTTACGAAAAAGATCTAGCTATGGTGAACAAAATATACAGCATCGTTCAGGCATGGATGGCAACCCATGGCCTATGCCTGAACGATGATAAAACTGAGCTTCTTATCCTAGGCACCGCACCCCTCATCAATAAACTAAGTACAAATTACTCTTCCTTTACCATAGATGGGAACTGCATACAAGTTGCCAAAGAAGTTAAAACATTAGGGATCTACCTTGATTCTACCTTATCATTCTCCAAACAGGTAAACTCCCTAGCTTCCTCAACAGCCTACACATGTAAGCTCATTAGAGCAGGGAAACAATTCCTTTCTCAGCACAGTTGTCTAACACTAGCCAGAGCCCTTATCATCTCTAAACTAGATTATTGTAACGCACTATACATAGGAGCCACTAAATCCATCATCAACAAAATCCAGATACAGCAAAATAAGGCCCTCCGAGCAGCATTGAACATCCCCAGGAGAGAACACATTACAGCAATAAGAAGGAAACACAAATGGCTCTCCACCCATGAGAAAATCAGACTCAAAACTGCATCTCTCACACACAAATCTCTACATAACAAAGCCCCTCAATACCTAAAGGACAGATTCACTAGATCACACCCCACAAGACAAACCAGACTTGCCTACACCAATCGCCTACAAGTACCACGCTTTAAACTGACCACTATAGGCGGAGCTAGCTTCCCAGTCAAAGCTGCTCAATTGTGGAACGAATTACCCACTACCGCAAGGCTAGAATGCTCTTTTTCCAAATTCAGGCAAATTGTAATTAACTGGCTAACGACAGTAACTGCTAATTGAACCTATGATAATGCTTACGCCTGTTTGCTACACAGCATCTGCACCATACGATTGTAAACTTGTATTGTAAACTTGCACCTGTAACTGGTAATTTCTGTAACTTGTAACTGTAACCTGTAACTTATGCTCTAAGCTGTACATATTCTTACTTTCTGCGCCCTTATACCCCAGGGTCCGGTGCGCATAATAAATACTAAACAAACAAACAAACAAACAAAACAAAGCACACGGGATGTGGGGCTGCCACTGCATGACGGGGTCTTTCCTGACCCTGTCATGCATTTCTTTTAAGGTATGAACCGCTGCTGAGTCGCTTGCATTTCTGTTCCTCAAACAGGATAAAAATGCATTTTTTGGGGTCGCATTTTACAGCGGCAGGCACCTGGAGTGCCTGTCCCTGTGAAAGGTGCTGGGAGCTTGCAGAACACTGTCGGGAGAGCAATTCTATTCAAAGTACTGCCCATTTTGATTACAAAAATCTATCGAATGTTACAATTTGACTAATTTCATCCAGTACAATTCGATCGATTTTTATGAATACTGAACATGTGTTGCGGGGGTGTCACCCGCTCCCCATGTTCAGTATTTTTGGTCTAGGGTGGTTGCAGAAGTGTTTTCCCCTTTTTCCTCAAAATTGGAGGCGGGGACAGAAAAAAAGAAAATAACGAAAAAGGGACCCTGCGGAGTCGGATCCGACCCGCGTTAGAGGGTCGGATCCGGCACCGCAGTGTTGCAGGGGAAGCAGCAGCGACCAAGCAGTTAAGTAGGGTAGGGGGTGGGGTTGTGGTAAAAGGTACATTTTGGGTTGTTTGGCTGAAGTGCTAATCAATTTGCAGCAAAATTGACTAAGGTCAATTCCGCCACAAATAATTACACTTCGGTCAAACAATCCAGAACACCATTCAAGGCAGCTGGCCAGCGCACAATTTGCGCTACAGCTCAAGCCTGTGGAAATGCGCCGGTCACTTTTGAGAATAAGGTGACCTGCTCATTTCCAAAAATGGGTTGTCTAAAAATAGCATATCCTCTGTTCTTTTTTTAAATGCCCCATTATTTGAGGAACTGGGTCAAAATCTACATTTAAAAAAATTAAAAAAACGGTTACACTAGAGAGAGAGGGAGAGTGATGGGTGAGATGTGAAGTGGTAGGCAAGAAAGCAGAGGGAGAGCAGTGGGTCAGAGGAGGAAGCGCTGCACAAGAGAGCAGAGGAAGCAGTGATGCGGTGTGCCAGAAATCTGAGAGCGAGCAGAGGTACAGAAAGTAGAGGGAGCGAGTGGTCAGTGAGCGAGAAAGCAGAGAGGAAGCGGTAGGCCAGAAAGAGGCAGTGAGCTGCAGATTGGGAAAAAGGATGAGGGAAGAGTGCGATAGAATGGGAGAAAGGATGCAAGATGCAGAAGCAGCACAAAATAATGAAGGACTGTATATTGTGGGAGGAATTGTAGAGTGTAAGGTGTGAGTTGGGAGTATGATTTGGAGTGTGGCAGGGGCTGGGCAGTGCAAATTGTGACTTGACAGTGTGACATAGCACGTGAGTATTTGTATGACAGTGTGAGAGGTTAAGGAATGCAAGTTGTGATGGAGAGTTGGTGAGATGTGTGTTGGTGAGAGAGGTGTGTGGGTGTTTGGGGGATTGGAGAACATAGAAGGGGAATATTTTCAGCATTACAATTGATAATGAACAATTTAGTTAATACTATTAAATAGGCATGAACATTAAACCAGAAATGTAGCCAAATCAAACACTGTTCTGCCAAGCCAGAGACATCTGGGACTCTTTCTATTAAATGAATACAAAAGATGCATAATAATGATACCCTGGCTCTCTTGTAGCCTTGCACTCTGCCTATTTCCTGCAATGTGGCAATCTTACACCCTCCAGTTAATACAAAATGTCCTGCAAAAATGCAGCAATAAATAAAGGCTTGTGCCGCAAAATTTGCCATTTCATGCCGCAAAATCCTGGAGGGTCTATTTATGGTATTCTCTATTCAACTTAACAAATTGCATGAGCACCCACCACAAGACGCACACGTGTTAGAGGCCATCAGACATTTCATACTGCTAGGGTGGGGTATCTGGTCATTTCATCTAAAACATTACCATCGAATGCCATTCCATCGACAAAATTGCATCGAAGAAATATGCATCGAATGCATGTTTTTTCAAGGTAAAGGGTTTAGTGTTGTTTATAATGGGTTTTAAAGGGTAAAAAATGGGGGGTTTGGGGCAGACCCCTCATTTAACAAAAAAGGAATAAAATGCATTCAATGGTAATTTTTTCAATGCATTTATTTAGATGGAATGGTCATTCGATGGTAAAATATTTGATGGAATGACCATAAACCCTAGGGTGGCTACTCGCACAGCCTCCTATAAGGTGACCTCCTTTCACACACCTTCTGCCAAGATTCAATCACTCTCTTAGGGAAGGGAAAGAGCAATTTGTCTTTGGGTGGAATGAAGGAGAGGTGTGAAGTGCAAAGTCCTCTCATTTGATTTCTGGGACTTGCCCTCCACAACAACTCCCCATTCCCATTTTTTCAGTCAAACTCCACGGGTGCTGTTATAGTGGGTTACATCAATGTTTGGTCGGGATGCTTCGCTGTGGCATGTTTTTGCCATGCGGCTGCGCTATGCTAACCCTGGCTTCCTTTCTCCGCAATGCCCTGTCCTGCCTTAAAATGCTATGGTACCTGTTGTCCAATGTTTATCTTCTGGGATCTATGCATGCTTGTTCTAAAATGCATTTTTGCCATAAAGGCCAACTTGAAATTGTGATTTTCATGTGTAACTTATTTTTGCTTCTTTTATGTGGGTTACCATGCCAACCCACCATTTCCCCCAACACACACCTGGTTGGACTTCCACTTCTTCCCACAATGCATCTAAACCTAGCTCTGCTCCACTGTTGTGTGCTTCCTCCCTTGACTTTCCCTTTTTCAGTTGTAATCTTGTAAACACATTTGATTATTTTTGCCTTTTTAAGGGGTTTGCTATTTATTGTTGTCATTCCCCTCTTCATTTTATTTTTTATTACGTGATGCTGGTTTTGTTATACTAGCTGGAGATGTCGCAGAATGTCAGGTTGTATTGTGCAATGTTTTGTTATGTCATTTCCCATTAATTAAGCAGCTATAAGGTGGATAACAGCACTCCACAAAGTAGACAAATAAATACATATCACACGCCAACAGCACTCATTTCAGGGAAAAGGGCCACAATACCCATAGCAGCCCTGCACATGCAAGCTGGTAAGCAGAACCTACACCCCTGTTGGACCCAAGAGCAGCCTGCTGCCCTATTTTAAAAGGACCAGGTAACTACAGCCAAGACTGAGGAAGGCAGTCAAGGCAGGAATATGCAGATTAACTCCCAGAAGCGCCCAGCCTCAGCCCAAGAGGAACCCTGCCTCCTACACCCCTATAATCATCCCAGTGTAAGTGCCTGTTGTTTTGCTTGTGCAGATCCTCCCGGCGAATCTGGAGATCTCTCATTGGGCCTCGCCAGTCAGGTGGTATGGAGCATTTCATATTAGTAACAGCCAATCCAAGAGCAGGCAATGTTGATGTTTCATAATGGTGAGTCAGGGGCAGTGGTGTTCCACAGACGCACCTAGAGAGAAGGGTTGCACTGGATGCATGATAGGAGAGCCCCCCCTAAGTCCAGCACCTTCAGCTCCCTTCAAGCATCATCTTGGGATGAGGAAGGTGGTTGGGGCACTGTCCCCAGGCTAAGCACCAGGTAAAGCAATGTGAACTCAAAATGGGGAAGCAGTGTGTGTAATCGCCAGACAGCTAAATAAGGGAAAGACCCTGACCCTCACAGCAGAAGGTATGGAAGGCCATTAGAGCTCTTCCCGAGGTCTGCAAATGAGGATTGGGCTTATCCGAGGTCTGCTGAGAGACATAGAGGGGAGGGGAGGGATGTTCAGAGGCTGTAAAGCAACAGTGGATATGAGGCATGCTATTGGGGGCATGGCTCATTTGGAAATGCCCAGACTCCCTGGCGGTTTAAAAGGCCATCTTGAGCGTAGAGCGATATTTGAAATCATCCAGGGTACCTTGAAAGAGCTTATAACACTAGCCTGTCTACTGGTAACAACTTGACTCTATTGCAGGCGCCTAATACTGACTTCTTTCCATGCGTGGAGTGGAAGTGGAGGCCATACATTTAGTGATGCCCCTCTTTCCGAAAGCAAAAACAAAATCTGATAGCTGGAAGGTTTTGAATAAATCATGACCACGGGCACAGCTCTGGGCAAGCCTACAGACCATTGTTTGTCAGCCTGCCAAGCCATTAAAGAAGGGGAAAACCATATGCAAATTAGGCCTTGTCCCACCTCAAAAAGGGGCAGTCCAGCCTGAACTTCTAGGTCACATCCCTTCTGCACAAGACCACAAGCATCCTCAGACATGTTCCGGCCTTCTTGGGCATCATCAGGAAGGGGTAGCTTGGGTGTAGGGCAAGCAGACTCAGGACCCACGTCTGGGCTTACCCGTCCCACTCAGGGTAACTAAAGCGAAACCAAACATTGATGTCCTGGTTTGGCCAGAGAAGGTTTAAGCTTTTATCCCCATGGGCTACCCATACTCTTGGAAAACATTTCTTTCCATGTCCATCTAATCATCGTTAGAAGGCAACATGCTCCAAAAAACATTGGGTGTGACCTTGTACTAATCCATCACTAAACTCTTACAAAATCACAGATGAATAATGAACAATATCAATATTGACTCATTTATTTTTTTTAAACTATCACCCACCTGTGCAGAGTGACCACACATCCGAGACCTCATCAATCATTTCCCACCATGCAGATCTATGATATTTGTGGTTCTTTGTTTGTGTTTTAGGGCAAATACAGGAGTTGTGAGCACGGACATTCGACCTTTCAAAGTACGATATAGAGAGTTCTCTCCCCAGGAGCAGAAGCGCCAGCCTCCTGACCGCTCTCGATCCCACTTGCCCTGTCACTGTTGTATAATCAGTTGTGTCCCCGTCATTCTGACCATCTTTCGCTCCTTGTCTCCCTTTCCTTTTAACTGTTCCATAATTTCATAATCAGTTTTGTCTCTGGCATCCTGAACCTCTTTCTCTCGCTTGCCCTGACAATTTTCCATAATCAGTTTTGTCGCCGGCATCCTGACCATCTTTCGCTCTTTAGGCCACTTTCCCTTTAACTGTTCCATAATCAGTTTTGTCGCTGGCATCCTGACCATCTTTCTCTCTTTTTCTCACTTTCCTTTTCACTGTTCCACAATCAGTTATGTTGCAGGCATCCTGACTCTCTTTCGTTCTTCATCTCACTTGCCCTGTCACTTTCCTATAATTAGTTTTGCTCTTTAACTATCTCCCGACTGGCCAAGATTCAATCAATTCAGCGAGTCCTGTCAACAAATCTATTAATTAAGGAAAAATAGAATCTCCTATTAATGGTCGTCTTTTCAGACCTGTAGGATTGAGACAAAGGAGGACTTAGAGACCTTCCTAGGAGGAAATATAAATATAGCATCAAATCATTTATAGAAGCATGGGATTTTTTGTGCCCAGTAACTGGCCAATCTTAATGCCAAGGCAAAAACAAAGTATTGATTCATCTATTTGAAGAGAGTATTCAAGAGGGCGTGACATCATTGAGAGGTAAACGGGTGGGGACCGTGGAGTCCGCCCAGAGGATTCAACGCGGCAGGCAGATCGGTCGCCCGGAACGGCAGACCCACTTGCGGGTCTTCTCGGAGTCGGATTACTTGGGAATGCAGCCCAAAGTGGGTGGTAAACTCCATCTGAGGCCTTATACGGGCGCAAGACCGATAGTCAACAAGTGCTGTAAGGGAAAGTTGAAAAGAACTATGAAGAGAGATTTATCTATTTTAATATGTACCTATCTGGGATTTTAAAACACCTTACATGTTACTCACAGGTCTATGAGGGAAAGCTGAGAGAATTGAATTTGTGGGAGAGACGACACTCAGAAGGGAGTGAGAGAAGAAGAAGAGATGAGGGGTGTGCAAGAGAAAAATATTGAAAAGACACAGTGTTAAAGAAGTAAAAACAATAATGACAGAGGTATACAAATATGATTTATGAAATAGGTCATGGGAGAGTAAAAGATGAAAAACAGAGTAAAACAATGGGGCATGTGTAAAATGTGGAAAATGAGGGGAACTTAGACTGTGAGAAAAAGTGGAAAAACAATTAAAATAAAGGGACACAAATAGAATGCAACCAAGTTCATGAAACAGTGAGAGAGGGGAGAGAGAATGAGAGAAAGGGAGAGCGATAGAGCCAAGGGCGAGAGAGGGGATGTGAGTTGCATAGAGAGAGAGAAAGAGAGGGACAGAGTGGTAACAAGGGTGAGAGAGAGAAAGAGAAAGAGAGGGAGGTGGAGAATGGGAAGGGAGGGAGAGAGATGAAGGGAGAGCGAAAGGGTGAGAAAGAGATGGAAAGAGAAGGGGGTGAGAGAAATGGTGTGAAAAAGAGAGAGGGAAGAGAGAGAGTGAAAGAGGGGAAGAGGAAGAGAGAAAAGGTGACAGAATTTGTAGAGAGGGGGAGAAGCAGAGGGAGATAAAAGAGAACAGAGAAAAACATAGAAAAATAGTGAAAAGACTGGAGGAGAACTTTTATTTTTTTTTAAAGTTAGGTTGCGTGTTAGAGACAGGATGGGACAGTTAAATGAGGGAAAAGTGGCAGAGATTCGAATTTACTGTGACGGACGTCGTCAGACCCAGGGAGACAAGTGAGCCTCTAAATGGGGGTCATTAACATGGGTCATTGAGATTAGGGGGTCAGAAAGAGGATGGATCTGGGAGAGTAGGAGGTTGGTGTGAGAGGGAAGGGACAGAAGAGGTTAGTAGTGTGATGGGTCATGGGAGAGGGCAGTGCAGCAAGGAACCGATCATGCAGACGACTATGAAGGACCACCGAGGATTCTGACTTTATAACCATAATAATCTTTAAACAATTCTGTTTTTCAACTAAAGTGGCCAGGATCCCCCAAGGAGACGCAAAGGCAGATGGAAGTGGGACGGGACGGCTGGTGGTGCTCCTCTAATCACCGGGTCAATCGTCGTGTCGTCCAACAACGACCTCTGTCTCCAGTCCTCACTCGGCTGCAGGTGGCATCTACAGGGCTCATTTGGTCTCTGACCAGAGATTCTTGGGGCATCATTCACAATAAAAAGCAACTATCCATTGCAATGGAATAATTACATGCGTTGTAATGGTAACGTGACACAAAGTAATTGACACCAAAAGAAAAAGAACACAGATGGGATTAAAGGAGAATTGTAGATGCAATCGGTTCACCAGCGCTGAAGCTCCACTCTTTGGTTAGTTCGACCATCGGGAAGGGCAGGTGAGAATTTAAGAGCCCACCTTGGGTAGTAGAGATAGCGACCAACTGTTGAGTGTCCCTCAGTCAATGAACAACTGGGACCGGTTGTTGGTGGATGGCCCATTACTGGATCGCCAGTAGTAACACTACACAGGAACACATAAGCACATGTAGACCCAATCTGAGTGTTGTTTGCAATTCGGGGTGTGGTTTAAGGTAGGGTGGGAGGAAAGGGGAGTGCCCTCCACTGGAAGTGGAGGTTGGCTGGAGAAAATGGCATCCTCAGGGGTACCTGGTGCCCGCCCAAACCCCGAGAAAAATCAAGTGCAGTGTATAAGCCAAGTGCTCGACTGCTCGTTAGAGTTTGAGATAAAAGGGAGCGCTAGGGAAAATGTAATTAATTGGTCTTTGAGGGATTATAAACGTGTTAATTGTATGAAATTATAAAATAAGAGGTCATTGATATCATTGCAGGGTTTGTTTTTGTAATCATTACTTTCACAGAAGACCTTTCCTCTAGTTGTCGAAATCAGCTTCTCAGCGCTACAGCTTTTGGGAACAGTCCTGGCAGACATTGGCCGCCATGATGTGGCCTTCTAGGAAAGTTAGATGATGTCAAACGCTGCTTGGTGGCATTTATCATTCTGCAGGAATAGACCCAGGTGTGGGAGGCGGAGGAGAGGACGGGAAGAAACCCTGGAAACAGGGGCTTGCTTGTGACCAAGAGTCATCCTAAAGCAAAGAGTATACATGTCTGAAGGTCTGCAGGGCGCGATACGCAGCACACTGGCAATACTAAGGAATAATTACATCATTCCGACAGGCCAGTGATGAGGTATCGATCCGATGGATAACACTATCACAGAGCCCCTCTGATAAATGATCGTGGGTGCAAAGTCTGCGGCGACTGCCTGGCAGCGGCAGCTCATAGAATATAGGATCCCGGAGCAAGTCACTCCTGGCACTCTCTAATAGACACCCCCACCTGGGCTCCCGGAGGGGGTCACTCCTGGCACTCTCTAATAGACACCCCCACCTGAGTTCCCGGAGGGAGTCACTCCTGGCACTCTCTAAGAGACAGCCCCCACCTGGGATCCTGGAGCGAGTCAGTCATGGCACTCTCTAATAGACACCCCCACCTGGACTCCCAGAGGGAGTCACTCAGGGCACTCTCTAATAGATACCCCCCTCCCGGGATCCCAGAGCGAGTCACTCCTGGCACCCTCTAAGAGACAGCCCCCAACTGGGATCCCAGAGGGAGTCACTCCTGGCACTCTCTCATGGACACCCCCACCTGGGCTCCCGGAGGGAGTCACTCCTGGCACTCTCTAAGAGACAGCCCCCACATGGGATTCTGGAGCGAGTCACTCCTGGCCCTCTCTAATAGATACCCCCCTCCTGGGATCCCAGAGTGAGTCACTCCTGGCACTCTCTAAGAGACAGCCCCACCTGGACTCCCAGAGGGAGTCACTCAGGGCACTCTCTAATAGATACCCCCCTCCCGGGATCCCAGAACGAGTCACTCCTGGCACTCTCTAAGTGACAGCCCCCAACTGGGATCCCGGAGGGAGTCACTCAGAGCACTTGCTAATAGACAACCCCCACCTGGGATCCCGGAGCAGGGAACTCTTGGCGCTCTCTAAGAGACAGCCCCCCCCCTCAGGGATTCCGGAGCGAGTCACTCCTGGCCCTCTCTAGTAGATACCCCCATCCTGGGATCCCACAGTGAGTCACTCCTGGCACTCTCTAAGAGACAGCCCCCACCTGGGATCCCAGAGAGAGTCACTCCTGGCACTCTCTAAGAGACAGCCCGACCTGGGATCCCAGAGCGAGTGATTCCTGGCACTCTGTAAGAGACAGCCCCCACCTGGGATCCCGGGGCGGGTGACTCCTGGCACTCTCTAAGAGACAGCCCCCACCTGGGATCCCAGAGCGAGTCACTCCTGGCACTCTCTAATAGACACCCCCACCTGGGTTCCCGGAGCGAGTCACTCCTGGCACTCTCTAAGAGACAGCCCCCACCTGGGCTGCCGGAGGGTTTCACTCAGGGCACTCTCTAATAGATACACCCTCCTGGGATCCCAGAGCAAGTCACTCCTGGCACTCTCTAATAGACACCCCCTCCTGGGATCCTAGAACAAGTAACTCCTGGCGCTCTCTAAGAGACAGCACCAACCTGGGATTCCGGAGCGAGTCACTCCTGGCCCTCTCTAATAGATACCCCCATCCTGGGATCCCAGAGCGAGTCACTCCTGGCACTCTCTAAGAGGCAGCCCCCACCTGGGATCCCAGTGGGAGTCACTCCTGGCACTCTCTAATAGATACTCCCATCCTGGGATCCCGAGCGAGTCAATCCTGGCCCTCTCTAATAGATACCCCCATCCTGAGATCCTGGAGCGAGTCAGTCATGGCACTCTCTAATAGACACCCCAACCTGGACTCCCAGAGGGAATCACTCCTGGCACTCTCTAATAGATACCCCCCTCCCGGGATCCCAGAGCAAGTCACTCCTGGCACTCTCTAATAGACACCCCCTCCTGGAATCCCAGAGCAAGTGACTCATTGCACTCTCTAAGAGACAGCCCCCACCTGGGATCCTGGAAGGAGTCACTCTGGGTACCCTCTAATAGACACCCTCCACCTGGAATCCCGGAGCGATTGACTCCTGGCACTCTCTAAGAGACAACCCCCATCTGATATCCCAGAGGGAGTCACTCCTGGCACTCTCTAAGAGACACCCCCCACCTGCGAGGCCATTCAGGAGTAGGACACCTGCCAGGTGACACACGATGCGTACAGCAGGAACAGTACAAAGATACGTTATCATTATCACCTGGTGTTTCTTCTTGTCTGATTATGCACCTACATGCGATATGCAGCAATTACTGTTATATTACCAGGTCAAATACTCTGTTTTGTTCTCCAATGTTTACCTCCATTTAAAGGTAGAGGTAAACATGTTAAATAATCCCCTGACATAGTAAACGTTTTTTCAAGCACTAAGGAGAAGCACAAAGGCTTCTCTTCGCTGTACACATATATATTGAGACAATTGAAGGTGTCAACACTTTCGCTATTTAAATCACAAAGGCGTCAAAAGTAAGCATGTTGTGCTATGAACAAATATACAAAGTGGAATGAACTGCTTCTGTAGACAGTTCATTGGCATTCCTCTAAAGTAGGGTGAGCATGAATGTACAAAACATTGAAAAAGAACGAATGTGGATTTCCAGAAACACTGCATGCGTATTATCTGCAAATCCGCTACCATCAATCAGCCGGCAGGATTTTCCCTCAGGCGGATTTCTGATAAAGATTTCCTGCAGTAAAGCTATAGACCCCATGTGGTATTTCCATTTGGAAATCCGACAAAGTAATAGCGAGGGCTTCGGAGGTAGTCTGGGAGAGCTCTGTGAAGTAAGACTAAGGATTCAGCTCACAGGGGCTTCTGAGGTAGTCTGGGAGAGCTCCGTGAAGTAAGACCAAGGATTCAGCACACAGGGGCTTCGGAGGTAATCTGGGAGTGCTCTGTGAAGTAAGACCAAGGATTCAGCTCACAGGGGCTTCGGAGGTAGTCTGGTCGAGCTACGTGAAGTAAGCCTAAGGATTCAGCACACAGGGGCTTTGGAGGTAGTGTGGGAGAGCTCTGTGAAGTAAGATAAGGATTCAGCACACAGGGGCTTTGGGAGGTAGTCTAGGAGAGCTCTGTGAAGTAAGACTAAGGATTCAGCTCACAGGTGCTCCTGAGGTAGTCTGGGAGAGCTCCGTGAAGTAAGACTAAGGATTCAGCTCACAGGGGCTCCTGAGGTAGTCTGGGAGTGCTCCGTGAAGTAAGACTAAGGATTCAGCTCACAGGGGCTTCGGAGGTAGTCTGGTCGAGCTACGTGAAGTAAGACCAAGGATTCAGCACACAGGGGCTTCGGAGGTAATCTGGGAGTGCTCTGTGAAGTAAGACTAAGGATTCAGCTCACAGGGGCTTCGGAGGTAGTCTGGTCGAGCTACGTGAAGTAAGCCTAAGGATTCAGCACACAGGGGCTTTGGAGGTAGTGTGGGAGAGCTCTGTGAAGTAAGATAAGGATTCACCTCACAGGGGCTCTTGAGGTAGTCTAGGAGAGCTCCGTGAAGTAAGACCAAGGATTCAGCACACAGGGCTTCGGAGGTAGTCTGCGAGAGCTCTGTGAAGTAAGACCAAGGATTCAGCACACCGGGGCTTTGGGAGGTAGTCTGGGAGAGCTCTGTGAATTAAGACCAAGGATTCAGCACACAGGGGCTTTGGGAGGTAGTCTGGGAGAGCTCCGTGAAGTAAGACCAAGGATTCAGCACACAGGGCCTTTGGAGGTAATTTGGGAGAGCTCTGTGAAGTAAGACCAAGGATTCAGCACACAGGGGCTTTGGGAGGTAGTCTGGGAGAGCTCTGTGAAGTAAGACCAAGGACTCAGCACACAGGGGCTTCGGAGGTAGTCTGGGAGAGCTCTGTGAAGTAAGACCAAGGATTCAGCACACAGGGGCTTCGGAGGTAGTCTGCGAGAGTTCGGTGAAGTAAGACCAAGGATTCAGCACACAGGGGCTTTGGGAGGTAGTCTGCGAGAGCTCTGTGAAGTAAGACCAAGGATTCAGCACACAGGGCCTTCGGTGGTAGTCTGGGAGAGCTCTGTGAAGTAAGACCAAGGATTCAGCCCACAGCAGGAAAAGCTACTTGGCTAGATGTCATTACTCGACATGCAATATTTCATTGGCCATGTATTATCAGGAAATGTACTCTGCTAGTATCCCAGGGTGCTTGGTTTTCTAACCAGAACCAGGTGGACCACAGTTTGCCCCTACATGAGTCTCAATAAGTCTCCCTTTTCAAAATGGTGGCAAATGATCAAAATGGCGGCTTGAGCTCCAATTCTGTTTCATATCAGACCGATTCCACAATTAAATAGGAAATGTAGCTTCCCCCTACTCTCTAACCCCAGTCACTTGTGTCACGGCTCTGACCCTCTGGAACCCTCTTCCTGCCTCCATAGGACATTAACAATCTTACACTGCCTTTAAAAAGCTTGTAAAAACGTTATTGTTTGATAAATACGACTAACACTTTAATGAACTGTCAACATGACTATTGACTGTATCAAATGTACCTTTTTATGTCTGCCTACTTGTACCAAATCCTGTGATACACTTGGGTCTGGGCATTACAAAAATGGTATACATTAAATTAAAAAAAATAAAAAATAAATAGCCACATTTAGTCCATTTTTTCTAGCTAGATATTGTAATTCCAGACATTACGAGCTATCTTTTGAAGGTGTAGCAAGGATATCGATTAAATCCAACCAATCGCTGAAAGGAACCACGTACAAGACTATGCAGGTACAGAAGTCCTGTTTTCCTGTCCTCCACATTAACTGTATGGGGGGGAGGGGTTCTCTTCTGCCCTTTAATGAATCAGAAGCCTAGGACTCGTGAGTAGCTTTTGTAAACAAAGCAGCTTGATATAAACCACTTAAGTGCTGGGGTGGCCGGAGTCTACAATGATTCCTTAAGGGAATTCAGGCCGAACGTAGACGACACCAAAACTTGTTATGGTTAGCTATACTGTATCTCGTGACACAACTCATTTCACTTGTGCCCATCTCGTAAAAGTAAGCAACACCTGTTCTTGGCCTCACTGTTGCCATTACCTTTCGCAACTCCTTTCCCAACGTTTAATAGTTAGACTTTAAAGCAGTCACAAGTGAAGTATTCCATTCAAAACTTTAAAAAATACAAAATAACCATAATTGATCATGCTCTCTATCAAATTCCTTGATTAGTTGATGAGTCAATATTGGTGGGCTTGATGGGTTTTGTAATAGTCAAATGAGAAGGTTTAAGGATATGCACTATACATATGTATTGTTATATATATATATTCTATGTAATTCTAAAACATGCAATGGTAACAAGTAAGACTACCTGATTTTAAATTGAAAGTAAATTCAATAGCAAAAATAGTCATTTTAAATGGAAAACGTACAATTAAAGACAATTATATTAAAGGAAATTCTATACCAGTATGTTTACTGGTTTTGAAAACATGTTTTGGAGATCCAATTGAGTTATGCTTACGGGGAGCACATTCTCAGCTCCAATCAGCACCTCTCATTTTGGGCAATGCTGCAGGGCCTCACAAAGCGAGGCGGGGTAACCAGTGCCCCATGGCTGGCTAGGCACGGGAGAGGGGGAGCAGCAGCCCAACAAACGGGCCAGCACTTCCCCCTCTCCTCCATAATGCTACAAAGGCGAGCACAGTTGCTGCACCAGGAAACACAAAGGGAGGGGCAGGGTGTTAATAAACACCCTGCCCCTCCCACACAGGGATGTTAAACATCAGGGCCCACCAAAGGCAGGAAGTGGGCGGGGGAGCTAGGCTCAGGCACCATAAGGTGCAATTAGCTGTCAGCAGATGCTGGCCAGGGGCTCGCACCACAGCCCCCACCACACAGAATGACCCAAGGGACAGCCCCTGGGTCCTATATAATGGCTGCTGCAGCCAAAGACAAATCAGTTTGTGGACCCTGCACGGGGACCCAAACCAAAGAGTACTCTGTTCACTCAGAGTCTCTTCTTCTTTTTCCCAGAACCCTCCCACCCTAAGAAAAAGGATGAGAAGAAGGAGAAAGAAGACAGGTCACCGTACGGTGACCACACTCTCATGGGACAAGAATGGCGGCACGGACCAGAGGGGGTAACCTCGGGACCCGATGGCCAAAAGTACTACATATTATGGTTACTGTAATTATGATTATGTTTTGTTCTAACCTTAACTGTGCAATAAAATCCCACGGCCTTTTATTGCCAACACTTACCCAATGTCTTGAGTACTACCAGGACAGGTTACCTTCCTGAAGGCATATGGGTCCACTGGATATGCACATACCAATTTTCTTTTAAATAGTGGTCCACCCAGTTGCTCCCAATCACCCTTCCAGGCCCTCCTGAATTGCTTTAAAACCTACTATTCCCGACCAGAAGGGTTTTTTCTTTTTCTCTATTTTATTATTGTTTTATAAAATGATGAAGTCAGTATACTTTTACTTTCTTTATTTTTAGTTTACTTAATTTCAGTAAATGTTACCCGTACCTCTATTTTATGTTCTTGGGCCGTTCTGGAAGCCCTCTGAGTTTCAGTGAGAGCGACTCAGCGCAATCAAGGGGCAATGCAGGGAGATATAGGAAATGGCATGAAGCAGCTCTGAAAGCAACGAGAGCAACACGACACAATCAAGGGGCAATGCAGGGGGATATTGGAAATGGAATGAAACAGCTCTGGGGGCAATGAGAGAGACACAGCACAATCAAGGGGCAATGCAGGGGGATATAGGAAATGGCATGAAGCAGCTCTGGGTGAAATGAGTGAGATTGGGCAATCAAGGAGACAATGGGTCACAACAAAGGCCAGTTATGGGCGAAATTCGAGTGACATTTGGCAATCCATGACACAATGTGGTGTGCCATGGGACACTACCGGGCAAATGAGTGTTCCAGAGTCTTGGAGTGTAGACAGAGATGGTGTGTCGTCTGGTTCTTTCCTTCCTGCAATGTCAGAATTCAAGTATGCACATTTCCTTAATTCTGGTGGATCGCACACCTCTGGCGATCCTGAGTTCCCAGTAAGAATGTTTGCGGACTTCAGGGTGATAGCTTTGTAGTTGATGCAACAGGATTTAAAGATGATATGGGCTTGCAGCGGGAGCCAGTGAAATTCGATGAGGGTGGGGTGATGTGGGTGAATTTGCAGAGTCTGTTAATGAATCTTGCGGCAGGACAGCATGCAGGACACACACACCAGAAATCGGATGTGGGCGTGACATAGGTCAGTTCATGGGGTGATGGCTATGATGTGGGGCAATGTATTGGGAATTAGGATGTGGCACCATGCTCTTCTGGGGACAATATGAGTGTCACGTAGCAAATCAGCAGTCAATGTAATATTGGAGTGGATAGTTCTGGGGGTGATATGAATCTCATCGGGGACTTTATGACACTCCAACTTGTCATGGGACTGATCTGGTGAGTATGGTAGAATGGGACCACTATGAAGCAAGACGGCATGACACGGTACGTGGCATGCGGCAATGCTATGGGACTGTAGATGCCAGCTTGACAGCGTGATTAACTGAGGCAGGACTACCATAGCCGGGCTGAGGCTGGCGTCACCGTTTTCTGGAGGCAGTGTACTCACATCTGGCTCCAGAAAAGGTTGATGACATATGCTAAAATATTCTATCCAGGTATTCGGTGCAACCCTGCAATTGCCTTGTTGAGACTGGCATGATGTTTATTATGGGGTAGACACTGGTCTACTGCTGCAACATCATTGCACTGTAATAACCACCATGAAAGCATGTATTTCACTTGGGGTAACACTAGCATGGCTTTGTTGAGACTGTACACATCAGAATATGTTTTATAGGCACAACACTGGCGTGACAATTTTGAGATTGTATTCACATATTTCAGGGAGCAATGTAGATGCACCTACATTGCCCTCAGAATATTGTCATGCCTGTTTAAAAATATTCCAGGACATTGTTGCCCCAACACAAGCCATGTGGTTTACAGGGACAATCCTTGCATCACAAATCTATACAGCATGCTATTGTGATTTACAGCAGCAACACTGGCATATCTTTGTTGTGACTATAACAATCTGGCGTAACATTTTTGAGATGGTATTGACACATTTCGGGGCAATGTAGCTATACTTACATTGTTGCAATGTAGATATACCTACATTGCCCTCGGAATATTGTCATGCCTGTTTGAAAATATTCCAGGACAGTGTTGCCCCAACAAAAACCATGTCGTTTTCAGGGACACTCCTTGCATCACAATTTTATGCAGGAAATGTAGGTACCAGCATGCTAATGTGATTTACAGCAGCAACACTGGCATAGCTTTGTTGTGATAGACATAATTTGTTGGGGGCAACGTAAAAATAACTATGAGCATGTATTTTACTGGGCACCGCTGGTATAGCAAGGTAACGTGGCATCTGGTGGAACCGCACTTGTAGCACATTTGGAGTGCATTGTATGATCTGATTGCATCGTTTTAAGTTGCAGAGGAACGATGGCATACACAGTATTAAAGCCTTGAAACATAACACAACATAGCAGTACATGATCAATCGCCTGGAACTATATTCACTCCTGTGCCATGTGCGCTAGCATATCACTTTGGGTTAATAGTTCCCCAGTGAGGTAGGCACACACTTCATCTGGCAGTGATGTGGCACAAATAAACATGTGTCTACTGAGCCCCCGTGCAGGCAGGCGATTCTCTGATTGCCACGGTCGTGATTTGCTGTGGCAAACGCTGGCGCGCCCTGTGGGTGACCTGCCATCTGAATTATTGGTCCATTTCACGTCGATCCCCTAAGAACAGCCTGTAAATCCTGCAGCTTTGTATACAATTTTTCCCAAAATTGAGCTATTTAATAGACCATTTTGACACTTTTGGAGGGAAAAAAATACATTTCTTGAAGGGAGAACCACGTCAGTCTCCACAAGGGGATGTCTGATGGGTGTGCCGGCTAGGGAAAAGTGTTTTAAGAGTGCACCAGGACCACGGACAAGCTACAGTGCAAGTGGAGAATGTGTGGTTTATAAATACCACACATCTCCTGCCTCTCAAGACCAGCCTCACCACGGTTTATTAAAGCATCGTATCAGGCAGGTCTGTGGTTCAGTCTTCCCCACAGTGAACTGCGCATGACCTCATGGTCACAGGCTCCAATCCTAGCAAAGCAGCTCCGCCCTTCATCCTTCTGAAATGGATGAAATGAGTACCACTGAGTTGGGTAACACACATTGGCTGTCTATAGCACCAAGATGAAATTGTATGGATGAATGTGTGCTCCATAAATACAACTGTAATGTTACATAGTATGAATACAAATGGGGCAATTAATGGGGGCATGGACCAACTGATGGGGTAAGAATTAGAAGGGCAAGGCCCCCTTAGCAAAGAGCCCATCGTCTGTAACTAGCACTGCTCCTCCTGTCCTGGTGCCACTCGCATGATGACGGGTAGCCCACCCTTGGGCAGGTGAGTGTTTCCGTGATGAACCGCGTGGGCATCTAGAATAATAGCTCCTAAGCCTCCCCTTAAAGGATAGTTCCGGGACTTTTTTTTATTGTTCCTATGGTTCGGCCATGTGTTTTTAAGCATAAATCGGTAGATCGTAGAAAACTTTCCTATGGACCTTACCCGACTTTTCGTCCATTAACGCACTCGAAATCAGCCGCCATTTTCTGATAATCCTATCATTTCCCCCCATCGCCCTGGCTCACCTGCTTTTGCGGCACTAAATCAAATCCCCCGCCCCTGAGCCTGACATCAGCAGACGCGTACCGCCCATTTCCCAACGCCAAAGCACGTTTCGTGTCAACAATCGCTGCGCCTCAGCTAATGAAGTGTCGCCATGGAAATGGCAGGACGCCTTTTTCCTCAATAAGTATAAACACACCGTTTCACAACACACAGCAGCATATTTTCGATTCCATTATTCTCTCTGTGTTACTGTGAGTATTCTGTGACTCGTTTCTGTGCTCTGGTCAGCTACCTTCGCCGCTTCTAGGCCTTGTGAACACCTGTACCATCTCTGTAAATTATTTTACTTTCTTTACCACACAATGGCTACAATAATGCCGTATATGTACGAGCCCGAGTACACCGAGGAGGAACTACTGGAAAGGCAAGCACACGAAAACGATGGGGATTCGGACGGCAGTTGGGAGGACCAGTCAACGGATGAAGAGCCTGGACCATGTCGCATGGACGGCGTCTCCACCTGGTGCACGTGCAATCGGTGCAAGCTAATGCCAACTGAGGAGGAGAACTGCTGCTGCCGTGAAAATTCCGGGTGCTTGGCCTACATTTCGGAAGGCGAGCCAAGTCCGCAATGCATGACCGAGCTGCCAGAGTTCAGGGAAGCCTGCCTCTCACGGACCGTGTTGAGGATGATGATGGTGCTTATGCACGAACTTCGCGGCACTGTTCGTCCGCGTAATCCGAGTAACGAGTAAGTATACTCTGGTTGTGATGTCAGTGATGCCACTACTATGTCATGGTCGTCTCCCACATATAAAATTACATCTACATATCATTTGAATGCATGTAAATTGGTTCCATATTGTGCATTTTCTAGATAGAATTTTTTTCAAAGCAGAATGACATTTTTTACCTGAATCGACAGTGATAAGAAAGTTTTGTCATTTTAATACAGTTTGCATCTTTCATTTTCACAGGTGGTACAGGCTGGTGGCCTATCGTTGCTTCACTTGGTGGCTTCACTGGAGGCTCGGACACCGCGTTCGGAGAGTAATACCTGCCTGTGCGGTACTTGCCATTAGACAACATTTCCCCAGCGACAGTGGACAATACCGCAGATTTTCCCTGGATGTGCTGCAACCGGAACTTTACAATGTGTAATGTTTATTATTTATGTTCAATTGAAATTAAGATCTAAAATAAAACCCAACATATATTTTAACAATGGTTGTTTTGATTTTTTTAAATGAATCTAGTGTGTCTCCATTGAATAGTCTTCCTGTGCCTTGTCTTGTCACACCACATGTCTCCGGCCAGCATCCTCCCTCACGCTGGCCGCCCACCTTCAATCCACATAACCGTTGAACCCATATGCAGCAGACATACATATGTTATTTTGCGGGTTGGCATCAAGCCTCCCGGCCTTGCCTCCTCCCCCAAAAATACTTACCACACCACTTTGTTCAAGCGTTGGCAATAAAAGGAAGGCCGTTGGATTTTATTGACACAAAACATGGTTATAGGTAAATAATCAATATGGTTGATCATAATAAATCATCCTTTTGGGCACCGGGTACAGAGATGACCCCCTCTGGCCCGTGCCACCTTGCCACCACAGGCCAGCCTGCTGCTGACTAACTGCCTAGGCATCCAGGGTCTCCAGGGTGAACTGCACACATATATTCTCCTGGGAGGCTGAGGTATTTATAAACTCACCCCCCTGCCTTCCATGTACTAGATCCTTCAGCCTGCCTCTTACATGCAGTTAGATGGCCTCTCCTTGGTGAGGCCCTGCGGCAAACGAGTCTTATCTGCACGACCAGCGCCCTAATCCACACCCCCCCCCCGCCCTATCAAAGGCAGTTCGCACCGGGGTACTTGCGCTGCCAAGTAGAGCTGTCGGGGAGCGATAAAGGCCAAGAGGTGCCAAAGACCATGTACACTTCAAAGTGGTCTATAGAGCATGGGTTGTTGTTCCCATGTCTACCTCCAGACCCCGTGTCTCCTGCCAAGCATCCCCCCTCACGCTGGACGGCCCCCTGCAATCCACATAAGTGTGTCTCCATTCACGAGTCTTCCTGTGTCTTGTCTGCACGACCACTGCCCCAATCCACCCCCCACCCTATCAAAGGCAGTTCGCACCGGGGTACTTGCGCTGCCAAGTGGAGCTGTCGGGGAGCGATAAAGGGCAAGAGGTGCCAAAGACCATGTACACTTCAAAGTGGTCTATAGAGCATGGGTTGTTGTTCCCATGTCTACCTCCAGACCCCGTGTCTCCTGCCAAGCATCCCCCCTCACGCTGGACGGCCCCCTGCAAACCCCATAATGCCACGACATATACACGTCATTCATTCACAAACACACCCCTGTTTCGAATTCTTTATAACCCACTTCATATTTCTAATGAGCACTTCTTTGCGCTTTGCTAGTCAACCCGTGAAGGTGCTGGTTATCTGCTCTTCGTCTCTGTGAACTTCCGTGACCACTTCGAGGAAACTCCTCAGTTTGCAACCTGTGAACTGCTCCCTGTTCTACGACAAGAAACTACTCTGATCCCTGCATCTAACTGTTTGTTCGTCAAGGTAAGGCCATGTACCATAATCATTTTGCGTCCAATTTCTTTTCGTTCAAGACAGTACATGCAAGGAACTAGTCACATGTTCTGAGTTTACATTGGTATTCATAGAGAATTGTTGATCTTTACTTTTCAGAACTTTCAACAATGCCTGCCTGTTCCATTGGCGGTTGCCCTTCGAAGACCCATAATAAATCTGAAGGTACTATAATGCATGTTTTCCCTAAGACAATAGATCAGATAAGAGAATGGGTCCGATATTGTGGATATCCACCGTCTGAGCTTGAAAGTAGAGTCCTAGAAGTCTTTGCGGACAAGAGGGGTGATCGATACCGCATCTGCAGCAGGCACTTTACCTCTGACATGTACTCCACATCATTGCTAATAAAGAAGAACACACCGCGAGCGAGGCGAAAATTGCTCTCAACCGCTATTCCCACTCTATTCGTCCACATCCCTCCACTGGTGAGTCAAGTTTACGTATTTATCTCTTGGCCTTGCGGTAGTGTGTAGCATTAGCTAACAATAATTTCCCCATTTATGTATCCACTCAATATGAAGGCGGAAGATTCTCCATCCGTGTCGTTATTGCAGTCATCAGCCACTTCAAGCACCTATCGGGTAATCTTACTTGGCTATTCTGCCACTGACTTGTTTTAGGCATGTAAATCAATAGTTTTAATTTATTGTGTAATTATTTTACCTAATGGTACACCCTTGTACTCGTCCTCTAGTCTTTCCTTTCAGTTATAATTATTGTTATCCAAAATAATGGAAGTACTGTCTTTCAGGGAGATGCTGAGGAGTCCAACGTATTGACGACTACCGTTGATGTCACTCAGATGCTCGAGGTACGTTTCCGGACAGTTCCATCGATGGAGATCATCAGATCTTGCATTCTTGTAGCGTGATTGTTACACACAATGTTTCTTTCGTTTTTAGCCATTGATATGTCCTTCTGTCGTCGCCTTCCTATGTGTCTTCTTTTTTCAATATTGTGTTCATTACTAATGAAAGTCCTATGTTTCAGGGAGTCGATGGAGCATTAGTCCAAGAAGAAGGGGGAGCATGCAGTTACGGGTCGGCGCAACAGCTTGCAGAAGTGTGCACCGCAGTTACATCATCCCTTGATGTTCTTATGCATTTCGAGGTATGGATACTGACAGTTCGATCAAGCATAATCATATGACGTGATTACATCCGCTATACTTCCTTCTTTATTAACGCAAGTACTATGTTTCAGGGAGATGACGGAGCTTCTTCTACAAGAACATCACCCCTAGTAGTTGATGCAGATCTCTGGGTGGTGACACTTCCAACGATCGAGCAAATCGAATCATATTTACATATCCATTATTTATTTTAGACAACTGATCATTTGTGCAGGTCTATTTAGATGAGCCGTTGACGCCTGCACAAAGTTTCTGTTCTTTTTATCAAAATAGAAAACCATACTAATGCAATTACTGTGTTTCAGGGAGTTTCTGAAGCATCATCTTCAATAATATCATCAATGGAAGTCTATGAGGAGCCCGAGGTATGGATCTTGACAGTTCCATCTAACTAGATCAACTATGCGTGAATAATTGTCGTTTGAATGTTCTACACAAAGCGTTCATTTGTGTTTTGCTATTGAGATGTACGTGGGTATTGGTCCCCAAGTACATTTTGTGTTTTCGATATTATTATACATACTAATGAAAGTTCTATGTTTCAGGGAGTCGATGGAGCGTCAGTGCGTGATGGATGTGCTTATCATGAAAATATAGTCGTTGCAGCGCAAGAGGAAGTGGAGACATGCACACACGAGTCGGAGCAACAGCGTCCTGATGTTGAAGTTCGAGGCAAGAAAGTTTCAAAGAAAAGAAAGCAAAAGAAGGTTAGTGTCCTGGTCACTATATTATGTTGTTTTTCACTGTTAATAGTTCAATACTGTAAGTTGTGTTTAAACTGAACATCCCTTTTCCAATCTGTCCTGTAGTTGCGAGTGGGTGTACGAACTAGATCTACACAGACAGTGAAGCGAACGAGAGATGTTGCTTATCAAACCTTTTGGCAGAGACTTGAGACCGGAGATGCATCGTGCCAATGGGAAGAATATGAAGTGATTGACAACGGAGCTATACCACCACCAGCCATTGATAGTGAATGTCCTCCTGGTAGTTCGGATGCAGTCGGAGATCAATTCACAGAATCCACACCCGCAAAAACTAAGACCGTGAGAAAGTTGAAGAAATTGTCTTATTCACCCATCGCCGGAGAAGGAACAGATGTTGCAATGGAAGAGAATGAAGTGGACTACAATGAAACACCATCAATATCACTGAACATAGCGGAAGACGATATCAGAGATTCTACCTTTCATGTGAGTGACATGTCCTCAACGTTACAGGCCGAACCAGCTGGGATGCAGAGTGACAGTATAAGGAAAGAGGCCAAATTCATTGTATTCGATAGTTGTTTGATTGATATTATTATTCGGTTGAAATGTGGGCATTCGGTAGGTGGGGAAGTATGTGGGGAGCCATTGATTAATGTGACTCGTGCAATTCGAGGCACTAACCTTAAAATACATGTCACCTGTACAAAATATCATCCTTTCTCATGGTCTGCACAACCCATGCTGGGACAACTGCCAGCAGGCAATCTACTTTGTGCAGCGGCTGCACTTTTTAGTGGTTCAAGTTTTAAAAAGTTAGAGTCTTTTTTTCAGTTTGTGGGAATCCATTTCATTGCGAAAACTCAGTTCTACAAATACCAAACCGATTATCTATTTCCAGCCATTAGCGAAGCTTGGAGAATGGAAAAAATGTCTATTGATAGTACATTCGCGGGCAAACGGTTCAGGCTAGCCGGTGATGGACAGTGCGACAGCCCAGGATTTTCAGCCAAGTACTGCACCTACCACTTTCAGGACATGGAAAGTAAGAAAATTGTGAGTTCGGTGGTCGTGCAGGTGTCACAAAGTACATCCTCAGTGGCCATGGAGAAAGTTGGCTTTGTAGCATCATTGCAAGAACTACAATCGCGGGGAATGGTGATCGACCTGATAGCCACGGACAGACACGTTTCAATTGCCAAGACAATGAGAGAAGAGTACAAAAATATAAATCACCAATTTGACGTTTGGCATCTTGCAAAAACAATCAATAAAAAAATGTCGGCTGCAGGTAAAAAAAAAGAAATGCAAGGTATTTCACAGTGGTCCAAGTCAATCAGCAACCATCTTTGATGGAGCTCAAAAACATGTGGAGGGTCGTTGGAAATTCTACTGGAAAAATGGCGGTCAGTAATGCTACACTGTACCAACGTTCACTGTTGGAACACAAACCAACATTTCCACAATTGTGAACATGGCCATTTGTCCACAGAGGAGGCACGGAAGAAGAAGTGGTTGATTCCTTCATCACCCACTCACAAAGCCATTGAAAAGATTGTATTTGATAAAACTATAACAAGAGATTTGAGGGGACTCACGGAATTCTGCCACACAGGAGATTTGGAGGTGTTCCACAATATGTGCCTAAAGTACAGGCCAAAACGATTGCATTTTGGCATGGAGGGCATGATAAATCGGACTCTTCTAGTGGTCTTGGCACATAACCATAATGTTGGCCGTCAACAAAGTAGGACGACCGGAACTTTAGGGACGCTTCGCTACAATAAGGCCTTCACTAAAAGAAGTAAACAATGGGTGATCAAACCAGTGTTTGAGGATATGCAATATGAGTTTATTGAGAGACTTATTGTTGACGTCCTAGATAGGCACATAAATGGAGTTGTGAACGAACCTGTGCAGGGGACAACTGCATTGCCACCCAACATTGCCTCTGTTCCATGTCCACCTAAAGAAGAGCTCATTGAGAAATACACATCACGGTTTAAATGATTGTAATTTGATTGTCTGTTCTCTCGAGTCTCCTCATGTCGCAGGCCCATTGAATATGTGTATCTATGTAATGTGTAAATAAAAGTGATTGCTCAGTGTACATGCAATGTGTCTATCCAACCTTGTTCATTTGCGCATTAAATTAAACCAAACAGTAATATAAATCATTTTTCAAAAAATATAGAATGTCTCCGTATTTATGGTTCTCTGGGGCTGCAAAGCACGCAGACAAAATGCAAAGATGGAATGTAAATTTCAAGTCCTGTGAGATGGCCTTACACTGAATGTAGCTAACTAGGAATGTGTGCTCGTTCAAAGTGAAGGTCAGCTGCTTTGATTTTTTGCTCGGGTGCCGGAATGGCCCACGACTCAGTATAAGGTTCTATTGTTATTTGACCTTGACAGGCCGGGACCATCCCGAAAGACTTCTTTTTGGGGGTGTGGGGCAATAACGTAAGAAACGATAATGAATATAATTTCAGAAACGAAAGCCATTTCATGTTCGTTCATTAGAAGAAATAACGTCGGCATAGAAGGAGTGGTATTTTGGGGCTGCCCTACGCACAGACACAATGGAAAATGCAAATATAATGTAAGTAACTCTTTAGATGAGTTTATACCGCAATTTAATTACTATACAGTAGCTTTAAAGACGGGTTAAGTTGTACTTGTTCGTTCTATGTGGCATATTGTTTTGTACCGCGCACTATCTTGAGGAGAACCATCTCCTTTTACGGAAGCACCTCAAAACCTTCCTCTTTGCTTCTGCTTTCTCTCTCCCTCTCCCCTGCTACAACTGGTCCACTGTCTGCGACCTCGGTCCTGGGCCCTTCCACTCTCCACCTGCACTGCCTCCCTGTCAACCCCTGCACTGGGGGACTGTCTCAGTATCCTACAGCCCCCCCTTGACGTATAATACCCAGTTGCACTGTCCTAGCTATGAAATAATTTCCCGACCTAATATATAAAATGAATAATTTTAATAAAGATCTGATGGTGAGACTAATTTCATTTTTTATGTTTTTCAAACAGGTACATCATCCATTATTGTATGTGTCACGAGTACCAGACACCGGCGGATGGCTTTTTCAACCGCCAGCTGCTTCTCCGCGTGAACAACGTTACCACCCTGACCATTTTATGGGACGATCGCCAAGTACAAGTATGCCCTTACGCGGTACTAACGGCTAGATGCAACATACAGACCGTTGTGGTGGCCTAGTGCCACGTTGTTGGAACAGCCATGCGATTATCAGTGCGACCGAAGAGCTTATTTTATCGTAAACCAACACCCTGTGTACTGCACACGAACATCGCTTGCCTCAAGACGAACTATTTTGGATTGAGAGCAAATAAAAATGCAAATCGCTGAATATTCTCAAAACATTTGATGTCAAATAAATGTACTTTGCCAAATGTACAATCTTGCCGTTTGCTTTTAAACCACAGTTTCATATTCCGAATTGTGGCGCTGTATTGTGAGATGATCTAAGACCCTGTGTAAAGCAAAGGAACATCGCGTGCCTCAAAACAAACTTTTTGGAACGTGAGCAAATAAAAATGCAAATCGCTGAATATTCTCAAAACATTTGATGTCAAATAAATGTACTTTACCAAATTTACAATCTTGCGGTTTGATTTAAAAGTACCGTTTCATATTCCCAATTTTGGCGCGCTGTGTTGTGTGAGCTCATCTGTGTTGATTTCCTGGTTCTGTGTGGAGTCGCGTAGAAGACGCCTGGGCGCGTTTGCCTACGCAGCTCAGTCACGTCACGGATAGAGGCGGGGAATATGAATGTTTTGATAAAGTCTGTTTCAGGGGCGGGGGATTTGATTTAGTGCCGCAAAAGCAGGTGAGCCAGGGCGATGGGGGGAAATGATAGGATTATCAGAAAATATCAGCTGATTTCGAGTGCGTTAATGGACGAAAAGTCGGGTAAGGTCCATAGGAAAGTTTTCTACGATCTACCGATTTATGCTTAAAAACACATGGCCGAACCATAGGAACAATAAAAAAAAAAGTCCCGGAACTATCCTTTAAGCACTGAGGTCGGTCAGCATAATGGCCTCTGCCCACCACTAAATCCCTGAGCCATTAGCACCTATTAACATCATGTATACACTTATAAAACATTACTTTTTGAGACACTTTCAGCGTTTTATTCATTCATTCATTCATCTTTGTCATTTGTATAGCGGCTTTCACCACAGGTATTTACGTTGCTTTTAAGGGAGACGTGGGAAAAGAAAAGGGTGGTGTTATTTTAGACTCCCAAAGCTCTGTTCTACCCCTGCTTTAAAGGGCATATGAGGAACTGGCCCAGGGCCGCAGTCTTTCATCCCATGACAGAGGGGACAATGCATGGAGAACCCATATGTATGTACCTCAACACAGGCAGAAGTCAGGAGCTGTGGAATGTGCAGAACTGGGTTGTAATCCTGGCTACTCCTTTTGGTGTGATCCTGTGCAAATCACTATCTCTCAGTCTACTTTTCTGTAAAGCAAATGCCACAACTTTGATACACCCTTCCCTCAGTCTTACATGGTGCTTAATAAACCTACAAGTACATTCATTTATGTGGACCTGTTAAATTAATCTTGGGTGAATATATCCATTTGAACTCAGAATAACTACATTGCGTTAATATTATGTTGATTTATACTGTGCACCACTACAATTTGCATGATCTCGAGGTGCACACGTGGCTCCGTAAGTTAGTGGGCGGGGTAGGTTGGAGAAGGAAGAGGGATGTGATAGAAGGTGTGCTCTTCTGTTGGTGTTTGTAGAACCAGGAGAGACTGGCGTCTATGTGTGTCAGCTTTCTGAGTGTGTTTTTATTGCATGCACTGGCCCGTTGTGTCTGGAGGTGTGCGGGCCCGTGTCTGGGTTGTTTGTTGTTTGTGATTGCTTGTTATGCTTGATGTGTGTTTGTGTGGTGTTGTGTGTCATGTGGCTGGCCCTTTGGGCATGTGTGGTACTTAGGAAGTATACAGAATAGGAGCAAGGAGCAGGGCTGTTTAGTACTGTGGCAAACCTCAGAGTGCAGCTAGCTTTCAACACAGTGGCACGATTCAAAGGGCAGCAGTACCCTATTCAGTCTGGAGACTGTACTCAAAATGCACTTAAATTCAATACAGTGCCTATACTTAAGAGCAGCTGAATTTGCTGCACTGGCTATATTCAGAAAGGCTTCTCGATTCAATACAGTGGCTATGCTAAAAACGGCACCTAGATTCAATACAGTGGCTATGCTCAACCATGTACCTACATTCAATACAGTGGATATGTTAAAACATGTATCTTAGTCACCAAGGTGAAGGGACAAATGGTCACAGCGACAGGAGATGGAGGCGAGATAATCCAGAATGCCTCTTTAGTCCGCAAACTACATGTGGAAGAGCCAGAAATGATGGAGGAGGTGGCACGTGAAGAAGAGGAACCAAGAACTGAAGAAGCCAGTGACCTGCCAAGCACTGAGGAGTCTGGAGAGACTTGCAAATCCCCAGGTCGCCCACAATGAGTCATACTGAAACCCTAACGCCTCATCGAACAAATGTAGGCAACAAACCTCCCTGATAAGCAAGGGGAAGGTGTTGTGGAGGAAATGGACTGTAGCCCCTTTAAGAGGGATGGACTGCGACTGTGGGGAGGAAGGCAGGAGGAGGGAGGAAGTGGGGGAGCGGGAAATGGGAAGTCAGTGATGTATAGAGGAAAAGAGGCATAATCTGAGGCTCCTGCGCCGTATATTAAGAGATTGTGTGAGGCACAACGACGTGTGCATCGCTTACCACAGTACTCAGACAAGTGATTAGCAGACAGGCACTGGAAACGTGATCATACATGTCAGAAAGCTTCCCTAAGTTTTGGCGTATGTACTGAGACGGGCAAGTGGGCTTTCAGTGCTTGACAATGGCCCTGGCTTTTTTTATCTTATGAGGGCACTGAGCTATCCACCATATGATAAATTAGACTTCTCCCCAGGGGTGTAGGAACCAAGGGGAAGCCGGAGGAGATAGTCATGTGCATTCAGACTGATCACCCCGCTTTACATATATAGGTGTACCAGAAGGCAAGGGCAGGGGAGCATGGGGGTTTTTCTTGCCATTAGTATTATCCCAGTTACTGGTAAAAGGTTGGGAGTTGCAATAGGCTCTTAGAGCCTTTAAACTATCCTTCTGGGTCCCTTCCCAGTAGCTTCCACTTATCAGAGAAAAGGGCAGGGGTCTCCAAGGGGCTATACCTGTTTGCCAAGCCACCTGCCCACCCACATGTACCTTTGATTGTCTGTGTTCAGATTTAGCAGAAGAGGCGCTCTCTCCAGCCATTTCTGCAAGAATAGGAATCGTGTTGATATCTCACTGGTGGGATGGGATGGGGAGTAGAGGATTGTGAGATCCAGTCTTCAGTACAAATTCCGGTCGAAAAAAAGAACATCCGTTTGATATCCGCTTTACCGATTGCACAGAATGCACAGTGCAACTAAGTGAGAGTGCAACCAGGCCTGTAAAACTAAAACGTGTTCATTGAAATAAATCTAACAGTATTGAGATAAATGGGGCATGAAGGTTGTGGCACTTGGACCTGCAGCAAATATAGTTGGGGAACATTGTGTGTGTGCCTTGCTCTTGTGCCCCCAAGAAGATCAGTGCCTCCCACTATAGACCTGAGTGGAGGCTGGAACCCTCTGTAGGCCCCTCTGGCAGAATGTTGCCTGGTCTGTTCCCTCTGCAGACTCCAACTTTCAATGCATAAATATAGAGCAAGACCACCACTGCAAGGGTTCGGAGAACCATTGGTGCTCTGTGGAGTTCAGTCCCCTAAGTTAAGAAATTCAAGTCAATTAAAGTGTCTCACGTCATGGCGAAGCACAAGAGCAATGGCACCCGCTTAGAGCACTTGCCGTCTCATCAGGGTTTTCGACCCGGGGCTAGTACAGCGGTTGTCTAATCCATAACGGAGGATAGGGGCAACTCGCTGGTCTGGGAAAGCAAGACCATGCAGAGCAACCAAAGTTCGTCCCTGGATCCGTGCTTAGAAACCGAATTCAAGTATGGTATCAGGAGTGTTATGAAAAAACAATTAGATAAATAAAGGCCATTCGCCTTTCCTAAAAATATAGTTCTGGGGGACGGGAATGCGTTTTACTCTTTACCCTGAAGATAAACCTCGGCCCGTGAGTGTGATGTATACCTCGGCTCTGCGTTAGCAGCTTCCCAAAGCAGGCCAAAAACAGGCACACAATGTATACGCGGTATGGGCACATGACAAAGATAACAATGTGGGGCTTTATGTAGTGCAAACACAAAAAAGGCCTACAGGAGTCACTGTTAGGGAGAATTTTCATTTCTCTGCTAATTTACTTCAACCTTACAGACCCCCATCTCTTTTGCTGGATTTAGGACTTTTTAATTTTAATCCTGGAGTGAATGAGGCCTTTTTCTCACTCTTTCGTGTTTTTTACCTGATTTGGATTTTGTGTTTTCAATGTTTTTTGGAGTCTGACAAACTCCATAGGCATCTGCTCTTTGTATGGTGAGACACAGCACCTTTAGTGCAGTGTCCCAGATAAATCTAAAGGATTTCTCATACAGTTTAAATACCTTTGCTTGTGTGAAGTACAGTTCCCAAGAATAGTAAAGTGAAGTTGACTTCTCTTACCTTTTCTCTTTGTAGGTCCAGCACGCCCCATCTTATGTGGAGTGCTGGGGGGGATACCTAATAGCCCCTTTTTCTACATTCTCATGTACCATTTTTATATTACCCTCACTACTTTAAATGAATAGTGGCTTCCTCTTTCCTACTATTGTGCTTTTCTACCGCAGGAGGAACCCTCAGCTGCAGTACAGCACCCATTGGGGACCATTTCCTCAAAATGGTCCCTGTCTTCTTTTTTCACCATTTTCTGTTTGTGTTGTCTTTCTTGGGTTTTACTCTGTGCATTGAGATAGGTTTGAGCCCTTTGTTTGTCTTGCCTTTGGCGGGCTTCAGTCCTGCAGCCCGCCCCTGGCTCCAGCATGTCGAGAAGGACAGGATGATATGATATAATAGGTTATTTATAACACACTTAATACCGAGAGGGATCGAACCTGTGTTGCTCCGTGTGGTCTTGCTTCCAAGGCAAGCACGTTTCCCCTGAGCTAGCCCCCTGATATGTGAGGGAGGGTCCTGAAACTCCCCTGTACTTTGTCTCTAGGAATGCCATAATGCAACCAGTCCTGGTTGGCTAGAAAGCCACCCTGCAGTGTAATTGACAGACTAGGCTGTGCATGAATGGGAGAAACCTGCTTAAAAGGCAAGGGTTTTAGGACTACAGGCAGAGTTGAACACTGGGAGAAACACCTGACGAATAAACCGTGAACAAAGCTTGCTGCATCGTTCTGGACCCTTCAGTTTCCTGGTGAAGCCCTGCTGCTAGGCTGACCTCCGTTTTCACTTCGATAGAGAGGTTCCAGATGGAACGACTTCTCCCCTTGGCTTAGTGAGACCAACTAACCCTGAGATTAACTCCCCTGGACCACCACCTCTGACTTGCTGTGTCTCTCTGTTGCTGTGAGAGCCCAATACCCGGGATCGAGTGCCAGTAGTTGAGTGCAACATCTGCTGTGGAAAGAAATCTGGCTAGAAGCTCCTGGAGACTCCCAAGGACCATCCAGAAGCAGGACCTCCAGATCCAGACTCCCCTCACCAGAGTGCAGGACCGAGGAAGCAAAGAGAGTCCAACCGGTGTCCCAGATCCGTACCAGTGCTGTTTGCTAACAGCTGAAACAAAAAGAATCCATAGCTGCTGACGACCACCCAGGTACCGTTACGGGAGCCCTCCAGACGACCTCCCTCTTGTCCCCACGACTCAGGCTCAGGAACCAGGGTCTGCCCCGCTGTAGTAAGACGGAATCCAGCTGGACCACTCTGCTTGGGGTACTTACCTTAATACCTTTAGCCATGCTATTCTCACTTGAGAGTTGCATTGATGTACCTTTTTTGAGTTGATTTCAACTCCCTTCTCAGCTTGTGACCCTACATGTCATTTTATGAAACTCTATAACTTTGTGCAAGACTTTGTTCCAAGAAGTGCATCAGATCCATAGACTGTGTCCCAATGACCTTGGCTGTCCTGGCTCCCTGAAGGCACTCTTCTAGTCCATTGACTTTGATACTATTTGTCCCTCATAGGTTGTAGCTTGTTGTCTACTGGTACTGCTGGGAAAGGTTTATCTAGACTTGATTGGGGGATTCAGTTGTTCTCACATTTACTGAGAAACTCTTCTAACCTTTTTATTTCCCTAACCTTTTCTTTCTGTAACCCCGGAATCTGCAAAGTATACTAGTGTGATACATAAATGCCATTACTGTCCTTGTGATTGAAGTCACCCCAGGGTGTAGGAATTGTGTTTGAAGCATATCCAAAGATTATCCACGAACTTGTTTTGATTCTGCAAAGCCATTTTAAAGTATATTTAAATTGTTATAACAAATTGCCTTATTAAAGAATTCATTTTTAAAAGTGATGCTAAATAAATAAATAACTATTTATAACTGAAACCTTGAGTGTAAGTGTTATTTGGCTGCTTGTATTTACGAATTTCAATTGTACAGCTCTACAGCCCACATTTACCCCTCTTCAGATAGGCTTGGCTGCTCAGTCACACTACCAACTTGTGAAGTACAGACCTATACCAAAAGGTGGGTTACCTAAAACCAAGCAGATAAGTGCTGTGTAGTCTCACACAGTGTGACTGCATCAATTCTTACATAACAGTCGCGTGTCGCGCTGCACTGACGTTCATGTCTCATTGAGTGAGAGCCTTCATTCTGAATCTGGCTGGTTTGTACGCTGTTTTGGTCCTCAACTGAGTTGTCGTCATGATGGAGAGAATTCACTTACTACTTTTCACATGGTAGATTGATGAAATAATAATGCTACTGGAAACTTTATTTGAGCTATGGTAGCAATAACCAGCCCGGAAGGCTATTATTGGAATGAAGCAGTTGAATTCTAGCACTGTAGATGTATAGTCTTTCCCCCTGAATACTGTCCATAGTATTAATGAATACCAAAGGACAGACAATTGTGTCTGTTGGGGGTCAATTGGTCTATACAAAAAATAGACTGGCAATTGTTTATGTGATGAGTTGGTGAAGAAAAGTATTTTTTTTCTGGGTGCTCAAATAGAAGGACATTTTGCACAGGGGATATAAAATACTTTGTACAGTGATAATTTGATTTATTTATATTATTTTTGTATGAATGTTATGACTTGTGTGTTATATGTGGATGGCCGGCAGCCTCCCCAACCCTTCTTCAGATAGCTTTATATAGTGCTTCATTCCATATTCCTCCATCTTCTAAGTGCTACACCAATTGATGTCACTCTCATCCCTGTGGGAATGTAGCGCATACTGAATACCTGGACAGAAGATCCCTCTTCCCTCTATTGCTTGTGAAGGTTCGACACTGGAGTTATTCACAAATCACATGTTTTGCTGGCTGTGGAGTCTCCATAGGTAGAGTGAGTAGGATGGGAAATAGGCACATGTCTGCTTTGCCTAAGCAGGCATGGGTCTGCAAATTGCGACCTACAACTCCCATGATCCCTCTCCATTGAACATGCTGGCTCGGCTGATGCGAGTTGTAGTCCAGATAGCTAGCTACGCCTGGCCTTGAGACTCTGACAATACCTCACCGACAAGACCCAATGAGAACAAATCTCTTCTGGGATCATTTGCTAACTCTTGCTCTGGTTTGTGATACTAGGTTGGGCCCATTGAATGATGGTCCTCTTCAGTGGACATGGCCCAGCAGCCGAGCCAGAGCGCTCTGGTTGATGGGCACTGTGACTTTATGAGACTAGGCTGGGCCCATTGAATGATGGTCCTGTTGAGTGGACATGGCCCAGCAGCTGAGCCAGAGCGCTCTGGTTGGTGGGCAGTGTGACTTTATGACATTACGTTTGGGCCCAATGAATGATGGTCCTGCTCAGTGGACATGGCCCAGCAGCAGAGCCAGCATGCTCTGGTTGGTGGGCAGTGTGACTTTAGGACACTAGGATGGGCCTATTGAATGACGGTCCCGCTCAGTGGACATGGCCCAGCAGCTGAGCCAGCACACTCTGGTTGGTGGGCAGTGTGACTTTATGACACTAGGATGGGCTTATTGAATGACGGTCCCGCTCAGTGGACATGGCCCAGCAGCTGAGCCAGAGCGCTCTGGTTGGTGGGCAGTGTGACTTTATGACATTACGTTGGACCCAATGAATGATGGTCCTGCTCAGTGGACATGGCCTAGAAGCCAAGCCAGAGCGCTCTGGTTGGTGGGCAGTATGACTTTATGACATTACGTTGGGCCCAATGAATGATGGTCCTGCTCAGTGGACATGGCCTAGAAGCCAAGCCAGAGCGCTCTGGTTGGTGGGCAGTATGACTTTATGACATTACGTTTGGGCCCAATGAATGATGGTCCTGCTCAGTGGACATGGCCCAGCAGCAGAGCCAGCATGCTCTGGTTGGTGGGCAGTGTGACTTTAGGACACTAGGTTGGGCCCATTGAATGATGGCACAGGCAGATGAAAAACTATGGGAGTTTTCAGCCAGAATGTTTTCCCAGTTGTATAGAAGCATCAGGGCAACTTGCAATTTGTGTTAGTGGGGGGTGAATGGAGAGGCCTCTTTTTTCCACACCCCCAGAGAGCAGGCGGCATCGATTTAGTCGGCCTGATTCAAGGGACACCAAAAGTAGACCAGGAGCATAGCCATAGCATGCACCCCTGCAGTGTAGTGCAGATGGGCTCTCCCACTATGGAGGGCCCCTGCTTGTCCCAGCAATGATAATAATGTTCATGCATAAGGCTTCATACTGGGTGACTGCCACTTCAGTGTGCATTAATAGCGGGCGTTATTATAAGTTCATGCGTACTCCATTTTATCAACCTCCCAAGGATGTCGGAATGAGTCAGACCTGCTGCTGGATTAGAACTTGCAAAGGACAACCCCTGGCTAGCAAATGACTCAGTCTGCCTCTGCCCTGCCATTTTGTGCTATGCCAGTGCCTGCAAACTTCACCTGTGCCCTTCAGAATGTCCAAACGATCATAGTAGGCCACTTCCGCGTGGGACAGGAAGATTCCATTGCTGGATTTTCCATAGTGGGAGAATTCATCAAATGTTTTCCATCGCATTTGGCTGCAATTGTATGTGGGGTGGGAGGGGAGTGGGTTAGGGTAATAATAAAGGTAGGGGGGACGTGTGGCCTCCGCCTGCATGCCAACCCTTCGTCACCAATGTCACCATGTTGCGTTGCGTCCTTTGACACAGTCTGGTCTCCCACTGGCTGCCGCGGCTAGACTCCGTGCAGGGATTCCTGGCGCTCTGCTAGACACATGGCCACGCCGCGCTCTACCGCTTGTCTTGTTGACAGTCGCAGACTCACTCCCGGGGAAGGTTTACAAGGACTTACGGAGGCGCCGACATGGGCGCTTTTACAAGCAGGGACGGCAGAACGCCCTTCCTTTCCAGCAGCCGCCAAGTGTCCGCGATTACTTTTAGAGAAAAGACAAGGCGGTGGCGCAGCCAGACAGGCGCACGCGGCTGCCGGAAAGAAAAGCCAGGCCGGGCTGTCTCTGCGCTGGCTGCTACGAGCGACACCACAGACAAGGTGACGTTATTACCTTAAAATAGTAATGAGAAGAATCCAGTATTTGTTTTTTCAAAAGACTTTATGTCAGATAAAGTCCCAAAATGCAAAGCTAACTACATTGTATGGCCGCCTTCCTTCTTTTTGAACGGGTTTAAACACAGCCCTGTTGTGCAATGTGGTACACGATAGCAGCAGATTACAAAATAGGAAGAGTGGATTGCGAAATCTAAATGCATGGAAAACAGACTGACTGTCCCACGGTGACTTGCATTTTTAAATTTGCATTTATCACAATGTTTCAATTGGAAACCCTCTCCATAGAGCAGTGAGCAGAGAAATCCCTTGATAAAGGATTCACAGTGATTAGTGATCAGGAAATGACCTGGGCACTGAAGTGCTAAGCTGCAAGTGGAGCCTTGGACTCTGGACACCGCAGATTGACAGTACATTTCAATACAGGATTTACATTTAGTTACAGCTATGTGTCATGGAGGGTAAGATTAGGGTTTGGTGGCAATAGTGGTGCCACTGATTGTCTCAGCTGCCCCCTCCCTGGAAAGGAGGTGCTTGTCTGTACGGTGGGAATGTTCTTGATATCAGGATGTAGGGAGTTCCAGTGCGGGGAAACAAGAAGCAAGAAGGAGACGCGGGAGGCCGCACACGGGCGCGCGTTGCACTGACATTCTAAGCAAGGTTTGGGATTGTCGGGTACAATGTGGGGAGAAAACAAGAGACCGAGTTAGCAAGGTATGTGGACAAACCAGGAATGCAATTGCATATATGGGGGAGAAATCTGAAGAGAGACCAGTGTGGCATGGAGAAGGCCGGGTAGAGAGACCAGTGTTGCATGGAGAGACATTCTGCCTGAAGGTCGGGTAGAGAGACCAGTGTTCCATGGAGAGACATTCTGCCTGAAGGCCGGGTAGAGAGACAAGTGTTGCATGGAGAGACATTCTGCCTGAAGGCCGGATAGAGAGACCAGTGTTGCATGGAGAGGCATTCTGCCTGAAGGCCGGGTAGAGAGACCAGTGTTGCATGGAGAGGCATTCTGCCTGAAGGCCGGGTAGAGAGACCAGTGTTGCATGGAGAGGCATTCTGCCTGAAGGCCGGGTAGAGAGACCAGTGTTCCATGGAGAGGCATTCTGCCTGAAGGCCGGGTAGAGAGACCAGTGTTGCATGGAGAGGCATGCTGCCTGAAGGCCGGGTAGAGAGACCAGTGTTGCATGGAGAGGCATTCTGCCTGAAGGCCGGGTAGAGAGACCAGTGTTGCATGGAGAGGCATTCTGCCTGAAGGCCGGGTAGAGAGACCAGTGTTGCATGGAGAGGCATTCTGCCTGAAGGCCGGGTAGAGAGACCAGAGTTGCATGGACTGGTCTACATTCTGTCTGAAGGCCGGGTAGAGAGACCAGTGTTCCATGGAGAGGCATTTTGCCTGAAGGCCGGGTAGAGAGACCAGTGTTACATGGAGAGGCATTCTGCCTGAAGGCCGGGTAGAGAGACCAGTGTTGCATGGACAGGTCTACATTCTGCCTGAAGGCCGGGTAGAGAGACCAGTGTTGCATGGACAGGTCTACATTCTGCCTGAAGGCCGGGTAGAGAGACCAGTGTTCATGGAGAGGCATTCTGCCTGAAGGCCGGGTAGAGAGACCAGTGTTGCATGGACAGGTCTACATTCTGCCTGAAGGCCGGGTAGGGAGACCAGTGTTGCATGGAGAGGCATTCTGCCTGAAGGCCGGGTAGAGAGACCAGTGTTGCATGGAGAGACATTCTGCCTGAAGGCCGGGTAGAGAGACCAGTGTTGCATGGAGAGACATTCTGCCTGAAGGCCGGGTAGGGAGACCAGTGTTGCATGGAGAGGCATTCTGCCTGAAGGCCGGGTAGAGAGACCAGTGTTGCATGGAGAGGCATTCTGCCTGAAGGCCGGGTAGAGAGACCAGTGTTGCATGGAGAGACATTCTGCCTGAAGGCCGGGTAGAGAGACCAGTGTTGCATGGAGAGGCATTCTGCCTGAAGGCCGGGTAGAGAGACCAGTGTTGCATGGACAGGTCTACATTCTGCCTGAAGGCCGGGTAGAGAGACCAGTGTTGCATGGAGAGGCATTCTGCCTGAAGGCCGGGTAGAGAGACCAGTGTTGCATGGACAGGTCTACATTCTGCCTGAAGGCCGGGTAGAGAGACCAGTGTTGCATGGAGAGGCATTCTGCCTGAAGGCCGGGTAGAGAGACCAGTGTTGCATGGAGAGACATTCTGCCTGAAGGCCGGGTAGAGAGACCAGTGTTGCATGGAGAGACATTCTGCCTGAAGGCCGGGTAGAGAGACCAGTGTTGCATGGAGAGGCATTCTGCCTGAAGGCCGGGTAGAGAGACCAGTGTTGCATGGAGAGGCATTCTGCCTGAAGGCCGGGTAGAGAGACCAGTGTTGCATGGAGAGACATTCTGCCTGAAGGCCGGGTAGAGAGACCAGTGTTGCATGGAGAGGCATTCTGCCTGAAGGCCGGGTAGAGAGACCAGTGTTGCATGGAGAGACATTCTGCCTGAAGGCCGGGTAGAGAGACCAGTGTTGCATGGAGAGGCATTCTGCCTGAAGGCCGGGTAGAGAGACCAGTGTTGCATGGACAGGTCTACATTCTGCCTGAAGGCCGGGTAGAGAGACCAGTGTTGCATGGAGAGGCATTCTGCCTGAAGGCCGGGTAGAGAGACCAGTGTTGCATGGACAGGTCTACATTCTGCCTGAAGGCCGGGTAAATGTAGGCGTAGAGAGACCAGTGTTGCATGGAGAGGCATTCTGCCTGAAGGCCGGGTAGAGCATTCTGCCTGAAGGCCGGGTAGAGAGACCAGTGTTGCATGGAGAGGCATTCTGCCTGAAGGCCGGGTAGAGAGACCAGTGTTGCATGGAGAGACATTCTGCCTGAAGGCCGGGTAGAGAGACCAGTGTTGCATGGAGAGACATTCTGCCTGAAGGCCGGGTAGAGAGACCAGTGTTGCATGGAGAGGCATTCTTCCTGAAGGCCGGGTAGAGAGACCAGTGTTGCATGGAGAGGCATTCTGCCTGAAGGCCGGGTAGAGAGACCAGTGTTGCATGGAGAGGCATTCTGCCTGAAGGCCGGGTAGAGAGACCAGTGTTGCATGGAGAGACATTCTGCCTGAAGGCCGGGTAGAGAGACCAGTGTTGCATGGAGAGGCATTCTGCCTGAAGGCCGGGTAGAGAGACCAGTGTTGCATGGAGAGGCATTCTGCCTGAAGGCCGGGTAGAGAGACCAGTGTTGCATGGAGAGGCATTCTGCCTGAAGGCCGGGTAGAGAGACCAGTGTTGCATGGAGAGGCATTCTGCCTGAAGGCCGGGTAGAGAGACCAGTGTTGCATGGAGAGACATTCTGCCTGAAGGCCGGGTAGAGAGACCAGTGTTGCATGGAGAGGCATTCTGCCTGAAGGCCGGGTAGAGAGACCAGTGTTGTATATTCAGGCGGTATATGAAGACGGCTAGGGAAGAGTGGAACGCGCCTGGGACCGCTGTCCCTGGGGGGGGCGTGGTGTGGTGAGCCGAGCAGTGTTCCTCTATTTCCACTGATATGTCGCCAGACACTGCAGGGGCTGACTCTTGCTCTGTCGATGCTGGCTAGCTGGTGATGCTTGATGCTAGCTTTACGGTTCTAGACATAACTAGCATTCCTAGTTATTTTTCCTCTTCTCTCTGTTCTAAATTGGAATTTGCACTGTTCATCATTTCTAACGGGAAAACGGCATTTATTAACGATGATATCAGGTTTGAAGGAAGAGAGCGCATAATTAGACTCTCTCCTTTCCCTGTTCTTGTTCACCTTCATGTGGGCGACGTCAAAGGGATAAAATGCACCAAGAACTGTAGACTCTGTAAAACTGGGAAGAGCATATCTGGGCTGCCCCTGTGGGAGGATGCAGTAATGGCGCCTGAGAAGTGGAGACAGAAAATTACAATAAGATGGAACTATCCACAGTCCAGTGACGTGCCCTGTTCCTTATACAGAATGGTCCATCCACAGTCCAGTGACGTGCCCTGTTCCTTATACAGAATGCCGCATTCACAGTCCAGTGACGTGCCCTGTTCCTTATACAGAATGGCCATCCACAGTCCAGTGACGTGCCGTGTTCCTTATACAGAATGGTCCATCCACAGTCCAGTGACGTGCCCTGTTCCTTATACAGAATGCCGCATTCACAGTCCAGTGACGTGCCCTGTTCCTTATACAGAATGGTCCATCCACAGTCCAGTGACGTGCCCTGTTCCTTATACAGAATGCCGCATTCACAGTCCAGTGACGTGCCGTGTTCCTTATACAGAATGGGCCATCCACAGTCCAGTGACGTGCCCTGTTCCTTATACAGAATGGGCCATCCACAGTCCAGTGACGTGCCCTGTTCCTTATACAGAATGCCGCATTCACAGTCCAGTGACGTGCCGTGTTCCTTATACAGAATGGGCCATCCACAGTCCAGTGACATGCCGTGTTCCTTATACAGAATGCACCATTCACAGTCCAGTGACGTGCCGTGTTCCTTATACAGAATGCCCCATTCACAGTCCAGTGACCGGCCGTGTACCTTATACAGAATGGGCCATCCAAAGTGCGGTGACGTGCCCTGTTCATTATACAGAATGGACCATTCACAGTCCAGTGACGTGCCGTGTTCCTTATACAGAATGTCCCATTCACAGTCCAGTGACGTGCCGTGTTCCTTATACAGAATGGGCCATCCACAGTCCAGTGACGTGCCCTGTTCCTTATACAGAATGGACCATTCACAGTCCAGTGACGTGCCATGTTCCTTACAGAATGCACCATTCACAGTCCAGTGATGTGCCGTGTTCCTTATACAGAATGGACCATCGACAGTCCATTTGCATGCCCTGTTCCTTATACAGAATGCCCCATTCACAGTCCAGTGACGTGCCGTGTTCCTTATACAGAATGGGCCATCCAGAGTGCAGTTGCGTGCCCTGTTCCTTATACAGAATGGGCCATCCACAGTCCAGTGGAGTACCCTGTAGCTTATACAGAATGGGCCATCCACAGTCCAGTGGAGTACCCTGTCCCTTATAGAGAATGGGCCATACACAGTTCAGTGGAGTGGGCCATACACAGTTCAGTGGAGTGCCCTGTCCCTTATACAGAATGTGCCATACACAGTCCAGTGGAGTGCCCTGTTCCATATACAGAATGGGCCATTCACAGTCCAGTGGATTGCCCTGTCCCTTATACAGAATGGGCCATCCACAGTCCAGTGGAGTGCCCTGTCCCTTATACAGAATGAGCCATCCACAGTCCAGTGGAGTGCCCTGTCCCTTATACAGAATGGGCCATCCACAGTCCAGTGGAGTGCCCTGTTCCTTATACATAATGGGCCATCCACAGTCCAGTGGAGTGCCCTGTCCCTTATACAGAATGGGCCATCCACAGTCCAGTGGAGTACCCTGTCCCTTATACAGAATGGTCCATCCACAGTCCAGTGGAGTACCCTGCCCCTTATACAGAAGGGGCCATCCACAGTCCAGTGGAGTACCCTGTCCCTTATACAGAATGGGCCATACACAGTCCAGTGGAGTACCCTGTCCCTTTTACAGAATGGGCCATACACAGTCAAGTGGAGTGCCCTGTTCCTTTAAAGGAATGGGTCATACACGCTCCAGGGGAGTACCCTGTTCCTTATACAGAAGGGGCCATCCACAGTCCAGTGGAGTACCCTGTCCCTTATACAGAATGGGCCATACAAAGTCTAGTGGAGTGCCCTGTTCCTTTAAAGGAATGGGTCATACACGCTTCAGGGGAGTACCCTGTCCCTTATACAGAATGGGCCATCCATGGTCCAGCACAGGCAAGCCACAGATCCTCCGGCTGGCAGCAGGAGCGAGGGTGATGAGGGGTCACAGAGTGTGCAGTGGGGATGTGCGCATGTCAGTGTTGCTGACTTGAAAAGTCGTGTGTGGAAAATGAAATTGATTTACGGGGATGACATTTGGAGGCTGAGGCGCCAGAAGAGTCTGGAGAGTTCTAAATGGAAAATCAAGTTAGCCACAAAATGAGCCCAGACATACACTGGCATGAACGATCTGTCAATCATCTGAATAAGTACCCCTGCCCAGCAGATGCCCGTCTTCATTTTCCATTAATGGACTGAAGGCGGTCCCTAGCCCAGGGGGACATATTTTAAACCAATAGGACAGGACATAAGGGAGGAAACTAAATGTTTTAGTAAGTCTCTGAAACAAAAATGTTATTTGCAAGCAGGTTGGTCCCCGTAAGTAGTGGGAGCCGGGGCAGAAGCCCTGTTTGCTCATGCCCGTATATGATTAGCACGAATCTTTGCCATTGAGTCACACCAAGTGACCTGTGTATGCTTAAGCTTTTTTAAATATCCCATTAGATGACATTCGTGAACCGGTCCAATTGTGGTGTTATGGAGCTAACGCTGGGAGAAGGCAGATGACACATTGTTTAATTCTATGCATGTCTTTTTTAAATTGACTTGAGATGTATTGAATCTTTCCTTATGATTGCTATGTTGGTCTTATTCGAGAGATTGAAAATTCAAGCAAAGCATAAAAAGCACAAGTGTCATCTATTCAGGGCTTTCAGCAACCATTCCGTGCTGCATGAGCCTAAAGGTAACTTGGTTCCAGAGTATTGGACCAAGTAGAGAGCATGACCCACTTCCCACTGCTAGCTGGTTTCATGAACAACATGTGTTAGTGGGACCAGAGCAGTGGGGAAGAGTGAGCATCTATAAGCAGGTGTGTGCCTTAATGTGTCTTGGCAGGCACTGCTTTAGAGACACTTTTGGTACATATGCCGTGTGCCATATCTAAGAGGCGTCATTGCATTGCAACGTGGGGCTATGGAGATCAAGCCCTTCCTTCCACCACAGGACTTTGCGACGGTGGTTCAAGCCCTAGTGATCTTGCACATTGGTGGCCCCTCCTGAAAGCCGCCCACCATGGCTCAGTTCACCTCATCGCCAGGACTAGGAAATTTGACCACATCACCCCCAGCTTGCACAAATGACGCGGGGTCCCCATCCTGGCTGGGATCTGGTTCAAAACAGTGCGTCTCACCAACAAGGCAATCAGCACTGGTACGCCAGGCCTATCTGACGATCAAACTGAGAACCCCAGGCAGCACATGGTCAGCTCACAATAAATCCATCTCCAGACCGGAAACTAGACCGGTCGCAAGTAGAGAACTAGGAAACAGCCCTTCTCATGCGAGGCTCTGGAACTCCATGCTGGTGACAGTCTGCACTGCTCCGAATCTCCTTCAGTTCAGGAAAGAACGGGAAACCTGCCTCTTCCAACAACACCATGGTGTAACCTAGATTCCGGCTATCCTACGCACATCGCCATCTCTATATTTTACTATTATAATGATTACGCCTGTTGATGATGATACTCGCGGACATGTTGAAGCCTCGCTGCCAATGTTTTGCTTTATGACTTGTAAGGCGCTCCGTTGCTCCCGGTTCATGCAGTAAAATCCATAGTAATAATGATGAGGACCTCAGTAGACTATTTCAAGTGTATCACTGAACACAACCCAAAACATTCCTCTCCAAACAACTCCCGGAAGTAAATGATTTACCCACGAACAAGCCGGTCCAGTCTGCACTTCAAGTTTGAATTCGTTCATGGCTGACTCAGCCCCTCACCCCCATTCCGAACACAATAACTGTAGAGTATTAAACTGGGTCATAATAACACATATTATTACAATGCAACGAAGGTTTAGGAATCTGAGATGAAGTGTTATATTAACGCGCAGAATTGATCTTGCAAAACTGATCTTTCGATTGACATGTAAATTGCAAGTTATTACATTAAAAAAGACATTATTATGAATGAAAGTGTGTAGAACTCGAAGCTTCTGTCCCTCAAGATATATTGCAGAAAAGAAGAAATGTTCCTTTACCAACAAAACAGACTTTCCTGAATGTATTGCTATTTGATGGTCAGTGACTAGGGCAGGGTGAAATGTCCAGCTCAGAAATTGACATTTTCTCTACTAAATACCTATTTTTTTAAGTCAATATTTTTGCCTAATGGTTATTCCAGGGAAAGCCTTGCCCGTTACCAGTACGTGACATAGAAATTGTGAACAATATTCAAGATCCTTAAGAATTTTATCACTTTTAAAGATTTTTAAAATGTAAACATGAGGCCTTCTTTTTGCCACTTGAAAGAGGTGTCCCGCCCAGCGTGCCCCAGGTGCTCTACTATTAAATAGTAGTCACTACTACCTCTGCTGCAGTGAAAACCCTTGGGGTCTACCTGGACTGCACCCTATCAATGGACAGGCAAGTCAAAATCATAAATGCTGTGAAATCCTACTTATCTCCAGAAAACTGCCTCAACATCAGAAGAGTCACTTTCGGCGCAAAACTGGATTACTGCAACATCTTACTCCTGGGCACGTCTGCAAATAACATTCACAAACTGCAAACTGCACAAAACAGTGCCCTTAGAACTGCCTTCAGCATCCCCAGGAGAGAGCACATCTCGCAGGCAAGGAAAGATGCCCACTGGCTCCCAGTCAAAGAGCGCATTACATTCAAAGCACTCACAATTACGCACAGATGCCTTGCCCAGACCGCCCCAGCCTATCTAGCGGAAAGAATACACCAGGCTCCTGCCCATAGGCCAAAACGTGACCAATATTCACACCGACTCGCAATCCCAACATTCAACAGAGTTAAAGCTGGCGGAACCAGCTTTGAAGTACTAGCCCCTAAAGCTTGGAACTCGCTTCCGCTCAGTTAAAGAAATGAAGAATCCCTCACAATTTTTAGAAAAGCACTAAAAGCTAAGCTGTTCAATAGAACCATGACTACACAGCATTGACGCCCTCATTGTTCCTTTGTAACCTCGGAACAATTGTCAACACTGTCATTGAATGTCTCCTTTGTAACAAATGTCTAACATGCATCAAGTGAATATTCTGTAACAGTGCCTCGATGCCTCCAGGCCGCTAGGTGCTTTATAAATCCAAATAAATAAATAAAAATAAATAAATTAAATGTTCAAAACCACAAGAATCACAGCTGTCGCTGGGGAGCGAGTGTCAGGGTTGGGAGCATTCTTTCTGCAATCCATGATTCAGCCAACACTTCCCGCTGACTGGGTCTGTCCTTTACTCCACCGCCCTGCTCTTGCCAAACCCATGTCCTGAACAATGCTGTGTGCCACAGGGGCGCAACTAAACCTACATTTTGGGGGTGGGTAACTGGTGATGGGAGGGGCCACTTCAGAAACTTGGTGGGGCAAACTTGGCAGCTCCGCTCCCTCTATTCAATCCCAAGGGTTGTCCTGCATGGGCCAAAGTAAGCACAATATGCCCATGAGAATAACCAAGTGATTGGATTTAAAAATACCATTCACATTTAGTTGTTTTTTAATTTTTAGATCTTGAAAAGGGATGGGAAAGCCTACTGCCCCCCATATCCGCCCTCCTTCCAAATTCATGACAAGGAAGAAGGCCAGGAAACACTGCAATCAGCCATTCTGTTTTATACGAATTCCCAATGGACCTATGATTGGTATGTATATTGAGAGGTGTCCACTCAGCCAGCCATACAGACATGGGACATTACGGACCTATCCCTGTGTGAATGAAGATCCACATGGGGATGACCAAGGACACCTCTATTGACAGCCTGGACTAAACACCAAGGAGCCATGTTTCTGACATTGTTAGAGGCACCACGACATAGCAGCGTTAGACATGAAGCACATGTGCCATCCGTACTTCGGGACACAAACACGCACTCGAATACATGAAGAACACAAGCGAACAGTTCTATAGTTAGTGAACAGATACATATACATACTGTCATTGCTTTTATTATTTTTGCCACTAGCCAAACTCAGCAACGCAAAAAGCGCAAGTGATCCTGAGCAAAGCTTGCAGATGCTTACATGCAAATAACCCTATGGAAATGCAGGAGTACCTATGGGACCTGACAGAGCCAAGTGTGACTAACCTATGGAAATGTAGTATAGTATGGACAATGTAGAAACCACATTATAGGGTTTAGGAAAATTATAGTAGGCCTCGAGCCTCAGAGTAAGAGACAAGCTGACCTGATTCAGGCTAGACAGAGAGCAAAACATGTGTTACAGGACCCGCAGCCAAGGCCAAGAGATACTGATGACATTCCAATTCACACGTAACAAAGGGTCCAGCTGCAGAAAAGACTAATATATCCTCCTAATTTAGAGCTGACCAGCTCAAATTCATGGTCTCTGAACACATGACGTGGCCGAAGCAGAAAATGGACAGCGATCAGCAGTGTGAAAGGAGCACTGGCCCCAGGTTGCCAGACACAGGCAGGGACAAGTATGCAACAATATTCAACAAGTGTTGCGCCGATCAGGAGAGAACTCTCATGAGCTAAGGTGGAACACATAAGTTACAATGCAGCACATAGACATTCTTATTACCTTGAAGAGGTGCACAGTGAGCTGAGAACTCTTGCGGATCCCAGGCCTGGGGAACATCAGCTCTAGCCAATCACAGGTTAGTACCCCATGGGTGGGTCACAAGGGGAGAGAACCAATGGTAAGTCCACAACACTGCAACACTGTTATAGTTAGTGACTTCAGGATGGACCAGGCCAGCCACCTGACATGCAAGGGCCAGTAGAATAACACCTATACTGTCCACCATAGGTGGTAGAATACTCAATACCCAATTGTTTGGCCCGATAGGTTTTCTGGAGAAGGGCCCAGGTTGTGATGTCATGCTGACGGCATGCAATAGTAAAATCGGCATGCGAGCTGAGGAAGAGCGAGATGTGCATGGATTTTCTCTGTTGCTGTGCTGATCCCTGTTTGTTTTACCTGTAATGAACCACAGTTTGGACTTGCTGAACACTGAGTCCTCTGTGTATCCTGGGGGAGGATGTTGGGCCCTCCAGGTCCGTGAACTTCCAGTGTTCCTCTGGCATACCTGGGGGTCCCCACACCAATCTAAAGCCCAGGTATCCGACCAGGCATCACCCTTTAATCAAAAGCAACCACCAGGGTACCAGACGGTAGTACAGTGTGCCGCCACCCTTCCCTCTCCGGCTCACCCTCACATCCCCCCTGCTCCTAACCTCTTCCCGCCAAAATCATCTCCTCAGCCCAGCATTACAAATAAGAGCGTGCACATTTACAAAACATTTATTTATTTTATTTATTGAGCATTTATAAGTTGCACTGTACAGCGAAACGTTTTCTAGACGTTTTCTAGACGCCTCAAGGCACAAGGGGGTGAGGGGACAGGATATAAACAACAGTAATGGTACTACTAGGCCTTGCAACATTCAGATTGTGCAAGTGCAGAGGAAGTGGTGGGGGGTAGAGGAGTGGTGGGGGCATACTTCAAGTGAATTAGATGCAGGTGGTGGTACAGTGTGGAGTGGGGCCCAGCCAGGGGCCAGGCAAGTGATCAGGGGGGCCTAGACCAGGGGCCAGACAAGTGCTCATGGGGGAGAGGGAGGGAGCATTGCCAGGAGAAGGCAGCAGGGGCTGACATATAAGTGCAAAGGAGGGGGGTGGACCAGACTCAGGGAGGAGGTGCCCATCCCAACAAGCTGGTCAAGGAAGGGGCCCGGGAGGGCAGTGCTGGTTAGGGGGTGCTGGTGAAGACTGGCCAGGGCGGGCCTGCTGCACGGTGTGACTCATAAGTGAACCAGGCTGACAATCACAGCGGCAGGAGGGGCAGTTTAGCAAGGGAGTGGGAGGGGAAGGAGGTAGAAAAGAACAGAGCCTTGAGAAGCTTACTGAACTTATGGAGGTCCGGCTCAAGTCTGAAAGGGGCAGAGGGGCCATTCCAGAGGGAGGCACCTGTGGAAGAGAGCAATCTACCCTGCACTCTCTGCTTGGAACAATGTCTGATCTGCAGAGAGTTTGAGCTAGAGGACCGAAGGGGAGGTATTTAAGGAGAGACAGTTGGATGTAGCAGGGTCCCAGGCCCCAGAAATCCTTGTGGATGATGCAGAGGGTCTTGAATTTGATCCTTACAGCCACCGAGAGCCAGTGCAGAGATTTAAGGGTTGGAGAGATGTGGTCCTTGGCTTTGAGGCCAAGGATAAGTGTTGCAGTCCCATTCTGAATTGGTTGAAGGTGGCAAAGAGAGGAAAGAGGCAGATTGAGGAATAGGCGGTTGAAGTAGCCCAGCCTAGAGAGAACCAGAGCTCTAGAGACATTGAGTTTCTGGGGGAAGGTGAGGAAAGGGAGAATGCCTCTAAGGAGGTGAAGATGAAAGTGGGCCTTCTTGGCAATGGTCTGTGATGTGAGGAGAGAAGAGTTAAAGATGACACCAAGGTTTTTTGACTCACCAGATGCTGGGGTGAGGGGGCCCAAGGAGGATAGCCAAAAAGAGGGAGGGAAGCAGGGGGCCCTGCTCCAATGAGCAGGATCTCAGTCTTGCTGGCATTAAGACAGAGATTGTTAGTCGTGCACCACGCCTGAATAGCAGCCAGTCAGGAATGAGAGAGGAGGAAGAGGAGGGGAGCTTGAAGGAGAGCTGCGTGTCATCAGCATAACACTGGAAATGAGGAAATCGGATGGGCCAAAGGGGCAAGGTAGATGTTGAAGAGCCACGGTAATAGGAGAGTCACTCATTTAAACATACCATTCACTCGCGCCCCTACTCACTGTACACTCACTCATTCACACGAGCGACCAGTCCCCCATTCTTCATGCATTCCTACACACACACATTACATAATAAATATACACACTCCTTGCACGCATGCATGCATACATATTGAGCTAACGTATAAAAATGCTTCCCTCCCTTCTTTGCTTAACAAAAAGCAAGTGCGCCATCTGCCCCCTCCCCTCGGACCGCAAAGAGCGCACACATTGTTATATGTTGGCTCGCATCCGTGGGTATGGCGCTGCTGTGTGCATTTGATTTTTGTTAGGAAGAAAGGCGAGGAAGCCTTTCCTGAAACTAACAGCTTTAAAGTTTGTTGCGTTTGTGCAAATACATTTTTCTGCACGCACAGTAAAACTTTAATACCACCAGTTTCAGGAAAGACTCCCCTCCCCTCTCTGCTTAACTAAAAGCAAGTGTGCACATCAGCAGCCCCGTCCCCACGGATGCAAGCCAACATATAACAATGTTATGTGTTCTTTCACATCCGAGGGGAAGGGGCTGATGCGCGTACTCACTTTTTGTTTAAGCAGAGGGGTGGGGGAATCCTTGAAAGCCGCAAGTTTCAGGAAAGACTTCACTCCCCTCTCTGCATAACAAAAAGAAAGTTTGGAAGCCCTGCCCCTCAACTCACATTTCAGGGGGTGGGGGCTAGAGCCAAATGACCTCAATGGTGTTGCGCCACTGGTCTGCCACGCCCTCTCTGCATGCCCAGGCTCCTTTCTGTCAGCTCCACCTACCTCTGCTTTCTCTGTGTCCTCCGCTACCCCCTCGTTTTGTGTGCATTGTCTGGGGGATGAGGGAGGACATGTAGCCCCTCCCACTGTCCTCTCACTACACAACTACCAGACACTCCTCCCCTGCCTTCTCTCTTGATTGGAGTGTGTGCCAAAACCCTTGACGCTGCATCTTTGTTCCTGCAGGGAGCTCACCTGTGGAACTTTGTCTGTAGACTAACCTGACCCTATCACTGGGTGACAAACATGGCGGGAGAACGTCTTAGCTAGATTGCAGTTTTGGTCACATTTCTGTTCTTTATCTCGGGCACACGTGCTCACTTTAATATGGACACATGGCATCCCTTTAGTTATGATGCATGCTCTCTATTCTGCTCATTTTAGTTTGGGCAATGGCCCATAATCAGAATCTATTGTTTTAGAATATGGCAAGGGGGAAATGGCATATGATTAGGGACACTGTGCTTGTAGGTGTTGTTTGGTTATCTGCCCACCCATTGATTGCCCATGGCCATTCATGTTAATCCCTATGGCCATTCCCACCCAGTTCCTGCCCCTCCCGCCCAAAACACATCCTCATGGGTACACACACAGGTTCTCCCCTGCTCATCCAGAACCATCAAGGACCACATCGAAACCCTGGCTCCAGCCTTGGCCGATTTCTGCAATCACTCCTTTGGCACTGGAACTTGCCCCTACCCCCGTAAGCACGCCCTTGTGCACCTCCTTCTTAAGAAGCCCTCTGCCGATCCTTCCTCTCTGGCTAACTATCATCCGATCTCCACCACTCCTTTTCTGGGCAAATTATGGCTATCTCCCAGCTGCCAGGAGCATGGAAATTGCCCACCTGAACACCCATGAAGACTTACTCTCTATTCGTGACTCTAATCTTGCTTCTGTCCTCCTTCTCCTCAATCTATCCTCTGCTTTTGACACGGTCAACCATGCCATCTTGCTCAATCACCTCCATGACAACCTGGGTATCACTGGTCAAGGCCTGTCCTGGTTGACCTCCTTTCTCACTAACAGACCCTCCCAGGTCCAACTGTGGACTTTCCTCTCTTCTATCCCTCTCCCTACTTGTGATGTTCCCCAAGGGTCTAAACTTTCTCCGTGGCTATTCCACTACTACCTGGCACCTCTGGCCCACCGCATCGCTACATTCTATTCTAACTTTCAGTGTTATGTGGATGACACCCAGCTCTCCTTCAGGCTCCCCTTAGCCGCCTCTGCTCCTTCTTGCATACCAGGATGTCTGGCCGCAATTGGTGTGCTGCCATTGATCTCTGCCTTAATGCCAGTAAGACTGAAATCCTTCTCATTGGTACACCTGCTCCTCCTTTCCGTTCTCTTTCTGGCTGCCCACCCTGGGTCCTCTTCCTGCTCCTTCCTGTGTCATCTTTGACTCCACCCTCTCCTTCTCTCCTCACATCCCTAACATCTCTAAGAAGTCACACTTTCAGCTGCTCTCCTCAGAGGTATTCTGCCCTTTCTCACTTTCCCCAGAAGCTCAGTGTCTCTAGGGCCCTGGTCCTCTCCAGGTTGGACTATTGTAACAGCCTCTTTCTACATCTGCCTTTCTCTACTCTTCGACCTTTGCCATTCATCCAGAACAGGACTGCGAGACTTGTCCTTGGCCTCAAGCCCAGGGATTATATCTCTCCAGCTCTGACATCTCTGCACTAGCTCCCTGGGGCTGCAAGGATCAGGTTCAAGACCCTTTGCATCGTCCACAAGGCTTTCTGGGGCCTGGGACCGCACTACCTCCAACTTTCTTTTCCTAAACATCTTCCTTCTTGAGCTCTCTGTTCATCCACCTCCAACTCTCAGAGGGTCAGACTTTACCAAGCAGAGAGTTGGGGGCAGATCTATTTGTTCGGCTGGGCCTCCCCCTGGAACAGCCTCCCTGCATCTCTCAAACTTGAGCAGAATCACCTCTGGTTCCAGAAGCAAATCAAGACCTTCCTTTTCGCTTCCACTTTCTCTCTTCCTCTCCCATGCTAATGTTCCTGATAGCTCTGCACACTGGTCACCTGGACACCCCTGAACCCAGGCCCAGGCTCTTGCACATCCAGTTGCCCTTGCACTGCCTCTGGGCTCCCTCAGCACTTACGGGTCTATATCTGTAACCCCACAGTCCCTTCTCTTTTTACTTAAGAGCCACCCTCCTGCAGCACTTATTGAGTCACTAGCACTTCTCCTCACCGCACCCCACTTGGCACTTCTCCCCTCGCCTCTTCCCCGCACTTGCGTGATCTGAATGACACAAGGTTTAGTAAGATTGCTGTTTGTCCTCCCTTGTTTCCCCCTCCTTGTCTTGTCACGCCTAGAAACACTTGTGTACAGGCGTGTTATAAATGACTTATATCATATCATACTGTTTGAGCTGGCTTTAATCAATTTCCACTTAATACTACTACGGCAGTGCCTTGCAAGTGTCTTTCCCATGCATACACAAAATGCCCAAACTGTTGCCATTGCGAGTGCTTGTTTAATAGAGTAAACAATGAATCTTTAGATTGGCGAAAAATATTCCATTCATTTTGGGAGCTTATCCTCCTTTTATCATGGGTGTATACTTGTTATTTAGTATGTGCTATTATTCTCTCTCTTTCTTGGGCATTTGTCATCTCTAACATGATTAGTCTGCTTGGATAACTCAGGGGTTAAGCCCTCACAACCATGTAACCACTGAGCTATCCGCCCAGAATAATCAAGTTCAAGTCCTGGCAGGGATCAGGTATCCTTCCAAGGTTGATGAATTGAATACCATTAAATTGATTGATGAATACAGCTATTATTGCAGCACTGCCATGCAGGAGGGAATCTGCCATGAAGCACTATGCGTAAAGAAATGAAACCCTCTTGTCGACTTGTGCTCCTATCCTCCCTTTAACCTTGATACCTTTTCTCTATTAAGCAAACATCATTTCTCTGACTTGAGCATATAGAGTGTGTACATGGATACAGAAATACAACTGTGTTGTAGGAAGCAAATTGCATCACTAACTGGATACATATCTTGTCGACAGCCACAACACATATTATTCAATTTCCAATGAGCAAATATCCTCCTTTTATCTTGGGCACATATCCTCCCCATTATCTTAAGTACATATCTTCCTGTTATCTTGGCTACATATCCCCATGCAAACCATGTGTATATATATTCTTCCCTTAGCTCGGGCACACATTCCCCTTTTGACATGGGCACATAGCATCTTGGTATCTTGGACACATATCCTCACCATTATCCTGAGCTCATATCTTCCTATCATCTTGGCTACATATCCACTTGTTGTCTTTGGAACATGTCCTCCTGTTACCTTAGGCACATAGCTGCTCATTATCCTGGGTACATAGCATTCCATTATGTTGGGCACATGCTCTCCTTTTATCTTGTGTATATATTCTCGCTATGTCTTGAGCACTATACTCCACTTGACCTGGCCACAAAACTTCACTTTAGTCAAGGTGCATTCCTTTCTGAAAACTTAAACCTATATAACTCTAGATTGTGGTAATAGCCCCCATTAGTTCTGGACCATATTGATCTCGCTGTACCGCAACACCTTTATGCTATGTGATGTTGGAATCTGTAGAGTGCTTAGCTGGCCTCCAAGGATTGGGGCAGTCTGGGCTGGTGATAGGGGCTGTTATCCACCATTGTCAATATATAGAAAACAGATCTAAAACATTCACAATCAACATGTGCCTAGATGGCCTTGGCCCCATTAGCATTGCTGGAAGAATGCGCTAGTGTTTCTTTGAGATGTCAGTCTATTGTTCAATGTTCCTTACAGTGATTGAAAGTGTGTGGACTTGCACTGCAGCATAACCCAGCCAGAATATGCGGTTGGCACTGCACATAAGGTCGTAAATGTAGTCAGTTCTCATTGTGTATGTCTATCCGAAGGCGGCTGATTACAGTTGTGGGCTCTGCATATCATCCGCATTATGCAAGACAGTTGAGGGTTACCTTCTTCATGTTGGTGATGGTGGGTGGAGGTGGCACTGTAGAGAGGGCCCATTCAGTTTCTTATTGTATTCCCACATTTTAGAGGGTTCTAACCCATTGGGAGTCCTGTTTTCATTTTTTTACTATATGTATCTTTGTATTACTTGAAAGTTATTAAAGGGCTTCCTCTGTTGGTTAATTGTGTGATCGACAAGCACGTCTGGAACAGCAAAGGTTGCAAGTCCAGTTTTGTTGTATCTGTGATGTCACTGTGGGCACGGGGTTTCCAGGGAGTGGACCAAGAGTGGACCTAGAAGGCTTATGAGTCCTCTTCAGTGGCAGAGGGGACCTAGCATAGCAGTTCGGGCAGGGCTGGTCCCATTGGTGGCAGTACCTGACTGATTTGCATATGTCTGGACCCCTTTTGCAATGGCGCAGATGGGCTACAAAACGGTGGTGTGGAAGGTTGCCCAGACCAATGCCAGTGGTTCAGATTAATTCAAAACCCTCTACCCATCACTTTTTTGGTTTCAGTTTCCAGGAAGTGGACCAGGAGTAGACCTAGAAGGCTCGTGAGTCCTCTTCAGTGGCATCTGTGATGTCGCTGAGGGCACTGGGTTTTCCAGGGAGTTTACCAGGAGTTGACCTAGAAGGCTCATGAGTCTTCCTCAGTGGCATCTGTGATGTCGCTGAGGGCACGGTGTTTCCAGGGAGTTTACCAGGAGTGGACCTCGAAGGCTCATGAGTCCTCTTTGGTGGCATCTGTGATGTTGCTGAGGGCACTGGGTCTCCAGGGAGTGGACCAGGAGTAGACCTAGAAGGCTCATGAGTCCTCTTCAGTGGCATCTGTGATGTCGCTGAGGGCACGGGGTTTCCAGGGAGTTTACCAGGAGTTGACCTAGAAGGCTCATGAGTCCTCTTCAGTGGCATCTGTGATGTTGCTGAGGGCACTGGGTCTCCAGGGAGTGGACCAGGAGTAGACCTCTAAGGCTCATGAGTCCTCTTTGGTGGCATCTGTGATGTCGCTGAGGGCACTGGGTTTCCAGGGAGTGGACCAGGAGTAGACCTCGAAGGCTCATGAGTCCTCTTCAGTGGCATCTGTGATGTCGCTGAGGGCACGGGGTTTCCAGGAAGTTTACCAGGAGTTGACCTAGAAGGCTCATGAATCCTCTTTGGTGGCATCTGTGATGTTGCTGAGGGCACTGGGTCTCCAGGGAGTGGTCCAGGAGTAGACCTAGAAGGCTCATGAGTCCTCTTCAGTGGCATCTGTGATGTCGCTGAGGGCACGGGGTTTCCAGGAAGTTTACCAGGAGTTGACCTAGAAGGCTCATGAGTCCTCTTTGGTGGCATCTGTGATGTTGCTGGGGGCACTGGGTCTCCAGGGAGTGGACCAGGAGTAGACCTCGAAGGCTCATGAGTCCTCTTCAGTGGCATCTGTGATGTCGCTGTGGGCACTGGGTTTATAGGGAGTGGACCAGGAGTAGACCTCGAAGGCTCATGGGTCCTCTTTGGTGGCATCTGTGATGTTGCTGAGGGCACTGGGTCTCCAGGGAGTGGACCAGGAGTAGACCTCGAAGGCTCATGCCACCACTTTAGTGTTATCGGTGATGTTGATACCTCTGCTGGGTAACATAGGAGGTTTAGGTGCACCCTTCTGTTTCATGTATGTTTTATTGCTTTCCCCGCTGGGTTACCGCTAGTTTGTTGGGGATCACCATCTTTGGGACTACCGCTCTGTTTCCTGGTTGCTACTGACTAGCAAGGTCCTGACAGTAGGTGCCCTGGCATGTTTAGTCTGTATGGGAATAGGTGTTCTATAACATTTATCCTGTTCACAAAGCACTGTGAGGTCTGATAGAAAGTGCTGAGCAATGTTTCACTTGTCGCTAAAGCTCAGCAAGCTCTGAATACAGGATCTATGATGTGTTCTTCCAAATCCCAAGGCCATTGCATCCAGTTCTGGCTCACCTGCTAACAGCAATTTGCCTGCCGTTTGGAGTGGACCTGTAGGCTCCTACTTATATGACAAAAGAATAAATACTACATGTTCCAGAATGCAAACCATTGTGGCCGAAGACTGACTAATGCAGCCAACTGGTTTCTATCAATTAACTTATCATTTCCTTGGGACCAATCTCAGGCAAGTCGATTAACCTTATTTGCGGGGTTCAACCACCGGCCAAATGAAGGTGGGTACAATTTAGAAGTTCTAACGGTATTAGCCTAATTGATCCAAAAACATTTGATGGAATTTGTTAGAACTTTTTTTTTGTCACATTTAATGGGGGAGAGTAAGGGCATAGATTAGGTTGAGGGGAATGGGGGGAGTTGCGGGGGGTCTCCCCTCACCTTTTATACTGAAAAAAAGGTCAAATAATTTTGATCAAATGTGATTAGGTGAAATGTTTTAGGTCAAATAGACTCAAACCGTTCTAACGAGGTGCAGTCTGTGATTGTGGTTGCCAGAGCTCTGCTTTTTCTATAAGAGGACAGTGAGAACTGAGAGGCCTTGTATCTTTGCTCAGAAAATGGCAGCTTCCGCAAGGAGGACGCACGAACGAGCAATGAAACCAGCGTTCATCGTGCCACTCTCTGCCGCCTTCTGCCTTATCAGGGTGACATTTCCATGAGCACAGCTCACGCCACCCAGACTCAGGAAGGGTCCCGTTTGGTGACAGCCTGGGGTCTTGCACTCTCTGATCGGTCTGTGTGCCTTCCTCCAGGGGCCGAGGAATTTTTCCCTCAAACATCTAAAATATGAATTATTTGATAAGGCAGAGGATGGTGGTCTATCCCAGAAGCTGTTCTGTCCTGATAAAGATGCACACCTGTCCCCAATTGGAGGAAGTTCAGAACGTGCCACGCAGTCCTACAGATCCTGAGTCAGGGTGCTGGCCTTGCGTTGGCCATGGTATTAACACTTAAGAGTCCGGTGGGAGTTGGGAAGCTGAGCATACAAGAATGTAACAGCAGATAAGCTTAGATTGCATTCAAGGGCCATCAATAAAAGTGTTCACCTCGGGAAGGGTGCGGGGGGGGGGTCACTCACTTCACTCTGCTGTCAGATTAATGTGCTTGGGTGTGAGAGCAAGAAGGATGGACAAAGGGAAGGAGTGTGAGATGGAGAAAAGGTGGGGGAAATAAAGGGAGAATGAAAAAGAGGGCACGAGAGAGATGGTAGAGGAGAAGAGATCATCGGGAGGGGTAGACAGAAGGGGAGGACACCGGTGTGAGAGAGAGAGAGCGATTGGCAGATTGGAAGAGATGAATCCGAGGATTTTAGGTGGGTAGAAAGAGAGGGATGAGAGGTGCAAGAGAGAAGGACAGGAAACAAAACACAGAAAGAGAGATGGAGACGGATCGGAGGGAAAGATGGAAAATAAAATATTCAAACAGAAATGGAACATGCGGGTATGAGGAATAGAGGGAGAGGGAACGAGTCAGAGAGAGGCGGGGAGAGAGAGGGAGGGAGCTTTAAAGAGGTTCAGGGAAGGAATGAGAGCTAGAGAGATTAGGGGAGAAGAAGGGTGCAAGGGATTCAGAGAGAGAGAGCGAGAGAGAGAGGGAGAGGGAGATGTAGAGAGAGACAGAGAGAGAGATAGAGAGAGAGAGAGAGAGAGAGAGAGAGAGAGAGAGAGAGAAAGAGAGTGGGCGAGCTTTAGAGAGATGCAGAGAAAGAATGAGAGCTAGAGAGATAGGGAGAAGAAGGGTGCAAGAGATTTGGAGAGAGAGGACGACTGAACACTCGGAGGGTTGGCGAGAGAGAAGGGATAGAGAGAGAGAGTGAGAGTTATAGAGAGATGCAAGGAATGAATGCAAGCTAGAGTGATGAGGGGAGAAGAAAGGTGCAAGAGATTCAGAGAGAGAGCGAGAGAGAGAGAGGGAGAGGGAGATGTAGAGAGAGAGAGACAGAGAGAGAGAGATAGAGAGAGAGAGAGAGAGAGAGAGAGAGAGAGAGAGAGAGAGAGAGAGAGAGAGAGAGAGAGAAAGAGAGAGGGCGAGCTTTAGAGAGATGCAGAGAAAGAATGAGAGCTAGAGAGATTAGGGGAGAAGAAGGGTGCAAGAGATTTGGAGAGAGAGGAAGACTGAACACTCGGAGGGTTGGAGAGAGAGAGAGTGAGAGTTATAGAGAGATGCAAGGAATGAATGCAAGCTAGAGTGATGAGGGGAGAAGAAAGGGGCAAGAGATTCAGAGAGAGAGGTGGAGAGTGAGAGAGAGGAAAAGGTAGGCGTAGGCAGAAAGAGAGAGGGTCCTTAGAGAGATGCAGGGAAAGAAGGAGAGCTAGAGAGATGTGGAGAAGAAGGGTGCAAGGGATTCAGAGAGAGAGAGCAAGAGAGAGAGAGGGAGAGGGAGATGTAGAGAGAGAGACAGTGAGAGAGAAATAGAGAGAGAGAGAGAGAGAGAGAGAGAGAGAGAGAGAGAGAGAAAGAGAGAGGGCGAGCTTTAGAGAGATGCAGAGAAAGAATGAGAGCTAGAGAGATAGGGAGAAGAAAGGTGCAAGGGATTCAGAGAGAGAGCGTGAGAGAGAGAGAGGAGGAGGAAGAGGGAGGGGTAGAGAGAGAGACATAGAGAGAGAGGGGGGAGCTTTAGAGAGATGCAGCGAAAGAATGAGAGCTAGAGAGATGGCGAGAAGAAGGGTGCATGAGATTGAGAGAAAGAGGAAGAAATAGAGAGAGGGGAAGAGATAATAGGAAGCACAGGAAGAGAAAAAGGAGAGAGAGAGAAAGATTGGAGAAGATGGAGATGAGAGAAAAGAAGAAGTGGTGACTTAGAAAGTGAGAGAAATTGGAAGCAGCACAGAGATAGAACAGGGAGCGAGAACATCAATAGTTTTGACAAAGTTAATTTGAATAGATTATGGCAACATTTTTTCCAAAGAGTTTGTTGACTGGGCTCCTAAACCATTTAGAGCCTGATTCATGGAATGTTTAGCATGGTGCAAAGTGACTTTTCTCTGGTGCAAAGTGACTTTGCACTGCCAACAAACACGCTGATTCCTGGAACAGTGCAAAGTGTCTTTTTGCCGTGCCATATGACATTGAACAAAATATATTATTGCAAAAGACTGTGATGTGCAGTTCAGTGGATAATACAAGAGGCTTCAAACTTAATTTGTGCTGACACAGGTAGCCAATGCAAAGATTGGCAAGCCTCTGTAACATGGTGGCCATGTGGACTACCTCTAACCAGATGCAAAACTTGAAAACGATGGATTAAAAATGCAGGCTGGGAGAGGTAAATTGCATTACAGTAATCAATGCTGCACGCTGCAACTACTTGGGTGTGGCGATTCTGGGGGATCAAAGAAAGAACTTTTTTTAACTGCTTCAACTTAAGGAAGCCAAGGCCATAAACGGCATTACACTCGCTATCCATCGCCAGGGACGAGGATATTTTAACACCAAGATTCCGGACTACCTCTGCTGGAATCGGCAGTCGACCCAATGAGGGTGGCCAAAAGTCGGAGGTCCAATTAGCGGAGGCCCCAGCAGGACCGGTGATTAAGACTTCAGTCTTTCCGCCATTGAGCGTTACTTGGCTTATACATTTCTCTTCTTTGGGTTTTTTCTTCTCTCTCAGTGCCAGGATACGACTGGGCGATAGTGCGCTCTACAAGAAATCTTAACATGACAAAACAGAGAACAGAGCTGAAATGGAGAAAGAAAGAGAAACGGACAAGGTAGATAAAGGGGACAGAGAGTGGGGTTCAATCAAAGCATTTATAAAGCATTTATAAAGCGCATTGTCACCAAAGGTGTCATGGAGCTGTCTAGATGCAGAGGAAGAAAGTAAACACCTTTAGGCCAACAAGTGAGCCTTTAAGCTTCTCTTGAAAAGACTAAAGTCTTGAATATGACGCAGAGCTAAAGGAAGAGCATTCCAGAGTTGCGAGCGGCAAGAGAGAAGGACCTGCCTCCCATCCGTTCACGGCGGTAGGCAGGGATTGAAAGAGGTGAACTACAAAGGTAAAAGGGAGAGATAAATAGGTGAAAGGGGACAGAGAGAGTGGGGGAGAAAGAGCGAGAGAGAGAGAGATAGAGAGAGACGAAAACGATAGGTAAAATAAGAGCGACGTGGCGTAAAGAGGATATCAGGTAATATTATCCCCACCAAACATATCGTCGGGAACGGCCATAGGCGATATTTTTAGTGGGGATAATATTTGGATTTTTTGGGAGCAGGGGTTGCGGGGGTGTCCCCCGCAGGTTCCATGCCTTAATATCGCCGCAAAAATATGGTGCTATTTTTGTATGGCGAACCATAAAGAGGGCCAGAGAGAGAGAAATAAAGAGGAAGCAGAAGGGTAAAGGAGAGACAGGGATAGAGACCACAGCATCTGGAGGGTCGCGGACCGCCCACCCCCCCACACCCCCCCGTGCTTTATATACTTGTGTGGGGTAGATGTGGACCGTGGATGGTGACAGAAAGGTCCTGCGCTGCACACAGCTCTCCCCTCTTGCCTCTCAGAGTGTTCCATTGGAGGCTGTAACACACACTGCAGCTGTTAAAGGTGCATTGGGTGACTTCTGGTATGTCTGAGGAGTCGGCACGTAGCGCTTCACGCATACACATATCCCATGTCTGGATAGGCGCTTTTCCCGCGCGCTGACATTGGCTGTGCTGCCCATCCACCATGCGGGGACGCGCAGGCGGGTAAATACCGTGACATTTAAGGTCCAGCCTGTGCTGTCCCATTAGCATTTGCCGAGCGCAGGAGAGGGGAAGAAGGCAAACATTTATTTAGTAAGAATGCAGGAGCGCTCACCTTTGGGAGCACGCGTGCAGTCAGTCTCAGACAGCCTGCTTCCTACAGCCCTTGCCACTGAATGCAAATAAAGGACAACACGTCTAATGCAAGAGACGGGGCGACGCAGGGGACTTCATTTCCAGGGACACACGCAGCTCATAACAATATTGACCGGTGCTGTTAGAGGAAACACCGGCAACAGAGCCGTCTCTTGGCGCCTACACATTAGCTGCTATTATTACCCATCTCAAAAGTGATCCCCCAATGGACATCAGGAGACAGGCGTGGGAGGGGGCGGGGGACGTCTTTGCACAACCCCAAACTTATAACAGACACGGAGCTTTTGCACGAATCTTTGACACGAGGCAATGGGAACTGAAGATTTACTCATGTAGGACAGAAGAAGGCTGGATGGAAGTTTTTGAATACATCATAACCACTGGCATTGCTCTGGCAGCCCTCCAGGGAAGTGTGGCAGAGAACGAGCTCATGATTCAGCAAAATGTGTAGACATTTGGCAATCACTAATTTGACCATTCTGAGTGCGTCTGGATCGAGGAGTAACATGTCACTCGGAAACACCTGTATCCAGTGCTGGAAATGGAAACAAAATGGACTGGGGGAACTGTGACCTCTTTGGAGGGGCGGGGCTGTGGGAAGGAGGGGGCAGGGCCAAGGGACGTGGCCCCTGGCTGGGTTGTGCAACACAGTATCACTTCATAGAACCCAATCCTGTCAATTTGCATAAAAGCAAAAAACATTATGGGAACATCATCATGTCCATAAATTTAAATGTGAAACATGTCAATAATGACCTCTTCTGTTTTGATTGGTCGCATTTTTCACCCTAATAAACAGATGCCTGTAAATTGCAGGTGTTATATACCAGTTTGGACAATCACAGTACGGCATGCGAGGCATGGGCAGTTTCTGCATTCAGCCTCCAGTGCTCCGTCTTCTAAAATGTGTTTTACAGCTTCAGAACAGACCTGGGTAGTTGTGTTTTTTTGCTAGCATAGCTCTCTGCCGAGTAACCTGCGCTTCAACGAACAGAGTGCTTTCAAAAGACTAAGCAGTGCTCTGTGCCAAGTTCTGCTGGTTGAGGCGCAGAACCTGGCAGAGTGGGGTGCAAACCCCTGGGTCTAGGGGACAGAGCAGTGTTTTGTCAGAGCGCGGCTCCATCTTGTTCTGGCCCATTCCCTGCGCTGCCTGTCCATGCCAGCAGACATGAGACCTCTTCACTCATGCAGCTTTTTGTGCAAAGGTGTAGTATGGCTCTTGCATTGAGGGCACCAATGCAAGCCATGGAATGTAGCTGTGTAGCCTGGAACCTTACAGTGCCCGAGGGTTCCAGGAGTGTCATGTAAACGCACAGGATGGGAGATGTAACTGGAGAGGGTGTGCATACCTCAGCTCCAACTTCCCTTTCATAACTTGCCATGTAACTTAATAAAGACAACCTCCTTTTGTACCTACCTGCATCCAGCGTGATTCCTGATTACTTGCACCTGCTACCAGAACCCAGACACTACAAAAGGGCAGGGTGTTCAGTAATTTCAACTAAGTATGCATTGCTGCCCCGTTCAACACTAAATGGTAACATGGTGCAGAGACTAGTGATAATGATGCGTTATTTATGAAGTGCTTTACATTAAGTTGGTACTCATTTATCAACCTCTGAAGGATTAAAGGCTGAGTTGGTCTTACTGGAATTCGAACCTGCGACCTGCAGATCACAGCAGCAAGTGCTCAATTCGCTGAGCTATCTTACAGACTTTACAGGGAGAGTTTAGAAAGATGTGTGGATGTGTACATGCTCATGGTCACAGAAAAGCCCAGCGATGCCTGGAGACTGTGTTTGCCCAACAGCAGTGCAGCCACCTATGGCAAAGGGAAGGAGGAAAGGGCTACGGGGAGAGTAGGGAGGGGCACTGCACTCAGTTGAGAACTCAGAGATGGAAGCCCATTCGCAGGTGAAAGCGTGCCACGGACAACCAGATTCCCCAATTCTAGGATGGGATGGCCAGATTTTCAAGGCCAAAAACCGGGACAGTCAACGACATAAAAGAAGTACTACACCCTCTCTGCTTGCCCCCTCCCCCTGCCACCTCAACCCGCCCCCTTCCCCAGCACTGCTCCTACATACAAACGGTGCAGTTTTAAAATCAGTTAATGCCTGTGGCTGGTATTTGAAAAGTTGGGGAGGAGAGCCCATCCTACGATGGCATAATTGTGCAAATATTATAATGGTTATTTAGCTTATAACCAGTGATTGAAGTAAACGGGAACGGTTGGGGGTGGTGTTCAGCTACTTTTATTTTTTTCTGTTTACCATTCCTCTACTTTTCACCATTCTTCATAGAGTATTTGTGCATTCATGTCCCCGTGCAAGTGTAAAGTTGTAATAGGAGCCTTAGTTACTAGTCACTTAGACCATTGCAATGCCCCCAACTGCAACACTTGTCACGTGTCACACAATGCGTCCGCCGACCCCCTCCCCTTTCAAGACCACAGTGCCACTACTTTTCTCGGTGCACTTCTGTCACTGGTTATAACTGTTGCCGGTTAAATTAAGCTGTCACCCTCCCTATCCTCAAAACCCCGACTGTCACCCTTCCATTCCCCAGAACCGGGAGAGGGTATTTAAATTAAAAAAACTCTCGGGGGGTGTGGGAGGCACTGGAGCGGGGAGGAACATAGACCAAATTCTGGGCAGAAACGTCAAAACCGGAACGTCTGGTCGCCCTAATAAAGGGGAGTGCGCTTGAGGGCACTCTCAGGGACCCTCCGCGTCCCCGGGATAAAGCATTGCCATGGGGTGCAGTGATAATGCTCGCGCTGTTTCATTTGACTCACAGATCCTTGCCTTGTTTGCCATTGCAGCAGGCAGCCGAGCCTCTAGGTGGCTGGTGGCAGCCAGCGGGCGACTTGTTATTGCAATCCAACACTCTAACACCCACAAATACCCAAAGGATGCCACAACACATCCTTATGCCACAAGTGGACCATTCAAGGGAGCAGGAGGACGTACCCGCCCTCCCGTTTCTCCCTCCCCTCGCTCCCTCCCTCATCTCCTTCCCTTCTCTCTCTTCTCGCCCTCCCTAGTCTCTCTCCCTTCTCTCCCTCGCTTCCTCCTAACCCTCTCCTCTCTCCTTCCCTTCTCCCCTTACTCCCCTCTCTCCCTCACTCCCTTCTCTCCCTCATTGCCAGCCTTCTCCCCCAACCTCCTCTCTCTATCTCCTTGCCAACCTTTTCTCCCTCCTCCCTTCCCTCACTCCTTTCCTCCCTTCTCTCCCCCTTACTCTCCCACCTTTCTCTCCCTGTCCTCTCTCCTTTCCTTCTCTCTCTCCCTCCCTTCCCTCTCACCCTCCTTCCCTCCCTCTGCTCTCTCCTCCCTCCCTTCTATCCCTCCCTCCCTTCCGTCCCTCACTCCTTTCCTCTCTTCTCTCCTTCCCTTCTCTCCATCCCTCCCCTGTCTCCCTCTTCCCCTCCTTCTGCCCCTACCTTCTCTCCCTCCCTCATTTCCTACACTCTCTCACCCTCCTTTCCCCCTTCCTCTCCCTCCCTTCTCTCCCTCTCCCCCTCTCCCTTCCCCTTGGAAAACCTTCTCACCTTCCCTCCCTTCTCCCCCACCCTCCCTTCTTTCCTCCCGTCTCTCCCTCCCTTCCTCCTTACTCTCCCTCCCTTCTCGCCGTCCTTCTCTTCTTTCCTTCCCTTCTCTCACTCCCTTCCTCCCTTCCTCCCTCCCCTCTCACCCTCCTTCCCCCCTCTGCTCCCTCCCTTCTCCCCTTCCCTCCCTTCCGTCCCTCCCTCACTCCTTTCCTCCCTTCTCTCCCTCTTCCTCCTTCCTCTCCCTCCCTTCTCTCCCTCCCCTCTCTCCCTCTTTCTTTCCCTCTGGCCCTCCCTTCTATCCCTCCCTCCTTTCCTACCTGCCCCCCCCTCCGTTCCCCCTTCCTCTCCCTCCCTTCTCTCCCTCCCCCTTGGCAACCTTCTCCCCTTCCCTCCCTTCTCTCCCTCCCTCCTTTCCTACCTTCTCCCCCCTCCGTTCCCCCTTCCTCTCCCTCCCTTCTCCCCCTCCCCCTTGGCAACCTTCTCCCCTTCCCTCCCTTCTCTTCCTCCCTCCTTACTCCCCCTCCCTTCTCTCCGTCCTTCTCTTCTTTCCTCCCCTTCTCCCCCCCCCTCTCTCCCGCCCTTCTCTTCTCTCCCTCCCTCCCTGGCTCCCCTCCCTCCCTCAATATCCTCTGCTCACAAGTTTATCCAAAGCGCCCTCCCCAGTACCCCCCAAGTGATGAGCCTTTTGGAGACTGTCTGTACCAGGAACGCTCGCCCTCTTCACCAATAAAGTGTGGACAGCGTCTTCTTTGCAGTAAAACGTGTCCTGTAGCAAGACGTCATTTAAGGAGATGTCGTTATACGCCGTTCTTTCTTGATGTCTCCCAGTATGGCACCAGCGCACGCTGCTGTAGTTTTGACTTAATCCAGCGCGTATCCGTTGGTTTATATTCCTGGAGGTGGTGTGGGAACAGAGAGACCCAAACAGTTACACCGCGACCCCTTGGAACCCAGAGACACAGCAGTCCCAGAGAAGGGGGCCAGCTCTCCTTGGGGGGAGAGGGGAGGGGTCTTTCTCTAAATGCTCAGAGTAAGTGACAAACCTGCACGTGTGTGCTACGGGACAATCAGAGCTATGACAATGGCAATTTTCTCTGAAACACAATCTGTGCATTATAGTGCGCTTTACAATTACTCAAGAAATACAATGAAAGGCACAGGGGACAAAACTCTTCCCGCGTTAAGATGACATCTCGTGCATGATTTGCCAAGAAATGGAAAAATAAAGGGGGGCTTCCCTGATTGGCTCCGCCTGCACATGGTTTCTCCCCAAAGTGGTTGCTCTTGGAAGGCTCAAACAATTCAAGTTGTTTGCCAGGTTTTGCGAAGGTTTGCCGATTTCTTCTTTTTTGGCCAAATGGCAACTTCACCGATTGTGTGTGTGTGTGTGTGCTGTTTTTACCACTTTTTTTTAAACAGAGAAGGGGGGGGGGCGGTTTGGGGGTGGTGTACACACTCCCCCATGCAACCATCACCCCCTTTCCCCTTTCAAGTACCGTACCCAAAATTACTATTAGTCCTAAAAAAAAGTTGTACAGAATTCAGCGAAAATGCATTCTGTAAAGCTGCCATTCGGCAAACGTGGGTAAACCGTTTGCACAATATGCAAATATGCACAGCCTGGCGATCAAGGTGATCTTGTCGGAAAATGTCAAAATACAGAAATACAAAACATCTGGCGAAAACTAATGAGAAACTTTCTTCGCGTGTAAATAAATGTCTATGGTCAACACAATGTTATTAGATGCCCGCATCACGGCTTGAATTGCGGGAGAACACGTCACCCTTTCCCCTCTTCTCTGACCATAAAGCACACTATGCCATGCCAGACTGAAAAACAGAAGCCTGCATGAACACACAGCCCATCAGCCACTGCAAAGGCAATGTCTGCTTGCTGTGCTATGATGTTTTTATCAATCATTTGTGGTCTGATAAGTGTTATATTTAATGTATACACCTGTCACCCATAGCCTTTTACAAATCCATACAAACTTTTACGGTATTCACATTTTTTAAAAATATTTTCACTATCAAAACAATTTGCCAAAAGGATGAATGCTGCGACTTTCATTACTATGCATTCTGTGTACTTTGCTATTTAATTAAGTTGCACTCCTTGAGAGTGGCATTTGTGCTGGTGTACAGGATTCACATCCGCTTATCATGTATCGTGTGTGCTCTTTCATTGCCACTGGAAAGCTTAAAGGTTAACACAGTTAGTCAGTGTTGTTTGGGTATTTAACCAAACATGTACCTACTGACCGTGGCCATGCTAAGCACGATGACCAGTCCCACCCACGGCTTGCCCCTTCCAACCCAAATAACATCCTCCTCGGATCTCTTTGGACTAACTGTCATGGAGTAACAACAGACTGTGTGCTTTCTAGGGCCTGCCAGTGTTATTTCGAGGGAGTCTTCTGTGAGTGTATTGCTCAACACAGCAAATGCATTACTGGTGTAATACAAATGCTTTAAGCAAGTGTGCCTTCAGAAGCTTGATTTATACTCAATTCTGTTTCTTGGAATAAAGTCCCATTAAAAACAAGCATTGGCAAAGCCAGCGATTGTGGCTTGTGATTAGGTAGAGATAGGCATTGGCTATGAACTGACATCATATGCCCAGATGCTCACAACATGGCCAGAAAGAACTGCCAGGCAGTGTCTGGCAAAACCCTACCCCATGTTTAATATGAAAAATATTAGCCAATGTTTGTTTTATTTCCTTACCTGTTGCAATGGACTACTGTCCAGATCAATGCATCATGCAACATATGACCATGTCTATTCTCACCCCTGGTTCGCCCCTTGTGCCAAGGCCTCCTCCACACGTCAAATAATTGCAAGCAGCTGAACAGACAGACACCAGCATGGCATATTCCCGGAGGTGCCATGCAATATTTCTAACAATCTTCGATTAAATGCATCATATAGAAAACAACCGACTTGACTCAATTACGAATGACACAAAGAAATAAACCTCACAAGTCAGTTGCATGAAGACACTTTCTTAGAAATGCTGGCTGTCCAGTTGAGTTCTCACGGGAGAAGACTGTCAAGCCAAATATTAGACTCTAAACGTACTCGCCAGTTCTTAATTTGTCGGGGTGATTTCTAGGGATCAGCCCTGGCACTTTTTTCTGAGGCCCTGCACTTATTATCTCAGACCAGTGGCGCAACACCACTGAGATGATCGGGCTCCGTGCTCTATACCCCCAACCCCAACCCCCTACCCAAACCCCCCTCCTCCCTGTTCAGTTGAACACGACGCAGAGGTTAAACGCCTGAGCTTTGCTGTTAACAGGAAATGACTATGCACTGACTTTGCACAGACTTTACACGGCAAAAATACACTGTGCACAGTTCCATGAATCAGGGTTTCTGGCGGCAGTGCAAAGTCACTTTTCTGCAATGCAAAGTCACTTTGAACCGTGCAAAAAATCCACAAATCGGGCTCTAAGTGTGGTCATGTGTTTAAAGAAGCACAAGACCCAACCATTATGTTGTGGGTATGGTTTTTTGTAGATAGACATCTGCCAAAGTCTGAGAATGCATCAGCCCCCAATCAGCAGGTGGAAATTGCAGCTTCAACCCCAAATAAGTTGGCAATGTTAAATGAAGCCGGGGGTCGACGACTTGTAGGGAACTCTGGAGATGTCCCGGTAGGCCTCTGCACCCTGGGCAGGGGTCGATGGCTTATAGGGAACTCTGGAGATGTCCCGGTAGGCCTCTGCACCCTGGGCAGGGGTCGATGGCTTATAGGGAACTCTGGAGATGTCCCGGTAGGCCTCTGCACCCTGGGCAGGGGTCGATGGCTTATAGGGAACTCTGGAGATGTCCCGGTAGGCCTCTGCACCCTGGGCAGGGGTCGATGGTTAATGGGGAACTCTGGAGATGTCCCGGTAGGCCTCTGCACCCTGGGTAGGGTCCCGGGGTCGATGGCTTATAGGGAACTCTGGAGATGTCCCGGTAGGCCTCTGCACCCTGGGCAGGGGTCGATGGCTTATAGGGAACTCTGGAGATGTCCCGGTAGGCCTCTGCACCCTGGGCAGGGGTCGATGGCTTATGGGGAACTCTGGAGATGTCCTGGTAGGCCTCTGCACTCTGGGCAGGGGTCGACGGCTTGTGGAGAACTCTGGAGATGTCCCGGTAGGCCTCTGCACCCTGGGCAGGGGTCGATGGCTTGTAGGGAACTCTGGAGATGTCCCGGTAGGCCTCTGCACCCTGGGCAGGGGAAGACGGCTTATAGGGAACTCTGGAGATGTCCTGGTAGGCCTCTGCACCCTGGGCAGGGGTCGGGCAGGGGAGGGGTCGAATAAAGGGAACTCTGCAGATTTCCCGATAGGCCTCTGCACCCTGGGCAGGGGTCGACGGCTTATAGGGAACTCTGGAGATGTCCTGGTAGGCCTCTGCACCCTGGGCAGGGGTCGAATAAAGGGAATTCTGGAGATGTCCTGGTAGGTCTCTGCACCCTGGGCAGGGGTCGACGGCTTTTAGGGAACTCTGGAGATGTCCTGGTAGGCCTCTGCACCCTGGGCAGGGGTCGAATAAAGGGAACTCTGGAGATTTCCTGGCAGGCCTCCGCACCCTGGTCAGGGGTCGAATAAAGGGAACTCTGGAGATTTCCCGATAGGCCTCTGCACCCTGGGCAAGGGTCGGCGGTTTATAGGGAACTCTGGAGATGTCCTGGTAGGCCTTTGCACCCTGGGCAGGGGTCGACGGCTTATAGGGAACTCTGGAGATGTCCTGGTAGGCCTCTGCACCCTGGGCAGGGGTCGAATAAAGGGAACTCTGGAGATGTCCTGGTAGGCCTCTGCACCCTGGGCAGGGGTCGACGGCTTGTAGGGAACTCTGGAGATGTCCCGGTAGGCCTCTGCACTCTGGCCAGGGGTCGATGGCTTATAGGGAACTCTGGAGATTTCCCGATAGGCCTCTGGGCAGGGGAAGACAGCTTATAGGGAACTCTGGAGATGTCCTGGTAGGCCTCTGCACCCTGGGCAGGGGTCGACGGCTTGTAGGGAACTCTGGAGATGTCCCGGTAGGCCTCTGCACCCTGGGCAGGGGAAGACGGCTTATAGGGAACTCTGGAGATGTCCTGGTAGGCCTCTGAACCCTGGGCAGGGGTCGGGCAGGGGAGGGGTCGAATAAAGGGAACTCTGGAGATTTCCCTATAGGCCTCTGCACCCTGGGCAGGGGTCGACTGCTTATAGGGAACTCTGGAGATGTCCTGGTAGGCCTCTGCACCCTGGGCAGGGGTCGAATAAAGGGAACTCTGGAGATGTCCTCGTAGGCCTCTGCACCCTGGGCAGGGGTTGAATAAAGGGAACTCTGGAGATTTCCTGATAGGCCTCCGCACCCTGGGCAGGGGTCGAATAAAGGGAACTCTGGAGATTTCCCGATAGGCCTCTGCACCCTGGGCAAGGGTCGACGGCTTATAGGGAACTCTGGCGATGTCCTGGTAGGCCTCTGCACCCTTGGCAGGGGTCGAATAAAGGGAACTCTGGAGATTTCCTGATAGGCCTCTGCACCCTGGGCAGGGGTCGACGGCTTGTGGGGAACTCTGGAGATGTCCCGGTAGGCCTCTGCACCCTGGGCAGGGGTCGACGGCTTATAGGGAACTCTGGAGATGTCCCGGTAGGCCTCTGCACCCTGGGCAAGGGGCGACGGCTGATAGGGAAATCTGGAGATGTCCTGGTAGACCTCTGCACCCTTGGCAGGGGTCGAATAAAGGGAACTCTGGAGATTTCCCGATAGGCCCTGCACCCTGGGCAAGGGTCGACGGCTTATAGGGAACTCTGGAGATGTCCTGGTAGGCCTCTGCACCCTTGGCAGGGGTCGAATAAAGGGAACTCTGGAGATTTCCTGATAGGCCTCTGCACCCTGGGCAGGGGTCGGGCAGGGGAGGGGTCGAATAAAGGGAACTCTGGAGATTTCCCGATAGGCCTCTGCACCCTGGGCATCGGTCGACGGCTTATAGGGAACTCTGGAGATCTCCTGGTAGGCCTCTGCACCCTGGGCAGGGGTCGAATAAAGGGAACTCTGGAGATGTCCTGGTAGGCCTCTCATTGGGTGATGGTAGTGCCTACGGCGCATGGTACAATGATCGGGGCATACAAAAGAGAAGGGGGCAAAGCCTAGGGATTTCATATTTTAATGGGCATGAAGGTAAAACAGGCGACTTTCACGATGGCATCAAAGCCAGTTCCGCCATCAGCGTGGAGTGGGGTTTATAATCCAATTCCAACATGCTCCATTTGATGAGAGCTATCTTTGCTTCCTATTGTTTAAAGAGTCATAGCTAAAATATACACATATACATGGTTGCATGTCTTTATACTGAAATATTATAAACCGAATCACTTGCATATCGAAGTGATTCGGTATATCATTTTCGATATGAAGACTGTAGACCCATGTGCATATACACAGCCCAGCAATGGTTGGATTTTAATGCTTAAAGGTAGAGCGCGTAATCTCAAAATCCGAAACTTCTTGTAATTAGACCTGTGCTTGATTTTAATTCTGTCCGAAGAGATTAAAGGATTGAACAGCATAAACGGGTGGATTTTGTAGATGCTCATTTGATATTTTTACTCATATCAAATGTTACTTATTTTAATGACCTCTAAAGGATGAAAGGCTGAGTCTGTCTAGCAGTGGTCTTAGCCTGCTAATTTCAGGATACTTAAACATACTTGCAACAGGTTCTCAACCCACTGAACTTTTCGGCTCAACGTTGCGGAAAAGCGAATCCAGGAATGTGTCCAAGATCACGCATTGCGGGGACACAGAATAATGTCCAAATAAAACCATTGCATGAACTAGGTTTGCTGACATTAAAAGAAACATGTACCTCAATGTTAACATTACGCAATAGAGTACGGGGAAACAACAGCCAGTCGTTATCAAATATTAGCACCCTCAGTGGGTGTGTCAGCCAATCGTGTTGCTCAAAACCCAGGCTGAATCTAACGATCCAAGCTTGGATTCTAAGCAACCCGAACAGTGGAGGCACCCACCGGCCATCTTCAATCCCCACTCTCCCTGTCTCCATTCCCCGCTACACCCCATCGCCATCCCTCACCTCTAGCTGGGCCGTGGCGCTGCACCTCACCTCAACCGACTACACCAATGGCCGCCATGGCATAGCATCAAGGCCCTAGCGAACTTGGGGCACTGGCCCGTTACCACCCAGTGAAGCCCCCAGAATGGATGCTTATTGCTATATGTGTACCCGGGGGAGGGGAGCAAGCCAATCAGGTTGCTCGCATCATAGGCTAAATCCCACGATCCAGGTGCGCCCTGCCATCTTGCCCCCACTCACCAACCCCTTGCCCTCAGGTCTCTTGGTCCTTCCCACCGCTCTACCCCACTTACCGGATGCATTCGGTGACGACACCCCAGTCACTGCTGCCAGTCCTTTTCCCTGCTGGCCACCATGGAAATGGAAGACAGACTCCGCACAGAGCCCTGACTCCAGCTCCACGGCGGCCATCTTAAGTAAGGATTTTGTTTGAATTAATCGGACACCAGGTGGCATCTGATTCATTCAAACAAAATACATTGCTGTTAGCACGCTGGGTTTTCGGATTGAAAATCCAGGTTGCTTTTAGCAATAGCACACAATCCGGCACGCTGGATCGGGTGGTAATGGCACCGGGGCCCTTCATTAAAGTCCTTGCTGTGCTGGTGCCTATAACATGGGCCCCAGGCCATTACCACCCGATCCGGCCTGCCAGATTGAGTGTTAATGCTATAATTAAACTATCAGTTATATAATGTTCTAATAATTATTGATAGTCTGCACTGTCATTTTCTACACGGTGGACTTTTTAAAAATACTTTTTTAAAGATTGTAGGTTGCCCTTGTTTGGATTTTGGTTGGTTCAGGATTTCTTAAAATGTTAATACAATAATGATATAATAAGCAAATAATGCATAATAAGCCGCACATCACACCCTATGCATTCCTTCCCAATTGATTTGAATGAGGTCTGTATTTGCCTGTCGGTGTCCATTGTAAACAAATAATGGCCCTGTGACTTGCCCGACCCAACGAACGTACTGTATTACCTGTCATCAAAAGTAAAATGACACACTCACTTTAAAACAGCCGGCCTCCTGATGTTAAATTTAATATATAAGGAACAGGCCATCATAAGGCCATAGAGAGCTTTTCCAAAGTCATTCCCAGGGTTAAAGTCGAGGGTACACGCGGATGGACAGAGTCCACCCACTTTTTTCCGAGGGTGGACTCAGTCCCACGAGCTAAAAGGAGAAACATTGACTGTCGTCTTTGCATTTATGAATTAATGTCAACCTTGGGGATCGAACCACAGTCTCAGGTTTGCAGGCCAGACACTTCACCACTGCACTATATATCCTGATGAAAAACAACAGACAACTAAGTGAACTGACCCATTTCGGTACTGCAAGTCCCAGGGAAAACATTTGTATTGGTTCTTGGAAACATACACACCTTTTAACGTTTCCAAAACACTATTAGAAGAAAATATCCTCTCTTGGTTTTGTGTGTGTGTTGATTTTATGAAAGGCAAATGCCAGTCGTCCTGTGCAATTTGGGTGGTTATGCAAAGCCAATCTAATGAAATGTGCAAATTTCAGCTTAATATGCTCATTTCTGGTGACGTCACATCCCATTGTGTTTGTTGATGAGTCCCCCCGCTGTAATTTTAAAGACTTGACCCCTGGTCATTCCTACTACTAGAACAGATTAATAAGGGAAGGTCAATTTATTAAGACATGCTTGGACTACCCATTTAGAATACTATGGTTCAAAGGTACAGCAAAGTACACTGGTTGCTGAAATAGCCCTCAGAAGTGGACGCGTACATGACAACTTATATTTCATTTAACATCCTTGCTGCCACTTGACTACAACATGATGATTTTCTAACAAAGGGATGTGGGCCCATTGCTTTTAATAAATTCGTTGAAGGTGAACAATTTTTGGTAGGATGTTCAAGTTCTTCTGAAGGAGAGGCTCCTGTTGAAGTCTATAGTGACACATGGCTTGTAAGAAAGTACACACAATCCCATACAGGATCACACTCTCCAAATGAGAGTGAGTTGGGAGATTATGTATATCACACAACAAATGCAATGGTAGGGATCAGACCAATTGAATATTGCTATCCATTGTAACATGGGCAAGGAAAGATACCCCCTGCCTGATGCTACACTGCACAACACATAGTCCCTGACGCCCCGTCCCCTCTAGATTGACTCTATGCCATAATAATGACACTGCATTTTCAGCTGGAAAACACCAACTCACCTTTTAACTGCAAATACACTAAAGAGAAATTCTAATCAAATCATGAACAAAATGCATTTTCACTCCAAATATAACATATTCAACCAAAAGTCTGCACCTTCCAAAAATGTTAGACAACCACAACCTGAACATGTTTGAAGAGGATTATGAGCATCACGTCGTAGTCACGGGGTGAGTAGACAGCAGAAGTCGGGATGTCCTTCGAAGACAGCTGTAGACGCTCGGGATGGATTCATTGACGACCTTGGCTCTGCTTGTTATTCCAACAGGACAGTGTCCCCAGTTGCATTAGTAACACTGGAGACACATGCACTGTAGAATACAGGCAGGCCCTTCGGTGGAGCACTGTCCGTGCAGGTAGAGGCTTATTGTAGTGCACTGAAGAACAAGTGCCGATATGAGAGGTTCCTGGAGCTCTATGCGTAGCTTGTGAAGCGTGGACCAGTCTTCCTTAAAGCGGCTTAGCCCTGCCAACCATGGAGCAATCTTTGGAGAGAAACTGTCTGAAGAAAGAATTCCTCACACCGACAATGCACCTACACAATCCCTTCCTTGTAAATTGGTACAAGCCCTGTTGACCTTCTGGTGTGTATGCGTACTCTCTTCTTGCGGGATGCATGTTATTGCACTGCTGTAGAACTGTGCTCTGTGCATCAACTCCTCCTATTTCACAGCTGCAGGTCTGTGCTCTGTACATCAATGTTTTGTATTGCACTGATGCAAAATTATGCTCTATGCATCAACACTTTCTGTTGCACTGCTGCAGATCTGTGATCTGTGAATGAATCCTTTCTACTGCATGGCTGCAGGTCTGTATTCTATGCAGCAATCCTTTCTATCTAATGGCTGGAGTTCTGTATTCTATGAATCAATCCTTTCTATTGCACAACTGCATATCTGTGCTCTATGCATACATTCTTTCTTATGCATTGCTACATATCTGTGCCCCACACATCGATTCTTTATATAACGTGGCTACGGGTCTGTGTGCTCTGTGCATCAATCCTTTATGTTGCACGTCTACAGATCTGTGCACCATGCACCACTCCTTTCTATTGCATGGCTTCATGTGTGTGCTCTATGCATCCATTATTTCTATTGCATGGCTGCAGATCGGTATTCTACACACCAATCCGTTGTATTGCATGGCTGCGTATGTGTTCTACGTATCAATTATTTCTATTGGACGGCTGCATATCTGCATTTTGCACATCAATCCTTTCTATTGCAGGTCTACAGATCGGTGCACTATTCATCAATACTTTCTGTTGCAGGTCTACAGATCGGTGCTCTATTCATCAATCCTTTCTATTGCATGGCTGCATATCTGTGCTCTACCCATCCATTAATTCTATTGCATGGCTGCACATCTGTATTCTACACATCAATCCTTTCTATTGCATGGCTGTGGATATGTTCTGCGCATCAAATATTTCTAATGCATGACTGCGTATCTGTATTGTAAGCATCAATCCCTTGTATTGCATGGCTGCATATTTGTGCTCTATGCATCCATCATTTCTATTGCATGGGTGCAGATTTGTATTCTACACATCAATCCTTTCTATTGCACGGTTGCAGGTGTGTTTCTACGTATCAATCCTTTCTAGTGCATGGCTGCAGATCTGTATTCTGCACATCAATTATTTCTCTTGCATGCTTGCAGATGTGTTCTATGCATCAATCCTTTATATTGGAAGGATGCATACCTGTATTCTACGCACCAATCCTTTTTATTGCATGGTGACAGATCTGTGCTCCACGAGTATGCGATGTGAATTCCACCTGCCCGCCAAACCCAGGCGTGTCCTTTCCCAATGGTGTTCCACCCGCGCCATCAACTATAATGCAAAAGTACAACTATATATATATATATATATATATATATATATATATATATATATATATATATATATATTAACTTTTTTAAAGATAATAATCAATAACGAACTCCAAGAAGTGAAGAGAGGACAGCACTGGACAGCAGTGCTTCTAGGCAAAACCCATCTGAAATTGTCAGATACAGCTGGCAAGAAGTGGGAGAGTTCAGGAAAGCAGCGCAGTGCAGTGCAGTAAAATGCTCTGTCACTAACCCTGCCAACAACCACCCAGCACTCCTTCAGTGAGTGTGAGCGAGTGAGTGGGCGAGTGAGTGAGAAAAATACAGCTGGCAAGAAGTGGGAAGTGGGAGAGTTCAGTAAAGCAGCACAGTGCAGTGCAGTAAGATGCTCTGTCACTAGCCCTGCCAACAACCACCCAGCACCCCTTCAGTGAGTGTGAGCGAGTGAGTGGGTGAGTGAGTGAGAAAGATACAGCTGGCAAGAAGTGGGAGAGTTCTGGAAAGCAGCACAGTGCAGTGCAGTAAGATGCTCTGTCACTAGCCCTGCCAACAACCACCCAGCACCCCTTCAGTGAGTGTGAGCGAGTGAGTGGGTGAGTGAGTGAGAAAGATACAGCTGGCAAGAAGTGGGAGAGTTCTGGAAAGCAGCATAGTGCAGTGCAGTAAGATGCGCTGTCACTAGCCCTGCCAACAACCACCCAGCACCCCGTCAGTGAGTGTGAGCGAGTGAGTGGGTGAGTGAGTGAGAAAGATACAGCTGGCAAGAAGTGGGAGAGTTCTGGAAAGCAGCACAGTGCAGTGCAGTAAGATGCTCTGTCACTAGCCCTGCCAACAACCACCCAGCACCCCTTCAGTGAGTGTGAGCGAGTGAGTGGGTGAGTGAGTGAGAAAGATACAGCTGGCAAGAAGTGGGAGAGTTCTGGAAAGCAGCACAGTGCAGTGCAGTAAGATGCTCTGTCACTAGCCCTGCCAACAACCACCCAGCACCCCTTCAGTGAGTGTGAGCGAGTGAGTGGGTGAGTGAGTGAGAAAGATACAGCTGGCAAGAAGTGGGAGAGTTCTGGAAAGCAGCACAGTGCAGTGCAGTAAGATGCTCTGTCACTAGCCCTGCCAACAACCACCCAGCACCCCTTCAGTGAGTGTGAGCGAGTGAGTGGGTGAGTGAGTGAGAAAGATACAGCTGGCAAGAAGTGGGAGAGTTCAGGAAAGCAGCGCAGTGCAGTGCAGTAAGATGCGCTGTCACTAGCCCTGCCAACAACCACCCAGCACCCCGTCAGTGAGTGTGAGCGAGTGAGTGGGTGAGTGAGTGAGAAAGATACAGCTGGCAAGAAGTGGGAGAGTTCTGGAAAGCAGCACAGTGCAGTGCAGTAAGATGCTCTGTCACTAGCCCTGCCAACAACCACCCAGCACCCCTTCAGTGAGTGTGAGCGAGTGAGTGGGTGAGTGAGTGAGAAAGAAAGATACAGCTGGCAAGAAGTGGGAGAGTTCTGGAAAGCAGCACAGTGCAGTGCAGTAAGATGCTCTGTCACTAGCCCTGCCAACAACCACCCAGCACTCCTTCAGTGAGTGTGAGCGAGTGAGTGTGAGCGAGTGAGTGAGAAAGATACAGCTGGCAAGAAGTGGGAAGTGGGAGAGTTCAGTAAAGCAGCACAGTGCAGTGCAGTAAGATGCTCTGTCACTAGCCCTGCCAACAACCACCCAGCACCCCTTCAGTGAGTGTGAGCGAGTGAGTGGGTGAATGAGTGAGAGTGAGTGATCCAAGGAAGGAGTGATTGAGTTAATTTGGACACATGTCAGTGAGACAGTTAGAAAGTGAGTGCAAAGCGTGAGTCTGTGAATCAAGGTCCAGTGAGTGAGTGAATTAGGGTAATCATGAGTGAACGAGAGAGACATCTGAGTGAGTGAATTGGGGTTCTAGTGTGAGAATGAATTCGGGTGCATGCAAGTGAGTGGGAGACTAAGAGTGAGTGAGTGGGTGAGCTATTGAATTAAGGAACCAGTGAGTGACTGAAATATGGTGCAGGCCAATGGGTGCAAGGACAATTGAAGAGTGAATTGGTGAAAAGAGCATGCAAATGGGATGCGTGATGGCGTGCACACATGCGTGCTTGAGCTACCGAGTCCCTGCGTTAGTGATGAAGTGAGCTCAGTGAGCTAGAGTTGAGAGAATGAGCGCAGGAGGAAGTGAGGGACCGAGAAGGAACTGCAGCTCTTTCCTGAACTCTTTCTCGCGGGGAAATGTTCGCCCTCACGCTCCGCCATTTTTCCTAGGTTCCACCACACATTATTTTAATGCAGCGAGTACCAACAGACGCTAACGGTCCCCGCTGAGGCGAGGATGTAAATCGCATTACAACAACAATATCGCCGACATTTATGGTTAAACATACGAAGCACCGCTGCACAACAAGACCATTCTCGAAGAGTGACAGCCCGCAAGGGGGGGAGACATTAACACGGTAAATATGTTCTTATGATGCAAAGAAAACCAACGTGCACGGCCCTGCGTGTCACTTAGTGTAAGGCTGAGATAGATTCCTGCGGGAATTGTCACCAACAGGCTCCGATCTTTGTCATTGGTTAACGTGGGCTTCGGTGACAAAAACACCCCCAGAAAACGACTTGCTGGCAGGTACGAACAGCGGCCGTTCCAGATGGCCCACTAGTTTCATGGGCTCTGGTTAAGTGTTGAGCCCCATTGTGACGGCATTAATGGCACCGTCCCTCTAAAGGTTGGGTATTGGAGCCTATTGTGCCATTATCCACTGGGTGGATGCTTTTAAGGTTGGTATTGAGGCTATCGTGAAATTGTTTACTAGATAGCCCCCTTAAATTATGAGTATGGTCTATTGTGACATCATCCACTAGAAAGCCTCTTTAAAGGATGGGTATCAGGGGCCTATTGTGATATTATCTAATAGATAGCCCCTTTGAAGGATGGGTATTGGGGCAAACTGTGCCATCGTCCACTAGATAACCCGCTTAAAGGATGGATATTGGGACCTATTGTGACATTATATGCTAGATAGCCCCTTTGAAGGAGGGGCATTGGGGCCAATTGTGACATCATCCACTATGTCGCCCCTTTGAAGGATGGGTATTGGGGACAATTGTGACATCATCCACTAGATAGCCCTTTTGAATGATGGGTTTCGGGGCCAATTGTGACATCATCCACTAGATAGCCCCTTTAAGGATGGGTGTTGGGGACAATTGTGACATCATCCACTATATAGCCTCTTTGATGATGGGTATTGGGGCCTATTGTGACAACACCCACTAGGTGGATGTTCTTACGTTTTTTTTAATTGAAGCCTATTGTGACATGAACAGCCCATGATCCCTTTGAACATTGGGCATTGACACCTTGTGGGACATATCCACTAGGAAGTACCTTTAAAGTTTGAGTATTAAAGTCCATTGTGCCACCATCTGCTAGATAGCCATTTCATTGTTGGGCGTAAAGGTTTGTTGTCACATCATCCAACAAACGGTCATATTGGCCCCATGCTCTAGATAGACCCTTTAAAGGTTAGAATTGAGGCATATTATGACATCATCCACAAGATAGACCCTTTAAGGATGAGTATTGATGACTATTGTGACATCATCCACTAGACAGCCCCAGTGATGTTGTCTATTGAGGCCTGGTTTCACCTCATCCACTAGATGGAGCATTTCAACGCCTGAGATCTACCGTGACATCATCCACTAGACCACCACTTCAAGGTTGGCTATTGAGGCCGATTGTGGCATCCACTTGGGGGTCCCTTTTAAGGTTGGGTGCTGACACCTATTGTGACTTCAATACCCAGACGATCCCTTTAAAGTATGGGTATTGATGCCTACCATGAAATAATCCCCAAGATAGACCCTTTAAGGATGAGTATTGATGACTATTGTGACATCAAACACTAGACAGCCCCAGTGATGTTTGTCTATTGGGGCCTGGTTTCACCTCATCCGCTAGATGGACCATTTCAAGGACTGAGATCTACCGTGACATCATCCACTAGACCACCACTTCAAGGTTGGCTATTGAGGCCGATTGTGGCATCCACGTGGGGGTCCCTTTTAAGGTTGGGTGCTGACACTTATTGTGACTTCAATACCCAGACGATCCCTGGGTATTGATGCCTACTGTGACATCATCCAGTAGATAGTTTATGTCAAGGTTGATTATTAGGGTCTATTGTGACATCATCTGCTAGATATCCCCTTTAATAGTTGGATATGAAAGCCTGTTGTCACATCATCCAACACACATCCATATTGCCACCCTATTCCACATTGACTCAATCCCCAACCTTTAAAGGGCCAATGTAGAATATGGTGGAAATGATGCGACAACAGGCATTCATGCCCAACAATTAAACTGGATATCTAGTACATGGTGTCACATTAGGGATTGAGTTATTGAGGGATAAGACACCATCAACAAGATAGACTGTTTGCAGGAGGAGTATTGATGCCTATTGTGACGTCTTCCGCTGAACGGTCCCAGTGATGATTGGCTGTTTGGATATTGAAGCCTGTATTTACCTCACCCACTAGATGGCCCATGCTTAGGTTAGGCATTGAGACCCTTTTGGGACTGCATCCACTAGACAGCTACTTTAAGGTTGGGTATTGGGCTGATTAGGATATTTGGCTTGGCCTATTGCGGTATGTGGCTCTTGTTAAGGTTGGGTATCGAGGGCTAATTAACATCCTCCAGCAAATGGCTCCTTTAAAGGGTGTGTATTTATTCCTATCATAAGATCAATGGCTAGATGGTCCAGTTATAGATTGGGTATTGTGGCTTGCTGTGATATTATGAATTAGCCAGTCACCCTGCGTGATGACTAGTTACTCGAAACAAAAGGGGAGCTGAGCAGTCCAGCCCTCCTCCTGTATCTAGTACATAGACATCAGGCAGCCCGCACTGCACGGTTACACCTACTGCCAGTAGGTGTCAGTACTTCGGTTTAGAAAAAAGAAAAGGCCATTTCTTTTTTCTAAAATGAAGTGCTGACACCTGCAGGCAGCTCGTATAACTGTGCAGCCTCTTACACGGGCTGCCTGAGGTGTCGGCTGGCTGGGGCTAGTCTGGGGGGGGGGGCCCCAGCAGGGCCCTGACTCGGGAGCCCGTTCTGGATACTGCCGTGCCTGGCTGGCCCCGGCCCACTTAAAACCCTGCCTATATCCAACGCTGTGATGTCACAGCAGTTGATCAGGAATCCCATAAACCCCTCAGCAGTTTAGTTTAGTTTTGTTTATTTATTTATAGCGCGCACCGGACCATCAGGCATCTGGGCGCTTTAAGCAGGCTTATGTGTAATTACATTTTTAGGTTATAATTGCAGCAATTACATAATTTAAGGTTACAGTTACAGTATAATACATAATACAGTGCAATACAAGTAAAACAATGGAGATTTACAAGAATATATACATATGTTACAAGGTGCATTGGTGCTAATAATATACACTTCAACTCTGTTGATTCAGGTAGTTATGCTAGGAATGACAGAACAGAGGTCCGTGGAGTTAAGCGTCAGCAGTCATTGGTATGTAACCAGTGTTTAACATTGGTTTTAAAGGAGAGGAAGGATGGCAAGGCTCTTAGGGGGTCTGGTATGGAGTTCCACAATTAAGCTGTCAATACCGGGAAGCTAGATAGCCCGGTTCTTTTCAGGTTAAAGTTAGGGATTCTGATACTGTTGGCTTGTGCCTTTCTGATAGGTCGTTCAGAGGTGTGCTTAGTGAATTTCTCTGTGAAGTATGCAGGTGCTCTGTTGTTACAAAGCACCTGCACATTCACAAGGAGAAAGAGTCACAAGGAGAAAGAGTCACTAATGACTGGAAGCAAACACGTGATAAGGCCATATCAGAAGGAGTGGCCCCACTTGTGATCAAAGCAGGAGTTCCGATTTATGGTGAAGATTTAATTAGCAGATTAAAACGTCACTCACAATTCTACTAATTGTGTGTATTTCCGCTTATCCGGCGGAAGTGCGTAACTGACCTCTTGACCTTCGGAGTTACCGCCCCTTGCTAGACCGCCCCACACCTACTTCTCCCCATTAATACTGCTGAGCACAGCCCGAACGCAAGAAACGCTCTGCGTTCAACAACAATTGTCGAAATTGCAGCTTTCTGAAAGCAGGAAGCGAGAGGACATGGTTGATGTGTCATAATGTTTATCGGGCTTTGTCGGCGGCGGAGCAGAAACGCTGAAACGCAGAAGTTTATCTGCACCGCAGGATGTTCCTTCAGTAATATGAGCAATGCCATTAAGCAAACATGACCCGTTTCCCCCGTGCGCCTGCCTTCTGGAAAGCGATAAAGGGGGCGGGCGATTCCATGGGCGCCTCGCCGCGCGCTTTCATTGAAGGTGAAGATGTCGCAATTATCTCAACCTGGCGTCGCAAAAATCGATTGCCCTCCCATCGCCGCCCCCACGCGGGGTTGCAATGCATTTCAAAGTGCCAATCGCTCTGCAGTTGTGTCATTTAGAAGGCCAGGGTTAGCCAGCCTGCCAAAGAGGACAGTCATTTTTTTGCAAGTAATTTATGGGATAAAGCAACGATGATAACAATGTATTTATTTGCATAGCGCTTTGGCTATGCGACGGACCAGAGAACATGTCTACACACAATTCTTACCCATCCGAGGTTGGTACTCATTTATGGAACTCGGAAGGGTGTAAGGCTGAATTGGCATTTGCCGGGATTCGAACCTGCGACCAGCAGATCACACTCAGATCCCAGTAGCCAGCTTTCGATGCGATGACCTGTCTTACTCAATACTAAATAATTAGACAACTGCAAGTAGCACAGTTGGTGGAAGAGGTCAGCGCCCAACTAGATTAGGGAGGCGTGAACTGGCACAAATGTAATTCAAACAGGTGTAATCAGTGGGGGAGGGGAGTAGAATCATTTCAATTGAGGATCTCGGGAGGATAGCTCAGGGGCAACGCTGGCTATTAAGCGCATTATAGATAACCAATTACATATTACAGTCCAATAACAATTCATTTCGGTCTGAAAATTGAATTGATTGGTCAGACTCTAAACCTGAATCAATGTAGGTTCCACTGAGTGAATAGGTTTCTCAAAAGTTTTCTTTTAATCGCATTTCTTTTGATATTAACTTCGTTTTAATTCAGTTTTATATGTTTTCATATGTCATTAATTTCATGATATGATATGCTAGGTTATTTATAACACGCTTCATACCCTGAGGTTTCTAAGCGAGGACCCAGGGATCGAACCTGCGCTGCTCATGGTGTCTTGTTTCTAAGGCGAGCACGTTGCCGCTGAGCTATCCTGCCGAATAGGTGTTCCTGCCTGTTGAACAAATTCAAATTCAGTTCAAACCAATAGTTTGCTGCAGTTCAGGCTGGTTCGGATTGATTCAGACCACAACAAATTACGATTCTGTTATTTTAAGAACTGTTTTAAATATCTCTATTTTTATTTATTCAAAGTGAAAGGTGTTTTGGCAAGAAGCATTGTAGACAAGGTCTATTGAAGGCTGGAACAGCCCATTGCTGCGTTCTCGACAAAGTTAGGCCGCGAGGATACACCAGGGGCAGCGTGTTTGTCTTGGCAGCAAGAAAATGCAGAGCAACACAGTCCTGTCCACTTAGAGGCACGTTGTAAAATATTATTTAAAGTCATGAAACAGAGGTTTATGTATTAAATCGACTCGAGGAAGGAGCTTGAAACAGGGCACTGGGACAGCACAAGACTGCCTTTAAATGCACCACCTGTAATGACAGTATTTAGAGATGAGGGCTTCAGTGGGGGTGCAATCCTGGAGTGGTGCTTGGGGATCAAAGGTGTGTTGGGTGGGGTGATAGAACTCTAGGGCCATTTCCTGGCATAGCAGGTTGCTCCTTTGACTGGTCTCGATGCCAGCCACTGTCAGAATGTCCTTCGTTTTAGGGTGTATCAAGTTTCAAGGATGAGAAGCCAGGCGGGTGAAGGAGCAGCACCGGGAGACTGTACAGAGTGGCCAGGGATGAGTTAGATTGAGGAGCGATTGGTGGTGCGGTGGGGTGAGCATCAGGAGACAGATGCAACAGAAGAAAGAATTGCATTAGGGAGAAATTTTGCCTGAGCAAGATAGTGCTGCGTGAAGGTGGGCGAGGATCAAAGGAGGTTGTAGAGGGTAGGGGTTGCAACGTTCACGACTTTGTAGAGAGCAGCAAAGGAGTAGAAGGGGAGTCTCAAGAGGTGGCTGGAGCAGAAATCCCCCCTGCTCGGGACCTGGTAGGTAGGAGCGTTTTAGTAGAGTGCGCCGATGCATGCACGCCCATTTTCAGGAGGTTAAGCCTAGAAGCAGAAGCAGTGGAGGCGATGATGGTTAGGTTGTCATCAAAGAGAATCCTCAGAATCTAAGCCTTGACGAAGGGTCTACGGATGTGGAGGAGGAGATAAGGGGGGGGGTGGCACTGGGGGTCGGGAGAAAGACGACTCTAGGTTAGAGGAGTTTAGCATCAGTCAATACAGCGCCATCAAGTGGTGGAGAGGCAGTGGACGGTAAAGGTTAGGGTAGCAGCTCAGAGGTGAAGGAGTGAGAGGAGACAAATGGAGTCCTCTGGCCCTCAAGCAGTTTGTGACGCGCTTGAAGATTACACGAATGGGAACTTTGGAATAGAGAGGAAGTAGGGAGATGGGTTCAAATCCGGCTGGGATGTTGGGGTCAGCGACGGGTTTCTTTAAAATGTGTATGACTGGGGCCACAGGCTGAAACAGGCTGAGAAGATGACATAGGCAAGTGAAAGGCCGAAGAGAGGCCAGAAGAAGGAACTGGTGTGAGGTGCACCCTCCTTGACTATTTGGGGTGCAAATGGGTCGGCAGCATCATTGGAGGGGATGGAAGCCCATGGAAAAGGTAGCAACACAGCCATGGTGATTGGTGGGAAGTCCAATAATGACGTTCGGGTGAGGTTTGCTAGGTGGTGGAGAGAAGGGAGGGCGTGAGGGATAGACGGGGTGTTGCCCCATAGCAAAGAGTGAGGAGGAGAAAAGGCAGAGTCAAGGCCAGGACACATTGACTGGAGAGATATGATGCCTGTGTTATAGTTGAACTTGGCTGAGCCCCGAGCAACGGTGAAAGCAACGCAAGATTCCTTATGGGGGGATCAAGGAGGGACAGAGCTTTTTTTCCCCCAAGTGGTGCAGGTGGAGATACATGCTTGTGCTCAGCCATGGGATTACTGGGGATAGTCACGATGGATTGCCTTGGCGAGAGGGTGGTGATGATTGAGCAGAGTACATAAGCTCATAGGGCCCTGCCAGTGCGGAACGTAACTCCAGAAATGGCAAGAGGTGGAAGGTCAGCCTGAAAGGATGTTCTGACATGGTCTAGTTAGGGGCAATATAGCCAGGTTTTAGTAGTGGATTAGTGATTTTAGAGGGGGAGTGTTGGAATGACAGAGGCAGCAAAATGATGCCAGTAAAACCGAGATTCTCCTCCTCGGCACACCTAGTCCCTCCTTTCCTGTCACTCTCTGGCCGGCCTCTATTGGCCCTCTTCCTACTCCCTCCTGTGAGACTAAGAAATCCGGGGTCATCTTCGATTCCTCACTCTCCTTTTCTCCTCACATCTCTGATGTCTGTAAGAAGTCACACTATCAGGTGCACCTCCTCAGAGGTATTCTTCCCTTCCTCCAGAAGCGCACTGTCTCCAGAGCTCTGGTTCTCTCTAGGCTGGACTCCTGCAACAGCTTCTTTCTAAATCTGCCTGCCTCTACTCTCCGTCCTTTGCAACTCATCCAAAACAGGACTGCGAGACTTGTCCTTGGCCTCAAGCCCAGGGATCGTATCTCTCCAGGACTGAAATCTCTGCACTGCCTCCCAGTGGCTGCGAGGATTAAGTTCAAAACCCTCTGCATTGTCCACAAGGCCTTCTGCGGCCTGGGGCCTAAACATCTTCAACTCTCCCTTCCTAAATATCTTCCTTCTCGAGCTCTTCGCTCATCCGCCTCCAACTCCCTCAGGGTCAGCTGCTTCTCCAAGCAGCAAGTTGGTGGTAGATATCTTTACTCTGCTGGGGTCTCCCTCCGGAACAGCTCCCCTGCCTCTCTGAAACTTGAGGTGAACCATCTCCGGTTCCAGAAGCACCTCAAGACCTTCCTCTTTGCTTCTGCTTTCTCTCCTCCTCTCCCCTGCTGATCTCCTAGCTGATTCTGAAACTGCACTGGTTCCCTGGCTACCCTCTGATCTCAGGCCCGGTCCCCTCCCCGCCAGCTGCACACCTGCACTGCCCCCCCGGCAACCCTTGCACTCAGGGACTGGTTCTGTATCCCTACAGCTCCTACTAGGACTTGACACCTGATGGCTGCACTTGCACTTGCCACCAGCTGGCCGCACTGTTATTTATTGTCTTTATTCTCTGTTATCTTATGTACTGCACTTCCCCCTCCCCTTTCCCCTGCACTTTTCCCCTTCCCCCTCCCCAGCACTTGCACAATCCCAATGTCACCTGGCCTAGTAGGATCGTTGTCTCTGTCTTCCCTCTGTTACCCCTCCCTTGCCTCGTCGCGCCTTGAAACACGTGTGTACAGGCGCGTTATAAATGCCATATCAAATCATATCATATCAATGGAGAGAGTAGTCATAGGTTGAGGAGTCAACAGAGGAGAAAGAAGAATTAAGTGAGGAGGAGAGGAGCATGACGGTGAGTGAGGTGCCATCCCCGTGGGTTGGCAGGGTAAGCAAACCATAGCCAGAAAGTGTGGAGTATAGCTAGATTATGTGGGCATTGGCCATGGTGAGGAAGTTGAAGTGTCCCCATTAAGTATGACTGGGCTATCTGTGGGAAGAGATTTCAGGAGGAGGTTGAGGGTGCAAAGGGGGTTGGTAGATGAGGATGATATTAAAAGGGGTTGCCGTAAAAAGCTGAACAGTTATGTGCTCAGAAAAAAGAGGGAAGAAGGTCAGAGAGTCACAGGGCAGGTGGGGTGGCTTTCTTAATCATGAGGACAACTTTAACACCTTCCTTAGACAGGCAAGTGTGAAAAGAAAAGGTAGCAGAGTTACCGTGCAAGGTTGCAAGAGTAGCAGTGTCATATGTCGGGGGGGGGGGTGGACATGTTTATGTATTATTATTTTTTTATAACGCGCCTAATACCATACCTGGGTTCGGTTTCTAATTCAGATCCAGGATTCTGTTGTTCTGCACAGACTTGCTTCAACAACTAGCGCGTTTCCCCTGTGCTATCCACTGTTCACTCACAGCCAGCAAGGTAAAATGCAGATGATGGGAGTAAACGTAGTAAGACAGACAGCAAGACAGAAGGCAGTGGTCCTGGCCCTCTGGAATGTCCGGGTATCGCAAAATAATTCATTTAAAAATGTCATTTGAATCAGTATTTGAACACCCTCTTGAGTCACTTATATCAAGGTTTGACTGTTTCAAGCACATCAGATGTACCCATTATTTTAATTGGTTGAAGCATATGTCCTTTCCAGCTGGGCACGAATCTTGCATCCCTGTTGCGGAGCCATGAAACCACAGGTCGAATTCAACCAACTCTGACATTTAATACAATATCCTCACTGCCTACTGTGGGACTCACCTCAGGACACCCACGCACCTAAAAAACCCTGCAGTGATATTTCCACTGAGGCAAGTTTTGTAATTGTATTTGTACAGTATCTGGGCAGTAGAAGATTGAAGTAAAACAGAGGGGGGGCCGAGCGGTGGTCTCTGCAAAGAGATGGGTTTTCAAAGTGTTCCAGAAAGAGAACAAAGTCTTAATAATTCTCAAATACAATGGAAGCGAGTTCCAGGATCGGGCCCAGAGAACTCCCCGTCACCTTTGGATTTACACCCAGAAGCAGGGACTACCAGCAAAAGAATGCTTTATAAGCAGAGCGGTACAGAAGGTTAATTAGGTTGAATCTTATCAACAAGGTACTGAGAAGCAAGACAGTGAACACAATTACACACTGAGCATAAGATCTTAAATTGGATTCTCTGCCTAGTTGGCAACCAGTGTAAGGTTTGTCTGTAGGGGGTAGTTATTTGGGGACTGAAAAATAAGAAGAACAGCTTCATGTTGCTCATTGTACAACTGAGAAAGTTGGCATTAAGGAATCCCCCCTAAACACACATTTGCATAATCCAATTAGGAGCTAACACATTTCCCACAACACCAGCCTGGCCATCTTTGGCAATGCAAGTCAGAATCATCTGGCAGGAAAGCCTTAGCCTAAAAAAGGAAAACTTCAAAATCACACTCACTTGATTCTGGGAAATATTAGCATGTTAGAATAGGGAGTTCTGGTAGGTCTGGAGGTTGTGCACCGATCCACGGTCTCCAGACCTACCAGAACTCCTTATTCCAACATGCTAATAGATTCCAGAATCAAGAGAGTCAGAGCAGGTGGAGCCAGCTTCCCCTATCTTGCAGCCCAGCATTGGAACGCCTTCCCTCCAACACTTAGAGGAGAAGTCTCACACACTGCCTTCTGCAAAGCAGTCAAGACCCTACTCTTCACATCATTTCACCCTCACTCACCCAGTTGCTACACTGTCTGACAAATGTTTTACTCATGTATGTAACTAACCTGCATTGACTCCAAAAAGCATCTCTGAAGCCTGCTGTAATCAAGTCTTTGCATGTAACAGCGCCTCGATGCCCTTGGGCTGTTTGCATGCTATATAACTCTAAATAATAAATAAAATCCACCTGACGATCACAGCCCAGATCGGGTTGACAAACCAGGGTTCTTAACTTTGTAAATGAGGGTGAAAAGTAAACCAAATACCAAAGGAGGCAGAAGAAAAGGAAAAGGTTCCTTAAGAAGGTATTTTGGTCTCAAAAGGGCAACCTCTGTTTTAGTCCAGCTCAGCTGAAGCCAATTTGTGGTTGCCCAATCCCTGACTTAATGTAGGCAACAGAAAACGCCAAGTAAAATTCACATTGAGACTGGAAACCCGGAGATATATCTGGGTATCCTCAACATATGAATGAAACTTAAACATGGTCGTCCAACCCCTGACTTAATGTGGGCAACAAAAAGCACCAAGCAAATCCATGTAGACTGGAAACCCTGAGATATATCGTCAACATACAAATGAAACTTAAACATAGTCGTCCAATTCCTGACTTAATGTAGGCGACAGAAAATGCCAAATAAAATCCACCGGGAGACTGGAAACCCTGAGATGTATTGTCAACATACAAATGAAACTTAAACATGGTCATCTAATCCCTGACTTAATGTAGGCAACAGAAAACAGCAAGTAAAATCCACATGGGACTTGAAACCCTGAGATATATCTCGTTATCCTCAACATATGAATGAAACTTAAACATGGTCGTCCAATCCCTGACTTAATGTAGGCAACAGAAAGCACCAAGCAAAGTCTTGCAGAGACTGGAAACCCTGAGATATATTGTCAACATACAGATGAAACTTAAACATGGTCGTCCAATCCGTGACTTAATGTAGGCAACAGAAAACACCAAATAAAATCCACATGGAGACTGGAAACACTGAGATATATCAGAGTATCGTCAACATAAGGATTAAACTTAAATATTGTCGTCCAATCCCTGACTTAATGTAGGCAACACAAATCACCAAGCAAATCCATGTAGACTGGAAACCCTGAGATATATTGTCAACATACAAATGAAACTTAAACATAGTCGTCCAATCCCTGACTTAATGTAGGCAACAGAAAACGCCAAATCAAATCCACATGGAGACGGAAAGCCCTGAGATATATCTGGGTATCGTCAACATATGAATTAAACATAAACATGGTTATCCAATCCCTGCCTTAATGTAGGCAACAGCAAACGCCAAGCAAACCCTTGTAGAGTCTGGAAACCCTGAGATATATCTGGGTATCATCAACAAATGAATGAAACTGAAGCTGAAATTTATGATAATGAACATCAGGGGTTGCATGTAAATAATAAACAAAAAGAACTGACTTAGAATACAAATGGGGGTGGATAGGAAAGACCCCACCTTTACTGCTTGCAAACTATCTTTGAAGACAGAATGGAGTCACTTTAGGGCAGATCTGAGACCCCACCTGTACCCCTGAGATAGCAAAGCAAGATGTTAAGATCATAGGCAATTGAGAGCTGCAACATACTCAGCAGTGACAGATGCCCCTAATTGGTACCAGTCAGAATATCATGCCGCACAGGAATTACAGTAGTTTGAGCTTTGTGCATAGGATCAAAAAAGGATTTCCGGAGAATCAAAAATCTGGAATCATTTCCTGTGATGATGCATCTTGATAGGGTTAATCTTTTCAAGAATCTTAGGTATCTATGGAAGCCTGGCAATGAGGTGGAAGTTGTTCAAGACTCCTCAGTCGAAGGAGGATTTCTTTGAAAGGTGTGTAAAAAGGGACACTTTTAGGAGGACAGGAACTGTGTATTGGGTAAAAGACAGATTCCTAAAGTGTGTGCCCCTAATTTAGCATGGTGGCGGGCCACAAGCATGTGTTAACAATCTATCCCTTTACAGGTAGGTTTCAGAGCAGGTGATGAAGTTTTTTTTTGCCTAGATTGAAGTGGGTCCTACAATGTGAAAGGGAGCTTGATGCTTAATATTAATATTCATATCATCCTGGAATTGTTTTATTAATGCCAAGAAAAAATTAAATCAGTAACATTTTTGTTCACCTGAGGAGAAAATACATGAGCAGGCTGTGAAGATTAGTGAAGGATATAATGATTGTAAATCATTATTTATTGGTAACTTAAGATATATGGTGCAGAAGTGACTCCTTGTCACTAGATCTAGTAAAGTGAAAATAACTAAACTCTGCCCTGATGAAGACTGCCTTCCTGTCATGCTCTTCTCTTCATGAATTTGCACTGAATCCAACTAACTTCTGGCTAGACTACAGGGGGGTTCCACTAAGGGGGACTATCAAGGGACTCTCAAATACCCCAAAGTTTCAATGCGAAGGGAAAGTCGATCAGAGTCTGCAGTGTTTTGGTTGTGGCCGAAACCTTTGCCACTGCCTGCCTCTGCCCACCCAGCTCTAAAAATCATTGTCGCTTCACTAGGCGCTTGAAAAGTCCTGCTTTTCAGGGAGTTGAAAGAAGGCTGCATGAACTGTCACTAAAAGCCTTTGGTGTAAAACTGATCCCCCCCTCACCCCCACCGCAATTCCTCACAGTCATAACTGTGCTACCAGGTTAACAGTAGGGCTTACAAAGCGGCGTCCGACAGAGGGGGCTCCCTTTATTTGTCGTGGAGGGTGGGAATTGATAGTAGCAGGCTGCTACTTGCACCCGCTGTTATTTAACCAACCTGAATACTGATCTTTCGAAAAGAAGAATAACTAAGTTTCCATAGCTTGCTGTTTGCACCTGCTATCAAGTAATATTGATTAACATTCTTATACTTCACGTTTTCAGTGAATACTGTTCAAAATATGTACGGCAAACCACCATCATGAAAAAGAAATGTGATGTCACTTCCTTTATGTCCTCACTTCTGCTACGCCTATGCTTTGGAGCTGATTCGACTATAATGATGATACTTTGCCAACAGCAGATGTTTACCTGAGCCTCAGAGATTTGCATATGTTGAAATGCAGGGCCAGTGTTTTCTAGCTATTTTAAGCAGCATAATGGATTTAGGCCAGCAGACATATCCAATCCATTTATTTGCATAGAACACTCGATGCCCAGAGTGTCGTGTGACACACAAGAGGTGCAAGTAAATACCAGGGATGTGTGATCCAAATAAACAGCTCTCATTGTGTGAGTAAAACTGAAAGAGAAGGCGAAAATCTGGGGTCTGCAACCTTTATCTCACTGGAAGTTTTGGACCACAACACCCATGCTCCCTGCATATTGTCTATGCTGGCTAGTACCAATGGAAGTCCAAATCATATGGAGAGCCAAATGTTGCAGGCCCCTGTACTAGATTATGTTGTTGAACCAAAATTACAGCCCCATAACTGACTCCTGCCTGGTCTGAAGTCAATTCTAAGGATGGAGAAAGACACTTGGTTGACTGGCGCAGTATGATTGTTGAACACATCCGGTGATGGTCACCTTTGCAGCTTGGACGTCTAAGTCATCAGCTCCTAGCCTTCCTCCATTATTGGTGGACAACTGGCAAAAACGTACCATGGCCAATCATTGGTGGCAAAGGCCATGCAATGTTATTACCTGGCTGGTAGGTCTGTGCAACTGACCAAGTGGCGTCTCTGTGATGACCTTATACAAATTAAAGTCAATGTATGTGTACAACACAGTCAGCTCTAGAGCCTAAAGGGGAACACATGAAGATTCAATCAATCTTCAAATATAACTATATCTGTATGAATATTAAAATATGGCAGGATTAAAATTTACAGAATGTAAAGAAACTGGATTTTATGTTATCCTAAGCATCTGGTCTGGCCAATTACTTGCAAAGGTGCTTGCAATATGCTTGCAGCACAATGTGTTGGGGTCAGTCAATGGAGGTGGTCTTTAATTACCAATGAGGCGGCTGAACTAGGAGAACATGCCTAGCATGCTAAAAGTATCTTACTGGGTCCACAGAGGGCAGATAATGCATTGCCAGCTGTTTGGATCAGCACAGCCTGACTGCTACCAGGATAGATCTGAGGGTATTAGCATGATTGACCTAAAAACATTTGACCTAAAACATTTGATCGAATTTTGTTAACCTTTTTTGGGTCAAATGTAATTAAATATATATGGGGGTGGGTAAGGGTATAGATTGGGTTGAGGGGAAGAGGGCGGGAGGATGCGAGAGGTCTCCCCCCTCATTTTAGACCAAGAATAAGGTCAAATAAATTCGATCAAATGTGATTAGGTCAAATGTTTTAGGTCAAATAGACCCAAACCGATCTGAGGGCAGTTCCGGCCATGAAGGTATCTTGATGCCATTGTACCAGATTCACTATTATCTTCACTTGCAAAGTTTCCGTGACCGTGTTTCTATACTGGAGATCAAGCACGCGTGAACGTGCTTAAATATGAAAAGGAACAGGTCATGGACAGCAGCCAATCAACTCTCTCTCTCTCTCTCTCTCTCTCTCTCTCTCTCTCTCTGTCTCTCTCTCTATTTCTCTCTCTCTCTCTCCCTCTCTCTCTCTCTCTCTCTCTCTTGACCAAGAGAGAGAGAGAGAGAGAGAGAGGGAGAGAGAGAGATTTTCCCTGAAATACTCATTTGCCTCCCAAGCTTGGCAGTGTCACTAAGTGACATTAGGCTAGGTTTAGGGCTGAGCTTGTTGACCCTTACCACAGTAGTGCCCAGTGGTCAAGAAGTCGGCCTAACACATCCACTGTTTCTTGCAATTGACTCGCGTTAATATCCATTGAAGAGATTCTGATCACCATACCTAATTTTACAATTAGGTGGATTAACAAATCTAGCTGCAGTTTGGATGGAAAGTCTCCAGAGATTATAATTCTAACGGGGGAGGTGGGGCATCACCCACTAGCCACAGACAAGGGGCCTCATTATGATTTTGCCCGGTCTGGAACAAAATGCTGGAAAAACATGAGTTTTCCAGTGGGGTCCACGGATCTCCCATCAGGCCTGACCTGCCGGTAGGTCAGGCCCCAAGCCAGCAAAGTAATTCCTGAATCACTGGTGCTGGTGATCCAAGCAATCCCATCCCATGTTGAATTGGAACTTACCGTCATTTCCGTTGCCCATAAAATCCTGGTAATACCGGCATATTGGGTGGCTGAGACGGCAGGGCAGTTTTGCTGGTATCCCGTCCGTAATACCGGCATGATACCAGTGAAACTGTATTGAGGGCCAAGGTCTTAAACCTCAACTTGGTCCTGGATCCCAAAGTGTTGAGCAAAATAGATTAACCTGGATTCCCCAACAATCTGACCATGATCAAGTGCAATCCTCTCCCATGTTTCTGTTTGGCCAACCCCATCTTTCTCTTCAAAAAATGACAGACCTGTCTAAAGGGGGATCCAGCCCTCAGAAACACTAGACCATAACATTAACTTTGCATTCTTCAACAATGACCAGCCACATAACGAATGCTTCTTAACTTAATCAAATTAGTAAGCAGTGACAAAGCCAACTGTTTCCGGGGCTGCCGGATGAATGGGGAGGCGTCTTGAGAGGTTAGATAAGAGAGCAGCATTGCTGCACTCCTCTACTGCACAACACAAGCAAATGCTGAGTGCAGCATCACTGCTCTCTCCTCTGGCCCAGGGGGTGGCTTGTCAAGTCATACAAAGATGGTCTCTGAGGTCCTCTTCTATAATAAATGTTCATTAGCGAAAAGGACATGGTACATCCTTCTTACATGGCGTGACAAGATGATGACATGAGTGTGCGGTGCAACCCAGTCAGAGACGTATTTTGCTAGGCTGCGGCTCCGCTCAGATTACATTTGAGGGAAGTGTTGCATCACTGCTCTCGCCTAAGCCTTGTTGAATATATATTAAAGGAAAGGACCTTACACTAATTGACAAGCCAACGCCATTAGTCTGGAGCGTAGTGGGATACGGTTAAATCACTCCTGATATGTACCCAACTGGGAATTACATCTTTCTCACACTTTATAGCACTAATTTTTGCTCCCACTAGATGCTGGCAATGCGCCAACTATGGGATAAGTCAGTAGATAAAACAAAGAGATTTCCTTAAACCTTCAGAACCAGAAAGCAAACTGAGAAAAACAGAGAGGTGTTAGGAATTGGTGGGCATCAGGAAAGGAAAATGGTGCTCAGACAGTTCCCCGAATGGCATAAACATGCATTGCGCGAGTACGCATTTTATCAATGATGAATGTGAGCATTGCCTGGGGAATATTTCAGTGTTGTCACGGATGCCACTGGCCCTTAGTTTTTTTCTAAAGTTTTTTCTTTAGTGTCAGCCAGTGAGGACGCCTTTGTAAAAAGAGCAGTGTGCTTCACATTGAAACTTCACGCCGTCGGAAACTCTAGCCCCTGCGGTGCGGATCTACCTAAAACCGGGAACGGAGCTAATCACGCAGAAAAAGCATGTGCTAAATATTTATTTCATTTATTTATGTATATTGAGGGAAGAACAATGATCTTTTGATCACAAAAGAACATACACTAGACAAGAAATCAGATTTGACAGGAAGCAGTGAGCTTCTCACAATGGGGTGAGTTTGAGGGATATTCTGGCCAGGTTGTGGAGGGGAGTAAATGGAACAGTCACCGGGTACAATACATAAGTGGACAACCAACACTGTTACCTATGCATGACGTATGCATTTAAACTGCCTGGTCCCTATACCTTTCTCTTCGCTAGGCTATCAGCATGGAGAACCCCACCCTTTTACTTCTGCGAGCGACAATCACTTGGTGACCGTGCACACCGCGTTCTGACAGATTACGGTGTGGCGGGGCAAGGACAGTGTGTGTCTTTCCTCTCGTAAAAAAAGAGCAGGCAGCAGGTGCAGAGACTTTTCAAGCACGTCAGCAGTCCATAAACTGAAGGAACACAAAGCATTACATATTAATATTGTTTATCTGAAAAGAGCACCTCTGGTCTGTGGACACAATGCACAACCTTGGCATAACCAAGAGCGGTGAAAGGCCCAAGAGCCAATATGAGCAAGCTAGGAAGGGTCAGGTAAATATGTACCTTCACTTTTACTGCAGCAGACACATGGACAGCAGGGCATACAGCCACACCAACCAGCGGTAGTTACCACAGGCACACCCTCTTCATCAGGGCTACAGTAAGCATGTTACCAGGGAGGGGATGCTATATAATGTGGCTAAACCAGGGGTGGGCCACCTGCTGCCATCCAGATGTTGTGGCCTATGAAGCTCATCATCCCCTCCCTGCATATTCAATAGTGAGGGACCATGGGAGTTGCAGATCAAAGTTTCTGGTGGGCCACTGGAGAGCTGTGGGTGCAGGGTATTGGGAAGCAGTGAGGGTGCCGCTCCCAGGTCCAAGGGGGTGAAATATGAGAGTAGGACATGAAGAATGAGGTGATGAGGCGATGTGAGGCTAAGTGCTTGGAATTAGATGCTGGGGACAGGGAGAGTGTGTGCCAATGATAGCTGTTGGGCGTGGGGTGCAAAGTAAAGGTGAGACCCACACACAAAGGGAGTGGGGTAAGTTCAGGGACTCAATAGGAGGGATGGGTGCACTGGCATGTCGGGACCGGATGCAATGATTGTTGGCCTGAGGAGGATTTGACACTGTAGGAGGGGAGTCCTGTGGATCCACGGTCATACATATATATATAGAAGGTTAGCATTAGATGGAAGATGGGAGGGGGCCAGGGTGAGAGCGTTGGAGGAATGGCGTTCAGGGCTAGAACATAGAAGGTCCCCAGTTCAACCCTACCGTGGTCATTCCCCACCTACGAAATGTTAGCATGAAAAGAGAGGACAGACTATACCTTCCACTTTATAGAGCAAGAAAACAAGACACTGAAGTGTAGGGTAGTGTTTCAAGGGACAGCATAAGGCACACTAAAGAAGACACCCTCCACTCACTGTAGCAAATCAGGCAGACGTGTACTGTTGTGTAGTGCCTGTCTGTGATGTGATGTAGCTGGTGATGTCATGTTGAGTGTTGATGGGTGAATGGTGGAATGTTCTGAGTGACGGTTCTCAGTGGTGGCAGTTAGATCTTGCCTGCCTGGGTGATGGGAGCCGGTGTTGTCTTTTATGTGTACCTTCTTATGTTCTATTTGTAACAGTAACTAAGGAACTGGTAGTAAAGCTACGTGAAGCAATCTTAATGAGCCTGGAACCTGCTTCATTTCAGGTACACATATTTTACGATATGTGATTATGCTTTTATACTGCACCAAATTATCACCAGAGTAGTATCAAAGCACCTTGGCTGCTCTGTGGAGTAAAGTATTGAGGCCGCACCAGGGGTATCCCAACTGTAGTCGCCTGACAGAAAGACAAGGATGGGAAAGCGGGCAATCAATACTAAGAACCCAGAGGCGTGGCTTGGTGCTCATGGAGTGAGGACGCAGAACTTTCGAGCTCCGGCCAAGCCCCGTAGTCTGATCCTGAATTATGTGCTTCATGCCCGCTGGGCTGCCCTTCCGACAACCTAACTGAAGCTGAGGCGAAGACCCGTGCCCCGCAGCTGTTTTCGACGAAAATCGGAGCCCGGGAGCCCCGATACGGCGCTTTCGCCCGGCTCCCCCCCCTCTCCGAGCGGCACATCCAAAATGGCGGCCTCGATGCCCGGGAGAGCCTGAACCTCCTCTCCCCGGGACCTGTCGGGCACTCACACTTCCTGCCGCTCGAGTGAAATAAGCCGAACCGTGTGGCGCCGCCCAACAGAACATCACTGGGGGGCCCAAGACCCTCCCGGCAAGACTCTCTAACCACGGCGGACGGAGCTGCTCCCGCCGAACCCGAGGCCCGCCCGCTGGGACCCTTCCGGATCGTAGCGGGGGAAGTTGTGGGGACCCCCCGAACTGGTATATCGGGCCTCCTGGCACCCGAGGCCCACTGCAGCAACACGCGGGGGACCGCGCTCCGGAACCAGCACCGACGCCCCATCCTGACGAACATAACAGGCGGATTAGCCTGCTGAGGCACCCCCTCACCCCCCCCGCGGGCTGCAGGCCGGGGAGAGCCACACGACTGGGTACTCACAACAGGCAAAGGGGACCAGAGGCTCTGTAATGTCTACCTCAAGGGGCAAGGCCAAGAATGCCACTATGGATCCTTTCGTCACCCCGAAACCCCACCCGGGCGCCCAGTCCAAGCCTAAAAGCACAGCTCCGCAGACCTGCCCAGAGGAACGCGGCAAGGACAACCAGGTACTCGAGGCGATTGCTGCCCTAAGGACATTTATTGACACGAAAATTGGCGAGGTGAAGGCTGACATCCAACTTATAAGACAAGATGCCCGCAATCTGACGGAACGTGTCACCAACATGGAAACCACCCAGAAGGACATCGTCGAGGACACACAAGACCTCAAGGCTGAGGTGGCGGACCTCCGGAGGAAGGTGAGCTACTTGGAGGCAAGATCGGAGGAAGCGGAGGGCCGCGCTAGGCGCAACAATATTAGGATACTGGGTATTCCCGAAGGAGCCGAGACCACGGACCCGACGGCCTACATAGAATCCCTAATACAGCAGGAAATTGGGGCGGAAAAACTCTCTCGGGGCTTTGCCATTGAAAGGGCCCACAGATCGCTCCAGAAGAAACCACCCCCGGGCTCCTTTCCCCGCCCCATCATAGCGAAAGTCCTCAATTTCCGGGACCGCGAGGAGATCCTGAAGTTTTCGCGAGAGGGCGGAGAGATAGAGCGGGATAACTCGAAAGTCACTATTTACCCCGATTACACGCAGTCAGTACAGCGAGCAAGGAACTCTTTTGTCCCAATCAAAGCTATATTGAGAAAACTAAATCTAAAATATATGCTGCTGTATCCCTCCAGACTGAAAGTGATTCATAAGGGGAGAGCGATATTTCTGGAAACTCCAGCCGCCGCCACCATGTGGCTGGAACATAATAACCTGGCGGACGCCCCCCCTGAACCCACCCACGAGAACTGAACCGTAAGCACAAGGGGCGACGGACCGACACCTAGGCACCACTGCCCTTGACCCAGCACTGTACACCATCACAAGAGTATACATCACCACCGAGGAAACTACATTGAGGACATCAAGTGACTACGGGGCCCACCCGGCCTCCCGCTCATGGGCGCCCAGCACACACCCACGCAAGACCAGTGCTGGCTAGCTGCCGGCACAAACCCACTCGTGCTAGAAACCCGGACGGGGACAGACAGCACGAGAGCCCCCGAGCACTGCCCCTCCTTGGCAGCAGCTGGGTGCACCAGTTATGGTTATTTTTGTTCAGTTTTTGTTATGACTGCACTCCTCATGAAGACTGTCCCCCAATTTATGGAGGATCAAAGGCCGGAAACTGGAGCCCACCACCCCACGCAAGCAAATCGAAGCACGACACCCAGCAGTGTATGCCCAGCCCAGAAAACGGGCGGAGAGCCTCTCCCATCCATGATTAAAACTAAGCAATGGCAACACGCTTCAGAATAATCACATGGAACGTCAGAGGGATGGGATCCTACCTGCGGAGAAACCGAATACACTCCTACTTGAAGAGGAAGAAGATATCGTTTGCCCTCTTGCAGGAAACGCACCTCACATCCGACACCGCGAACAAATTGGCAGACTACTGGGGCGGCCAGGGCAGCGGCTCCTCTTACTCGAAGTACGCACGCGGCGTATACACGTGGGTGAGCCCTGACACACCCTTTCACCAGATGGGGATGGAGACGGATGAAGAGGGCAGGTATGTGATGATCTGGGGCATGCTTGAAAACTCCCTGCTATGCATAGTCAACTCATACTTCCCGCAACATGGCATACCCTCCCACCTCAGGCAGATATGCGCCAAAATCGCACCCCACAGGGAGGACGCCCTCTTGTGGGGGGGAGACTTTAACTGCGTGATGAACGAAGACACAGACAGATCATTAACGCCGCGTACCCCCAACGGCCCTGCCTCTCGCGCTCTCCGCACTGCGGTCGCGGACTTGTTCCTGGTTGATGCCTGGCGAGACCTACATCCTATCGACAGGGCCTACTCATTCTACTCAGCCCCCCACGATTTACACACCAGGATAGACCACCTTTTTGTCGATAACGCACTGATACCGCTGGTTGAGTCGGCGAACTACCTGGGGAGATCGATCTCGGACCATTCTCCTCTCCTGATACAGCTTCACCTGAGAGGCCCGCGGCCCCCTATTCCAATGTGGCGCATGCCAACTGAAACTTTAACGGACCCTGCATTCAAGGAAACCCTAAGAGGGAAACTAGACGAGTACGTACAGATCAACAAAGGATCGGTCCAGAAGTGGAGCACATTCTGGGAAGCCATGAAGGTGGTAACGAGGGGTGAGATAATAGCCGAGGCCGGTGGCATCAGGAGGCAACTGAGGAAGGAGCTGGAGGACAAGGAGGATGAGATCAGGCAACTGGAAGATGCTTCGCCTCCGACCGCTGCCAGGGAAGCCAAACTGAAGGACATCAGGGAAGAATGCAGGACAGCCTGGGAGAGGCTGTCCAAGTTCGACTTCTCCACACGGACCCTGCGCGCACACAAGGAAGCGGACAAGCCCGGCAAGATACTTGCCTGGTTATGTAAGAGGGAGAACCCAAGGCAGGCCCTTAAAGAGATCAAAGACGAGGGAGGTACAACACAGAGGACGCAACTAGCAATAAATGAGGTCTTCTCAGGCTATTACGCCAGACTCTACGCCCACAACGAGAGAATCCCTGAGGAAGACATAAGAGACACCCTGGACGAAATCGGACTACCCAAGCTGAGCCAAGAACACCGCGCCAGGCTGGAGGAGGCTATCACATTAGAAGACATATCGGAAGCGATCAGGTCCCTCTCCACCGGCAAGACACCCGGGACGGACGGCCTCACTCCAGAATTCTACAAGGCTTACGAGGAGACCCTAACCCCGATATTGCATGAAGTCTACTCGGAGGCTTATGAGTCTGGAACCTTGCCGAGCAGTATGAGAGAGACTCTCATAATACCAATGCTCAAGCCGGGCAAACCACCTGACGTATGCGACTCGTACCGCCCCCTGGCTATGCTGAACTATGATGGCAAAATCCTCACGGCTATACTAGCCAAGAGGCTCTCTAGGGTGATAGGGTCCCTAATACATGAAGACCAGAACGGCTTCGTCCCAGGACGCAACACCACCGCCAACCTGAGGAGGCTCCAACATGTTGTGGCACAAACAGCAGAGAGCAAGGAGGAACTGGCGGTACTCTCGCTCGACGCTGTAAAAGCTTTTGATTCGATATATTGGGAATGGCTGATTCTGACCCTGAGAGAGTTCGGCCTAGGGGAATACTTCATCCGATGGGTCGAGATACTCTATAACAACCCGGTGGCCCGGGTGAAGACTGGTGGCATGGTATCAAGCGCATGGCCCATCCAAAGAGGAACCAGGCAAGGGTGCCCTCTATCACCGATGTTGTACATTCTGGGCCTGGAACCAGTGGCAATCTATTTCAGGAAGCAATTGTTCGACTCTGGCATCAGTATTGGCGGAACATACAACATCATTTCCTTATATGCTGACGATGTCCTTCTATACCTCAGGAACCCCCGAGAAACTGCCCCCACAGCACTGGATGTCCTTGATAATTTCGCCAAATACTCGGGGATAAAATTTAGTAGACAGAAATCATGCTTCTTCCCCCTTGCGGGACTCAGAGGACTGGACACAGAGGAACTACCCGGAATGGGGATCCAGTGGCAACCTTGAGGCCTTCCGCTACTTGGGCTTAACCATTATGAACACGCCAGCCTCCACCCACGAACCAACACCGAAGCAGCAATGTGCGGGGTTCGAAGGTCCATTAAATTCTGGTCAAAGCTCCCCCTCTCAATGATGGGTAGAGCTGCAATCTCCAAAATGATTATACTCCCAAGATTCCTCTACTACTTCACCAACATCACTCACTACATCCCCCTGCCTTTTTTCAGGAAACTGGAATCGCTGGTCAGGGACTTCCTTTGGGGTCAGCCCAGACACAGGCTCGCCCTGAACATCCTCACGCTCCCCCACACCGAGGGCGGCATCCAACTACCCGACTTCCAGAGATACTATCTCGCATCACAACTGACACACGTAACGAAGTGGCTCTCAGATGAACCCTCCGCAGAGACTGGCCTCCTTCGCCAATTGACCGGGCCTACGCACCCTAAGGAGATAATATGGGGCTCGCAGGTGGGCCCTCCAGACCCGCCCATGATAGTAACCTTGGGGAGGCGGGTCTGGAACAGGGTTAGAACACTACTAGGCCTCCATCACCCGTACATGCCCGAAATCCCCATGCTGACAGACGTGTGCAGGACCCCCATCGACCTCCCAGCAATGAGGAACTGGGAGACTTGTGGCCTCTACACATGGGGAGACATGTTTGACGAGGGAGCCTTTAGGGACTTTGATTCGCTGCAACTAAAGGACGGACTCTCTTCGGGACAATTCTTATTCTACCAGAGGGTGAGGCACGTAGCCAAGACCAAATGGAACACATGGCCTGAGGAACCAGAGACCCACCCCCTTGTTCAGGAGATGTATAACTTGAGTGACGGCTGGAAGCCGACATCGAGGCTCTACGCCCAGATAAACGACCGAATTAACCCCAGAAGAGCGCGCCTGAAAGAGAAGTGGGAGACCGACTTGGGGATTGAAATCACGGAGGAGGAATGGGCAAGAGCTCTGTTGTACCCGAAGGAGGTGTCACGGAACGCCAGGTTCAGGATGATCCAGCTGAATGTCCTTTACAGGACCTACATGACCCCGCATAGGATAGCCACCTTCAACAACAAAATCCACTCGACATGCCCATGGTGCTCCTCTGAACAAGCTGACTTGATCCACATGTTCTGGGCTTGCCCCAGGTCCCAGAAGCTCTGGCTTGCTGCCGAGCGAACCTGCAGGAGAGCTGGACTGGAAAGGTACAAATGGACACCTAAGGAGTGTCTCCTGGGCACCCACCCGAGACTTGGCAAAATCAAACATCTAGTGAAGCTCATGGACATGGCATCCATTCTTGTGAAAAGAACAATAGCGATGGCTTGGAAATCGCCCGCAGGCCCCAGATACGGCCCTTGGATCAGGGAAATGGAAAGATGGACCATGGCCGAAACCTGGGCCTGGGAGGAGGGAAACAAAAGAGGCGGGGATGACGTGAGCTCAACACTGGAGTCCTGGAAAGCCCTCATGAGGGACATGATCTTCTCGACCGACTTCAAACCTCCCTGAATAGCCCGACAGGACACAAATTCCAGGTAAAATACCACGATCAGACTGATGAGCCCGAGTGCGTTCCAAGTGCCGTGTCCTGAAACGGCCACGAAGAGGGGTGGCCCTGGCTCTGGGCCAAACACGCAGATCAAAAACCACGTCACGATTCCATGGGAGTGCACAGTCAAGGTTGTTATCACTGTTAACTTTGTTTGTTAGTTCGTTGTTATTTGTTGTTCTCTTGGCAGACACGACACATGGTCAATAATATAAAGCACACCTCGTGCTCTACTGCTATGTATATTATTGCAAATGCCAATAAAAATATTTAAAAATAAAGAACCCAAGGAGGGATTGATACAGCATGGGTGCCTCTCAGTCCTGCGAGCGGGACCACGGTTCTTCATAAGGAAGGATGCAGATTTGTCTTAAGGTGTTCTGGTAATTGCCTTGTATTCCCAAAGCAGACTAAGAGAATTGTACGTTCTTCTCCATCCAACGGCAATAACATTACACTAAAATGCAAAACTACAAAACACAACCTACAGATGATGCACTAACAAGGCCTACCAGACACCTTTACACTTTAGAAACATACAAATACTGCCAACAAAAACATAGGCAGTACAAATACTCCCAACAAAAAGTGTCACTTAATGGATACATATGATCCTGCACGCTACTTCCACCCGTGCAGTACTATGTATATGTTGAGATCATTGATATCACAGGAAGGAGGACCTCCATTATTAATTCTGCCTCATCCAAAGAGGACCTTTAAGCTGGTACCAGCAGTGAAGTACCACAGGCAGTAACTCCAATAGTACTGCTGCCTCACTCAAAGAGTACCTTTAGATGGTACCAGCAGTGAAGTACCACAGGAAGGAACTCAGCTATTATTGCTGCCTCGTCCAAAGAGGACCTTTAAGGTGGTACCAGCAGTGAAGTACCACAGGAAGGAACTCCACTGTTATTTCTGCCTCATCCAAAGAGGACCTTTAAGGTGGTACTAGCAGTGAAGTACCACAGGAAGGAACTCCACTGTTATTTCTGCCTCATCCAAAGAGGACCTTTAAGGTGGTACCAGCAGTGATGTACCACAGGCAGGAACTCCAACAGTATTGCTGCCTCATCCAAAGGGGACCTTTAAGGTGGTACCAGCAGTGAAGTACCAAAGGAAGGGACTCCACTGTTATTTCTGCCTCATCCAAAGAGGACCTTTAAGGTGGTACCAGAAGTGAAGTACCACAGGGGAAGGAACTCCACTGTTATTTCTGCCTCATCCAAAGAGGACCTTTAAGGTGGTACCAGCAGTGAAGTACCACAGGTGGTAACTCCACTGTTATGGCTGCCTCGTCCAAGGAATAACTTTAAGGTGGTACCAGCAGTGAAGCACCACAGGAAGGAGGAACTCCACTATTATTTCTAAGGTAAACATGAATCTTTTAGTTTGCCTGAATTACTTGGTGGAAAATAGTATGCATTACATTAAGATGTTTATTTTAGAAATAGAATATATTTTTACATGAGAGTCATGTTTTACTCCCTAAAATTGATTTGACTCCCATCTTCAAACAATGGGGAGTTAAATACTTCCACTTCGTGCTCTTATCTAAAGCCCAGGCTGTTAGTTTGCTTTCATCTTCTAACTGTAAAACCTCAATATGTTCTTAATCCTCATTAAAAGGGACAACGGTTGTTTCGAGCGCTTTGAAACACTTGCCTTGTGTATAGGCGCTTTACAAATAAACATTACCCTGCCATACCATACAATGTTCTGATCGCATTAAATGACGCCTGAGGGGACGCCTTCACATGGCTGCTGGCTGTACCCTGCGACAGCGCTGTACCCACAGTGACCGAGGAATAATTCATCAGAAGCCGTCCCCATTCCGCCAGTCAGGGGCGGACACGCTCCCCGGAGCCGCTGACAGCCTGGCAGGCCCCCTTGGCAGAGCGATGCCACATGGGACCTCCGCAGCTGCTGGACGCCTGGCGCCCCACCAGCCACAGCACGGCTCAATCACAAGAGCGCAGATTGCAGACCAGGGAACAGGAAATTGTTGGAATAATCGAAATAATGCTGACGACAGGCGCAGGAAGTCCTGCACACGCTCATTTTTGGGGGAGAAAAACACTGCACGAAACTAAACAGAGATAAAAATGCCCATTGCTCTGCAGTGTTCCCAATTCTTCTGCTGAGCTCAGAGAGTAAGGGCCCGATTCCTGACATTTTTTGCACGGTTCACAGTGACTTTGTACTGCTGAAAAGTGACTTTGTCCAGCCAATAGAACCCCTGATTCATGGCAAAGTGTATTTTTGCAGTGCAAAGTTACAAAATCAACTTCACACTGACTTTGCACTGCAAAAATACACTTTGCAGAGTTCCATGAATCAGTGTTTGTGTCAGCAGTGCAAAGTCACTTTTCAGCAGTGCTGAGAAACTTTCAGAGCCTACAGCGCAATGGCCATTCCTCTCGTTGCTCTGTCATCTGCTCACGTCTGCACGATATGCAGCCTTTCTACAGCGCTTTCATGCCATTGATACAGCCTCGAAGCGCTGATGCGATCGGGAGCAACATTGCACTTCTCAATCAAGCAGAGCATTGTATAATATATGCAATTATAACAGGGGAGCCTATGCACAATACATCTTACTGTGAAGAACAATAACAAGGCAGCTTAGAAACTTAAAAGGTGCAACCCAGATTTCAACCATGAACACCGATCCCAATCCCAACTGATCTGACCCCGCCTTTAATCCTTAGACAGTCGACACATTGCCATTTAATTGCATAATAAGAATGGCTGTTATCACAATAGTCGCAGTGGAAATGATGGCGCGCACCACCAGAGGCCGGGTCACGTGTAGACTTGAAATCCGCCGCTGCAAAAGACCAGAAAACAAGCTTTCTCTGCCTACGCCCCAAGACTATGGAAACTCCTCCCCGTCGGCATCAGACTCGCCCCCACGCTCCTACAATTCAGAAAAGAACTCAAAACCCACCTGTTCAAGAAGTCTCTCCTCCTCAACACCTAGGCCCATCGCGCCACCTTACTCGCTAGACGCCGCCCGCCCATCTTCTCCCTGCCACCCGGTACAGGTGTACCCCTCCTCTGTGCCCCTCTGTATCCTACTCCCTGCTGTATATCTGTTCTCTTGTACACCTCTGTAAAGCACTACGTTATCCATCTGTATTGTAGTTTACCTCTGTAAAGCGCTCCATTGCTTCCTGAAGCTCGGTCTGCACTTAATAAATAAAATAATAATAATAATAATGATAATAATAATAATAATAATAATAATAATGATAATAATAATAATAATAATAATAATAATAATAATAATAATAATAATAATAATAGTAATGATGTAGCATTTACAGTGATTCATACACATTTGCATAAAACGATGCATAAAAAAACAGGAAAACAATGGTTCAGATTTTCGAGGGTGCTCCTCCCAATGTTCCTCAATTTGAGCTATTTTGCATTTTAAATACAAAACAGTGGATTCACTGTGGCATGAAGACAAGAGAGCACCAGAAGCTGCAGTCTTCTGGTCGCAGGAGGTGCATTTTAACACCAGAAACCCTTCCGATCCCTGATCTAACCCGTAGTCCCGAACCCAGAGAGGAGATTGAGGATTCATAGCGGTGGAGCAGCGTCGATGGAGGCTCAAACAGGCCAGAGAAGGAGCTAGAAAGCCAAGGAGGAGAACCAACAACCAGCACAGAGGTCACAAGGAAGAGAGGAGAAGACCCAAGGGGAGGAGAAGTCAGAAAGAAGAGAGAGAGAGAGAGGAGCCATAACAGAGAGTGACATAAGCACCTGAAGGTGAGAGGCAGGTGGGTCTTAAAGTAGACTATAGTATGATATATCATATGATATGGCATTTATTACACGCCTGTACACAAGTGGAAGAAAGTACCTGAAAAGGCGAGGGGGCACTTCAAGTAAAGTAGACGTAAGGGCCAGAAAGGGAGAGGGGGCAGATCCCTTAAAGTAGAGTAGAACAAAGCACCCACAAGGGCAAGACCACAGGGTCTTTAAAAACTGCAGTAGAGGAAAGTGCCTGAAAGGGAAAAGAGACAGGGACCTTAAAGTACAGTAGAGAAAGTTCTTAAAAGGGCATGAAAACAGTGCCCTTAAAGTACAGTAAAGTGCCTGAAGGGGAGAAGAGACAGGGTCCTTAAAGTAAAGTGCCTTAAAAGGTGTAGAGACAGACATCTTAAAGTACATTACAGTAAAGTGCCTGAAAGGGTAGGGCCCTTAAAGTACAGTAAATAACGTTCTTTAAAGGGTAAGGAGACAGGGCCCTAAAAGTACTGTAAAGTGCCTGAAAGGGAGAAGAGACAGGGTCCTTAAAGTAAAGTGCCTCAAAGGGATGAGGAGACAGAGATCTTAAAGTACAGTAGAGTAAAGTGCCTGAAATGGTAGGTCCCGTACAGTGGAGAAAGTTCTTAAAAGGGCAAGGAGACAGGGCCTTTAAAGTACAGTAGAGAAAGTTTGTAAAAGGGTAAGGAGACAGAAACCTTAAAGTACAGTAGAGACACTTCTTAAAAGGGCAAGGAGACAGGGCCCTTAAAATACAGTAGAGAACGAGAAAACGTTCTTAAAAGGGTAAGGAGACTGGGCCCTTAAAGTACAGTAGAGAACGTTCTTAAAAGGGTAAGGAGACATAAACCTTAAAGTACAGTAGAGACACTTCTTAAAAGGGCAAGGAGGCAGGGCCCTTAAAATACAGTAGAGAACGAGAGAATGTTCTTAAAAGGGTAAGGAGACAGGGCCCTTAAAGTACAGTAGAGAAAGTTCTTAAAAGGGCAGGGAGACAGGGCCCTTAAAGTACAGTAGGAGAAAGCACCTAAAATACACGCCCCGTCTCATCCTCTTTGGATGAGACAGGGCACTTAAAGTACAATAGACGAAAGTACTTTCAGTGCCGAAGCGCCTTGTCCTTTCAGGCAGAGAAAATGAGAGTTCCTGAAATGGTGATGGGACACGGCACTTAATATAGTGTAGAAGAAAGCACCTGGAAGGATGAGGAAACGGGGCTCTAAAGGTAGAGTAGAAGAAAGTGCTTGAAAGGGCAAGGAGACAGGGCACTTAAAGTACAGTAGAAGAAAGTGCTTGAAAGGGCAAGGAGACAGGGCACTAAAGTACAAAGGGCAAGGAGACAGGGCACTTAAAGTACTGTAGGAGGAAGTGGTTGAAAGGGCAAGGAGGCGGGGCACTTAAAGTACAAAGGGCAAGGAGACAGGGCACTTAAAGTACTGTAGGAGAAAGTGCAAGGAGACAGGGCACTTAAAGTACAAAGGGCAAGGAGACAGGGCACTTAAAGTACTGTAGGAGAAAGTGCTTGAAAGGGCAAGGAGACATGGCACTTAAAGTACAGTAGGAAAAAGTGCTTGAAAGGGCAAGGAGACAGGGCACTTAAAGTACAAAGGGCAAGGAGACAGGGCACTTTAAGTACTGTAGGAGAAAGTGCTTGAAAGGGCAAGGAGACAGGGCACTTAAAGTACAGTAGGAAAAAGTGCTTGAAAGGGCGAGGAGACAGGGCACTTAAAGTACAGTAGAAGAAAGTGCTTGAAAGGGCAAGGAGACAGGGCACTTAAAGTACAAAGGGCAAGGAGACACGGCACTTAAAGTACTGTAGGAGAAAGTGCTTGAAAGGGCAAGGAGACAGGGCACTTAAAGTACAGTAGAAGAAAGTGCTTGAAAGGGCAAGGAGACAGGGCACTTAAAGTACAGTAGGAGACAGTGCTTGAAATGGCAAGGAGAGAGGGCACTTAAAGTACTCTAGGAGAAAGTGCTTGAAAGGGCAAGGAGAGAGGGCACTTAAAGCACTGTAGGAGAAAGTGCTTGAAACGACGAGGTAATGGGCCACTTAAAGTAGAGTAGGAGAAAGTGACAAAAGGGAGGAGCTGGAGGAGGAGCCTAAAAGTAGAGACGGTGCTTTGAAAAAGTGAAGAGTGGGTGTTATAAAGGAGAGAGCAGAAGGATGGAGAGAAAGCTGGGGGGGAGAGACTGTGCCTGAAAGGTAAAGGACATTTGAGAGGGAGGCTGAAAGGAGAGATGAGACAGCCTGTTACAGACACGAGAAGGAGCTTTCGTAGACCAAGTACATATCCTAAAAAAGAGAGAATAGCAACAAAGGTGTGAGAAGGGCACCTGAAAGGGAGAGAGAAAATAAGAATGAAAGGAGGCACGAGGGAGACAGAAACGGACAGAGGAAGGGTGCAAAGGCGCAGAAAGAAGACTCAAAGAGAGAGTGTGCAGCAAAGATGGGTCGAGAAGGTGTGGCAGAGGTGCGAACGGAGGGAGAATAAGGTGTCCTGGAACAGAGACTCGAAAGAGAAGAAAAGAAGATTCAGGAAGAGAGGGTGAGCTGGAAAGGAGGAGGAGGGAAGGGGCATGCCATCACGGAAGCTACGTATCCTTAAATTAAAGATGAAAAGTCCCCGAAGAGACAGGCGAGAAGAAGGTTGCAATAAAAGAGAAGGGACAGTCTCGAAAGAGAGATCAGAATGTGCTTACAGTAGAAAGAGGAGGGTATGTGACAAGAGAATATGCCTAAAAGGTGCTGGAGAATGGATCTAATGGAAGAGAGGGGGCGGGGGGAGGGAGTCTGAGACTACATTCCCTAAAGATGAAACCAGAATGCTAAGGGGCTAATAACGAACGCATTGTTAAATGTACATGGTTGGTCTCAATGTGATCAGGACATCTCAGGGTCAATGCAAACCCGTCAAATTGCCAGCATTCTCTCTAGAGCATTCCTTGGTAACCAACCATACCGGCTGAATATGCTGGTTAAGAGGGATTCAACAGCGCTGAAGGTCTGGGCATAAGAAGGGACTGCGGCCCTGCGACTTAAGCTCCCTGGTGGAGTTTAGAAGAGCTCGGAAACCATCCAAATGATCAGCCTTTGGCAATCACCTTCCGATCCGCCAGGACTAAGTGCCTGCATGTCTCAGTGGGGTTCGGTGGCCAATAAAGGCACTTAACAACAACATAACAATGTGCCCATTTAATGCGTTGTGGCTGTGTTTCTGGCAGATGCTTGTGGAGGCAAAGCTTCCCTTCAATGTCTAGAGGTGTGCGCATACAACTCTCCGCTGGCAAGCTGCGGCCCTCCAGATGTTTTGGCCTCCAACTCCCATGATCCCTCACCATTGATTCTGCAACGGAAGGCTGATGTCAGTTGTAGGGTAAAATAGCTGGAGGGCCACAGGTTGTCCACCACTTCTCTTGAGCAGGGATCTGCCATTTGGCTCTCTGGATGTTTCAGACTACGACTCCCATAATCCCTCACCTTTGACTACCATGGCTTGGGCAGATGGGAGTTGTGGGTCAGACTCCTGCTTTACAGAGATGATCGTCCACAATGCATGGTCCCTACGTCTAAGACGTGCGATCCATCAGAAGTTTACACTGTGCCGACTCTGTCCTTCTACTGTAGGGGTGAGGGAAAGGGGTTGATATTATTAATTAATTACATGTTGTGTGTTGGTGGATCGGGCATGTTATGTTAAACTGCACAATGTAATGGCAGGTTTTGTAATTGCTTCTTGTTCGTGCCCTGAAGCTACACTTTCAATAAACACATCAAAAGGAAATACGTGTATGCAGGTTCATGTACCTTCATTAAAGTAGAGAAAACAATTCAGCGTCGTTTAACCCAGCGGGGAGAATTAACAGAGGGGGGCTGTAACCCTTCATCAGACCTGCCCAATAGACTCTACAGCTGGAGGGCCTGCAACCGATTTTACAGCATTTCCCATCCACCCCAAAACCGAACAAGCAGCAGAACAGAACAAGTCCCCCCTCCCACAACCCCCACTGCCCCTCCCCAGGGACACACCGAGCAAGCCACCCTACCTATCCCTCAAAGGATCCAAAAGAAGGCAGCTCATACCGGTCCGATAGCACAGCGAGTAGAGTGCTCGCTTTGACATCCGTGCAGAGCCTACTGACGCAGGTTCGAATCCCGGCAGGGCCAAACTCAGCCTTTCATCCTTCCGAAGTCAATAAATGAGCACCACACACCGTGGGAAATAAGCAGCGCTCCGATACCTGAGGGTTCGTAGCGCTATTTAAATGCACAAAACAAGCAATACAGATGGGATATGGGGCCTGTCGTTGTCTTCTGAAAAGACAGGACCAGGAGAACAATTGTCCAAATGCACGTCAATGTCTTTTCATCCCTACTGCCACATTCACCACCCTTTCATGGAGGGTCCCTTCACTGCACACCTCCACCTTACCCCACCTTACCTCTTCCTCATTTATACTTAGCCCCGCTGTCCCTGTGTTTTTTTTTCTTCTAGCTTTTCTCTCGGCGGGGAGTGCTCTTTTCAGTTTTAAGGGAGTTTTGCTCATTTTCGAGCACCTTTTCCAAGGAGGCCCCGGTTATTCACCTTCTGCTGTTGTTCCAGTGAAGTACCCCCCTCCAATCCACCTAACTGGTGGAAATGCATGAATCCGGGAATCCACATCTAGCCCCGGTGGGTGCCTTGGGATGGGATTAAGGCTTCACCTGTGAAATCAAACAGTGTAGCCCAGTGGAAGCCACTGGATCCCCTTGCCACAGTAGATCAATGGCTAGTTGGATCCATTTTATGAAGCACAACTGGACCTTTTTTCTGTATAATAGCAAGATAATCTCACAGAGGAGTGGTAACTGCGTCTGTCCGTGCCACCGTTGCATCTCCCCACTGGAGCATTCCAAGTGCCACATGGAATTACCAATAACGATCACAGGCCCAAAGAACCAGACAGACTCAAAGAATATGGCAACATACTACTTCATTATCAGCTCAATAAAGTGGGGAAACCTGCCCACACACTCACGATAACAATTTGATCATACAAAGACTTTATACCTCAATGTGCATCAGCTATGACGTCATCCTACGTGGCAACCTCTAAAACCTATTGACGGGAGGGATGGGTTAAGGGATATGTACCTATAGTTCGTATAAGTGTTAGTGTCATTATTGGATGCCCCTTAGCTAGTAGGCAAGCCTTGAACTACCTCTAAATACGTATAATAAAGATTAATAGCAGAATAACAGCAGCGGATTGGCTTCTGCAACATAGTATAATACACTGCTACATAGACCCTCATGATTGGTTGGCATACTCTCCCAACCTTGGACTTCTGGCTCGTTAGCAGCACGTAAGGAAAATGAAATTCAGGTGCAGGGAACAACGTCAGACTACTACCCACTCGCCCAATTAGTCCAACATCTCTCATCGGTCAGGCCCCAAGGCAAGGCTTCTTCTTTGTAGTTGACCTTTTGTTGGCTGTTCTCTTCTCCAAGTCTTTTAAGGGAGTGTATGTACACCACTATCCTCATCTGGGGCTTAATGAATAGCCCTTGTTTTTGACTTCTGAATCATGAGTGAGGAGATCACGATTTAGCAAATTTCGACCTTTATTTAATGCTATAATTATGCTGGGTGCCATTACTCCTCTTGCCCTCTGTAGACATGGTTGCTCTGCCCCACATATGCTTTCTACATCTTGATTGTCCAATACTTGGAACTTGCAGATGTTTTCTTCTTTGCTTAATCTAAGAAAAATATGTTATGCGTATGCAACTTGTCTTCTTGACTCCCCTTGTTCCTTGCAATTATTCCTTGGTGTAGCATCCTTGATCCCAGGCCAATAGATATTCTTTGTTCCTCACACAAAGCTATTTTCCAGCGCTGCTTAGCTCTTCATCCCTGGTCTGTCTCTGAGGTAGCTTGATTGGTTTCAACACGAGTCCGGTGCACATCATTTCACCAATGCTGCTTTAAACGTGTTATATTTTCGTCTGCAGCAAGCATCTATATATCTCATCAACCTTGAATTTCTGCCATGTACATTCACTTCGTCTCTTCTCACTTGTTTCTTTGGAGCACATGATTATTTTGTGTTAATTTACATGTTTCTCTTATTACTTCAGTTACATCTTTACTCCTTAGGTATCCGCATATCGTTTCAGTGTGTCTTTGTGTCTTCTCTTCATGACGTCACTCTGCCCTTGTCTGATTTCAATTGCAGCTCTTTGATGTCCAATGGTGTATACAGACATCCTTTGACCACATTGGTGCGAGGGTACAAATGGTTGTCTGAGTGCATAACATCTCTCGGGCCTTCAATGTGGTATTGGCACGATACCTGGTGTCATGCATAATGCTCTCTTACTGCTCTTCCAGTTTGACAGATGGGTGGGGGCGGGTACTAGAGATGACGTGTACATCTGCTCCTCTACAAAGCTGCTCCTCATTGAATGCCAAAGGAACTTGTATGCTGAATCAGCGCCTCTTTTCAGCTCAACATGCACAGGTGCTTCTAGATTAACTGTTCCCGCTGAAGGCGTACAATACCAAGGTAAAGAACAGCCTGCCCTCTTCCATGGTAATACTCAGTTCCTGCCTGTCTTGAGAGTCCAGCGCTTCCAATGATGGGGGTCACTGAAGAAGCTGCTGCATGATCATCATAGACCCCTAGATTCAGAGCTCAGCCTGTCACCTACACGTGTAAGGCCCCCGAGGAATCTATTCACTCCCCTCCCCCACTCAGGACTGAGACTCAGGCAAGCCAAGCCATTTTTAAAGTGCCCATCTTTGGGTCAGACAGACCTTCCGAAGGAACCTAATTTAGTTGTGATCACTTATCTGGGGAGTAAGCTGAGTTCATATATCGATAGGGTATATATTCCGTTTGCCTCTCTTCTATAGAGTATATGTTCAGTTTACCCATCCTATTTATAGGGTATGCATTCAGTTTGCCTTTTCCCTATAGAGTATATGTTCAGTTTATCCATCCTATTTGTAGGGTATGCATTCAGTTTGCCTCTTCCCTATAGAGTATATGTTCAGTCTACCCATCCTATTTATAGGGTATGCATTCAGTTTGCCTCTTCCCTATAGAGTATATGTTCAGTTTATCCATCCTATTTATAGGGTATGCATTCAGTTTGCCTCTTCCCTATAGAGTATATGTTCATTCTATCCATCCTATTTATAGGGTATGCATTCAGTTTGCCTCTTCCCTATAGAGTATATGTTCAGTTTACCCATCCTATTTATAGGGTATGCATTCAGTTTGCCTCTTCCCTATAGAGTATATGTTCAGTTTATCCATACTATTTATAGGGTATGCATTCATTTTGTCTCTTCCCTATAGAGTATATGTTCAGTTTATCCATCCTATTTATAGGGTATGCATTCAGTTTGCCTCTTCCCTATAGAGTATATGTTCAGTTTATCCATCCTATTAATAGAGTATGCATTCAGTTTGCCTCTTCCCTATAGAGTATATGTTCAGTTTACCCATCCTATTTATAGGGTATGCATTCAGTTTGCCTCTTCCCTATAGAGTATATGTTCAGTTTATCCATACTATTTATAGGGTATGCATTCATTTTGTCTCTTCCCTATAGAGTATATGTTCAGTTTATCCATCCTCCATCCTATTTATAGGGTGTGCATTCAGTTTGCCTCTTCCCCATAGAGTATATGTTCAGTTTATCCATCCTATTTATAGGGTATGCATTCAGTTTGCCTCCTCCCTATAGAGTATATGTTCAGTTTATCCATCCTATTTATAGGGTATGCATTCAGTTTGCCTCTTCCCTATAGAGTATATGTTCAGTTTATCCATCCTATTTATAGGGTATGCATTCAGTTTGTCTCTCCTCTATAGTGTATATGTTCAGTTTATCCATCCTATTTATAGAGTATACATTCAGTAGAGTATACATTCAGTTTGCCTCTCCTCTATAGCGTATATGTTCAGTCTCCTCTATAGTGTATATATTCAGTTTATCCATCCTACTTATAGAGTATACATTCAGTTTGCCTCTCCTCTATAGCGTATATGTTCAGTCTCCTCTATAGTGTATATATTCAGTTTATCCATCCTATTTATAGGGTATGCATTCAGTTTGCGTCTCCTCTATAGTGTATATGTTCAGTTTATCCATCCTATTTATAGAGTATACATTCAGTAGAGTATACATTCAGTTTGCCTCTCCTCTATAGCGTATATGTTCAGTCTCCTCTATAGTGTATATGTTCAGTTTATCCATCCTATTTATAGAGTATTCATTCAGTTTGCCTCTTCCCTATAGTGTATATGTTCAGTTTATCCACCCTATGTATAGGGTATACATTCAGTTCATCCCTCCTACCTACAGGGTATATGTTCAATTGGCCTTTCAGATCTATAGGATATACATGCAGCTGGCCTGTCCTATCTATAGGCTATATGTTCCGTTTATCTCTCCAATGCATTCTGTATTCAGTTTGTCTCTCCGGTCTATAGGGTATATTTTCAGATTGTTTGTCCTATGTATAGGTTACATGCTCTGTTAGTCTCTCTTTTCTATAGTCTATAAGATTAGTTTGTCCCTCCTATCTACAGTTTATACATTCGGTTATTTATTTTATTTTTTGGCATTTATAAGTAGCACACTAAGCCCTGAGTCATCTAGGCACTGGTTATGTACCATGACAAAGTGAGCAAGGCAATGGATAGTCGGGATATGCCAAGTTTTTAGGTATTTTCTGAATGTCCAGTAGGGTGGTTCTTTTTGGGGGCAGCGGGGAGGGCATTCGATTGTTTGGCAACAGTGACCTGGAAGCTCGATCCTACTGGTCTGGATCGTTTGAATTTCAGGACTGTGACGCAGTGAGTGTCCAAGGAACGAGTGGGGTGTTGTGGATTAGGTTTCTCAAGTCTTTGTGCCAGGTATGCTGGTGCTGTGTAGGTGAGACAGAGGTGGGCATGCATAGAGTTTTAAATATAATGCATTCACGTATTGGGAGCCAGTGCGCCTTTCTTCTGGTTTCTGAGACGTGGTCATGTTTTGAGTGGCTGGTAGCGGATCACAGGGCGTTGTCTTGGATAGTTTGCATAGGTTACGTTTGATGGTGCCTGCTAGTGATGCGTTGCAAAAGTCGAGTCTGGCCCCAATGACGGCTCTGGCGAGGGTGAGATGGTTGACTGAGAAAATGAAGGGACAGCTGGGATGGAGGAGTTTCATGGTGTGGGCAGCTGAAGAAGCGATGGTGTGTACTTGTCGGGTCATGTCCAGGATGGCATCTTTGTAGTTTCCTAGGGTTTTTGCGGTTGGGGAGACTGGGATCATGTTTCCATCTATGATGAAGGAACTAGGCTGTGTCCAATTTTTTCAATGTGGCACGGGTGCCAACTAGGAGGATTTCCGTCTTCTCATCATTTAGGCAGAGAAGATGGGATACCATCGAGTGTTGGATGATCTCATAGATGGAGGTGAGAGTTGAGACATCCTGTGAGTGCTTACCGAAAAGGCGGAGGAGGATTTGTGTCCTGAACTACTGTACGTTTGAAGTCTGCATCGAATCTCAACGTTGTGCGAGCGTCAATGGCAACGCGACATACAACATCCGGAAACTGTCTCTGAAAGTCGTCCTTTGCTCACCTGGACAGGCTAATCTCAAGCAATGAAACAGCCCTCAGCTCTATTTATGTCTCACACTTTCCACACATTTTACGGACATGTGACTATTCTGACAGGTGGAATGAGCACCGTACGCAGTGTTTTAGTCTTTTATGTCTATAGGGTATACTTTCTGTTTGACTCTCCTATCTAGGAGTGACATACTCTGTCGTCACTCCTACTAATAGGGTACACATTCATTGTGTCCCTCCTATTTACTGTGTATATGTTCAGGTTGTCTCTCCTATGTTTTGTACGTTCTTTTAGTCTCTTCAATCTGTGGGGAAGGCATTCTTTTTGTCTCTCCTATCTATAGGGATTGTTCATATCTATAGGATGTATATGCAATTTGTCTCTCTTACCTATAGGCTATATGCTCTGTTGGTCTCTCCTATGCCTCATGTATGCATTCAGTTATCTATAGGGTAGTTACATTGAGTTTGTTTCTCATCTCCATCGAGTACAGCCTGGTCTGTGGCTCTGTGGACTAATGTCTTTGACCTCATGGTCACAGGTTTGAATCCCGACAAGTCCTCTCAGCCCTTCTTCCTTCTGAGGCTGACAGAATGACTACCATTAAGTTGAGTAACAATACACATCTGCGGTCGATTGCGCCAAGATGCCCCTTGGGGGGTGAATATGCGATCTACAAATACACCTGTTATGTTACACCGAGTTTAGATCACCCGCCAATGTGGGGCTCATTGAGGTCAGACCTCTCATCTCTAGGGTTTAAGTTGAGGATGGCACTCTCGTCCCCCTGGTGTACATTGTGTGCAATAATAGAATTGTGGCCAAAAAGTTGCATGTAACTAAAATTGTGGCAAAAGTCCTATGGTTTGACCCGGTAAAGGTGTACCCATTATACCATTTAATGAGAGCAGGGGTTACGGGGTGAGGAGTCCCCTGCATCCATCACATAGATTGCGGCAGCAAAACCCCTACCTTTTTGCAGTGATTTATTGTGTAAATGGCAATTTTTGCCACAATTCTAACACATGGAACCGTGTAAATAGAGTTCTGACATCTTATCTCCAGGGTATACGTTGTGTTCTGCTTTCTTCACCCCAGGGTGTGTGTGACCTCTGATCTCTCCTCTCCAGAGAGTAAGTCAGTTCTGATCTATTTCCTGTAGGTTGTACTCTCAAAGGCACAGGTTGAGTGTCAGCTCCTTGTCTCCATATTTAATGCTGCTGGCAGACTCATGTCTGGGACCAACTGGTGGGACAGCCCAGTGTTTGGGCTCATGCCCCTGTTTGGGCTCACTTGTGGAATGTGTTGTCCAGTGTCCAGCTGACTCTGCTTTCTCCGATTCACGCTTCCACCATCAGGAGATAACCTTGTTCAATGTTACCCGTGGACATTACACGCATTGACAGTTTCCATTACAGCTTTGGGGCATGATCTTGCACTCTCTGAAGTCCTTCACCACCCGGCAGAAGCTGCTTGGTCCCTGGCCTTTAGAGTTGAGACTAGTTTCAGGTCTTATCAGAGTGATGTTGATGGCGAGCACCGCAGCTGACCTACGCTGGACATCTCTCTCCAACCATGTAGTTCTTTACCTCTCTGGATGTCCTTCTTTTCCAATTGCCAACCATTTAATGTCTGACATTTCTTTTAATGTTCTTGGAGATGAATGTGCATTGCCTTAGTTTCACTGCATAGCCAAGTTGGCCGCTGTTGCACGATGAAGCCCAATATTACCTAGAATGTATTCGGTTAGCTATTTATGCATTCAGTTTAATTCAGCTCCCTGATATTTAGAGGCCTCCTTCTTTGTTATTGATCCTTGTGTGTTTGGCAATATGAACTCAAGACTTGGAAGTCTACCTGTGGAAGCCAACTGCAAACACATCAGGAGCCAATCCCTCATTTCCTGCCTCTGAGGTGTGCCTCAAATTTCACCTGACTCTGCAGAGTGCAGGGTCAGCAGAACCATATGCGGATCAGAGATGACCTGAGCAAAACAAGAATATTTCCATACATCATCTCTGGTCTGTGGAACGCGGTTGAAGCAACTCGGCCCCTTTCCGTGCATCGGGAGATTGCTAATTTCTACTAAGAGTCCTTTGAACCCTGTTGACCTCAATCTGAAGGCCGTGCGGCAGAATCCCACTGAAACCTTCTTCCTGCTGACTCATTCTGATCGCAATTCCCCAAATGGAGCGGAAGCCCCAGTGGGAAAATTCTCATTGTGTGCAGGGCTATGGGGAGCAGATGCAAAAAAAAAAACGGGACAGGTCCTAGACATAGAAGTGGGGCTACAGTAAACACAAACAGGAGGACTCTGATAAAAATGTAGTCCTACTTTTATGTCGCTGGTCTATTGCTGGGGTGTGCTGACAGGCACACTCCTCTCATTACAGGAGAGCGGCCAGGAAGGGAAAAGGTGAGAAAACAGGGCGTGAGAAAAGCATTTATGCACAGGAAAAGTCCTGCTGGGCCCGATTTCGGGACTTCTGATTCAGTTCCCGTCAACCATCCAATCCCAGGACGGGGTTTATTAAATTAAAAAACTCTTTGGCCGCCAGGCGCAGGCCGATTTCCCAAGTCTGTCCCGGGAAAACCGGCACATCTGGTCTCTCTATGCAAGGCTCAAGTCGAGGGCACACGCGGTTGGACTTCGTCCTCCCACTTTTTTCAGGAGTCCCCCACTTTTATTCAGAGGGCACCTTGATATGCTAATTTCTGGTGACGCCACATAATATTGGTATGTTAATGAGTCCCCCACTATTTATTTTAGGACTTGACCCATGGTTGTGTGGTTTCCTGCTCCGTGCGGGAAATCAAAGTTGATACCAGCAAATAGTCTGCATTCGTACAGACTGTGCACGCATTTTTTACTCCTGAAAAAACCATCAGCAATCGAAGGAATCCCTAGCAATGGCAGCCAACCAACATTTTCATTGGCGGCCGCCATTGCTGATTGCAGGTGTGCACAAATGAATATCTGGCGGGGGTCAACGTGGATTCACTGCATGGTGCGTAACAGGCACAGGCTGTTCCCGACAGATTCTGCACCAACAAGAATGAGACTGACACCTTCTGCCACCACCAACAAAATGGTGCATGGTAATTATAATTCTTTGATAACAAGCTTAATACCAGGGATTGGTTTCAAAGAATGGCATCGGGATTCGAACCTGTGTTGCCCCTGAGATATCCCCCCTCACGCAAATGGCCTAAAGGCAGCAACCAGCAAACCACTAGTGCGTCCATGACTAAAGGACTCCTTCACTGCCTGCTCACTATATGAGCGCCGAGGGCCCATAAGGAGTTTAATGACTTATGGCTCTGAATAGAGTCCTGATTGCAGCTTTGCCCACCAGTGAGCGAGCTGGCAGAACATTGTTAGTGCGCACCAGGCTCCCATAGCTGCCGGCTGCTGGGCAGTCTGGCGATCGCGTCAGTGATCAGAGACTGCTCGCGGATGGCTTCATCAGAGCTTGGCATCTGACAATCTAATCAGGAGTCCTTGGTCCAGTGTGCCCATCCAGTCTGTCAGCGGCGACACCATTTACTGGCACAGAGCCAATGGGTGGCGCGTGGCCTGGAAGCCAAGGCGGCTGCCACTCCAGTGAATGGGTAAAGGCCAGCCGCCGTGCCGCTTAGGCCCCCCTGGATCAGAAATTAGGGCGGTTAAGCCTCAAAAGACAGCAAGAGCAACTACTTGGAAGCAAAGATATGATATGATAGGTTATTTATAACGCGCTAACTACCCAGAGGTTTCTAAGCGCGACCCGGGGATCGAACCTGTGTTGCTCACTGTCATCTTGCTTCCAAGGCAAGCACGTTGCCCCTGAGCTATCCTCCCGAGAGAGGTGAAGAGGTGCCATCTCCCCCCTGTCTCTTTCCGGTCATGTTACTTCCTGTTGAATTCCACTTGCAAAAAGGACTGTGGTGGCAGCATTCCCTCTGACTCCCGACTTAAAAAGTAGGTGGAAATGTATTCATTAGATTGTGGAGGAAGGAAGGGTAGAAGGTGGGACAGTGGGGGCATCCCAGAGAAATATGGAATCAAAGTAAATACCACCAGCGCCATTAGGGGTGTCTCTGCTTCCACTGCTGGCACTTCAACGCCAAACTGGGTTACAGTCTTGCAGAAAGGGCAATGGAGGTGGGTGGACCCCATTTGCATGTGGCATGCTCTCAAGCTCATGTGGTCCACAAATGGCAGGGGAGCTCCACCTGTACTTGGGGTGTAAAGCGTTGTGTATCCACCATTATCTGCGCCCACTGCTCTTGTTCGGCCCTGATGTTTATTCTTTCAGAATGATGGTGGGAGCAGGCAGGATATCTCCATGTATAGATCTCCAGAGGATGATAGAAATGAAGGAACTTCCCTACTTAATGTAATAGACAAGGGCATGATAACCGCTAACATCTACAATGGAGAAATGTAGCCTAGTGACTACAAGCAGCCTTCCAACCTTCAGAGCAGTGAACTACTGCCATGAAACTTCAACACTAAAAGCCTGCCAACCGCACTCATGCATGAATAGAGCAGTGCAGCAACAGAGCCTGCATCGCAGCACGGGGCAGTGGGTGCTCCCCAGCACTGGCCCGTGCCTGCAGTGATCCTACTATCTCTACCATTCAATCCATTTTATTCACTTTATTTCCAGTTCTCACCAGAGTCCATTTAGCAAATGAGGAAATACCATTAATATGTTATGGTATGATGTTGGCATGTTATGTTACTATGCTTTTGCAGAGGAGCAGGTGGACACGTCATCCCTAGCTTCCGCCCCCTCAACTCTGTCATACTGGAACAGCAGGGGACAAGCCCTATGTGGGACACAAGGCATCATCCTAATAGCGCATCGAGTGTATGAAAAATGATATGCACTCAGACAACCGTATCAAATGTATCCTCGCAATTAGACGGTGGAAGGATGTTGGCACACACCATTGGACCTAATAGAGCTATACATGAAATTTGACAAGAGCAGAGGGACATGATAGAGGAAAGATTCTGAAACTCAATGAAACGAAGTGCAAATACTTAAACAATAAATATGTAAATGAAGTAACAAGAGAAACGTGTAATCGAATATGAAGAAATCCTATGTGCAAAGAAGATAAAGTAGCCTAAGTGTATACGCGCAAAAACCCAAGGTAGATGAGTTATATAGAAGCTTGCTGCAGGGGAAAACATAATGTGGCTAGAGCGGCCATGATGGAAAGATGGACGTTGGACTCGTATTGAAACCAATCAAGTTAATTTGGATACAGACCAGAACTGCAGAGTGTATTGGTTTGGGATCAAGGATGCTACTTCAAGGAATAAATTCAAGGCACAAGGGGAGTCAAAAGGATAAGCCATGTGCTTGAGACATATTTCTCTTAAATTAAGCAAAGAAGAAAACATCTGCAAGAGCCAAGTATTGGACAATTAAAGATGTGGAAAATCTATGCAAGATGGAGTGAGCAAGTCTCCAGAGGCCAAGAAGGGTAATGACACCAATCTCAATTGAATCAAATAGCAGTAAACAGAAGGTCAAGATGGACACATTTGTGGTTTCCTCACACGTGACTCAAAAGTAAAAAAATAAGGGCTATTCGTTAAGCCCAAACGAAGATAATGTTGTCCCAGAACAGAGAATAGGCTTCAAGGTCAACTACAAAGGAGAAGCCTTGGCTTGGGGATTGACCGATGAGAGATGATGGACTAATTGGGAAAGTGGGGAATAATCTGACGTTACTCTCGGCACCTCAGTTTTGTTTTGCTTATGTGCTGCTATGCCAACCAATCCAAGGGTCTACATAGCAACATGATACACAATGTTGCAAAGATCAATTGTCTTTTCTTTCTTGTTAATTGAATTGATATTACTGTATGTTGTTGATCACATTGAATAGAAATTCCCTGATGAAGCACTAAGAATATTCCAAAATGCATTGGCAGCCATTTGCATCCGCTAATAAATTATTTAATAACTCTGAATCACCTTAAATACGTTCCTTTCACCAATATGTTTCCGAAGAAGCAACAAGTAAATTAAGAAGAACCAACCATTAATGCCACTGATCAATCAAAATGTACGTAACCACCTGAGTAGTAATAAGGGAGTGCAGCCCACAACGTAGCAGCCTAGGTCCTTTATACGCTAACATTATTTTGCATGCCCAGCATGTAGACATGACATAGTGGGTTGCACCCCACTCACACTTGGCCTACAACTTCCATGAGTCCTATCCAGCATACTTAATGATGAGGGATCACGGGAGTTGTAGGCAAATACATCTGGAGGCCTGCAGCTGGTCCACCACTGCCCTATAAGAATACTACTTGTAATAATTAACCAATATTAATGTACATTCTAAGAGGTCAGCCTGCATTATTTCATCATCACTAGGGAACTAAAGTTGTGTGATCCAGGCAGTATTTCAGAAACACCATGTGGGGTATTTCTGAAATACTATGTATTTATTTATCACGCGCCATAGCCCACAGGCATCAGGGTGCACAAAAAACAAACACACAAACAAACTGATGAATAATTTAGACCAGCAACTATCAATTGAACAATATAGTTTTCAGGCACTCACAGGTTAGCAAGTTCTTTTCCATCCGTGTGTCTACTGGCAGTTTGTTCCAGGCCAGGACTGGCTGAACTGGAAAAAAGCGGCCATTTCCTCTTGCACGCTTAGGTTTTGGACAACTTAAATACATACCATTACTTGACCGAGTAGTTTGTGGCGGTTTATGTTGCACCAAACTTTCACGTAGGTAAGATGGTGCCAGTCCATACAAACATTCGTGAGTTAAAGTATTGACCTTAAAGCAAAGCCTCGCTGCAACTGGAAGCCAGTGAAGGTCTCTTCTGTGTATGGAAATGTGTTCTTTCCTAGGTATGTTTTTAATGAAGTGAACCGCATCATTCTGCAAGATCTGACGTTTTTTAATGCAATTTTTGCTGCCACCATTCTGCAAGGCGCTGCAATAATCAATCCTAGGCATTATGGTTGCTCTTACTAACGTCTCGCAATTAACAAGACAATGGGCCTCATTAGGAGTTTGGAGGTAGCCATGCCGTTTTTAGCGGCACCGGTACCGGGTCCGGGTTCCAGAAATAGGGAATTACCGGGACATGCCGACTTTGGCAGGCCCGGTAATTCCCATTCACGGGGCCCAGTACCTCACCATTCCCATTCGAGCCCCCGTAGGGCTCAATGGGAATGGGGAGGATGCTAACAAACGGGCCCGTTAATGACGGGCCCGTTGTTAGCATCCTGGTCTGATAGAGGGTGCCGCTAAGGACGTCTGGTCTGACCAGGCATCCTTAGCGGCACCCGCGAGCAGACTTCGTAATGAGGTGGTAGAGTGATAACGGCGCCGGCAGCTCTACCAGCGCCGTTATCACTCTAGCGCTCTCGTTGTAATGAGACCCAATGTTAAAAACTATAGACAGTATTTTTAAAATGTTCATAATACATGTTCGTTCCTGTGTGGGAGATTTAAATTTGGGTAACACCTGCTCACACCACTGGCATGCAGAACAATTAACAGAAGATCCAGTAATGCACTGTAAGGGTTATGGAATAATACTAACCCATTTTTGCTTTAAAAACCCATGGCATAGCAATACCCCCTATCCTATGATTTACATGCACTGCAAGGGTGTCAATCACTCCCTGTGGGGCTCCCTACACCCTTTTGTCACATAATGTCAAGGGTTACCGAGTGCAACTCTTCCCAGCATCCTGCGGAGCTGCTACTTTTAACTCCACCTCCTCAGTGGTGTTGAAAATATGGGACGGAATTTGTTCCAGTTAACATGAGGTATTATTTACCGTATGCAGTATTTACGGAATAGTCCATGCAGTACAGCTTTACTTTTACTAGCCACCTCAGAGTGACCAACACAATCGTCCCCAACGGTGTGAAAAGCCCGAGGGATGATTAATGGAATTTGTTTTTGCACGGTTCAAAGTGACTTTGCACTACTGAAAAGTGACTTTGCACTGCTGACACAAACGCTGATTAATGCAATTGTGCAAAGTGTATTTTTGCATTGCACTCCTTTGCCTGGTTTATGCTACACTTAAATTCCATGCCACTTCAGCCCGGTACCATGCTACCCTTCTATTCCATTGCCTTTCTCCGTTTAGTTTACGCTACGCTTATATTCCATGCCACTTCAGCCCTGTAGCATGCTACCCTTCTATTCCATTGCCTTTCTCTGTTTAGTTTACGCTCTGCTTATATTCCATTCCACTTCAGCCCGTTGCCATGCTACCCTTCTATTCCATTGCCCTCTTCTGCCTAGTTTACGTTACGCTTATATTCCATGCCACTTCAGCCCGGTAGCATGCTACCCTTCTATTCCATTGTCCTTGTCTGTCTAGTTTATGCTACGCTTATATTCCATGCCACTTCAGTCCGGTGGCATGCTACCCTTCTGTTCCATTGCCCTTGTCTGTCTAGTTTATGCTACGCTTATATTCCATGCTACTTCAGCCCTGTAGCATGCTACCCTTTTATTCCATTGCCTTTCTCCGTTTAGTTTACGCTACGCTTATATTCCATGCCACTTCAGCCCTGTAGCATGCTACCCTTCTATTCCATTGCCTTTCTCTGTTTAGTTTACGCTCTGCTTATATTCCATTCCACTTCAGCCCGTTGCCATGCTACCCTTCTATTCCATTGCCCTCTTCTGCCTAGTTTACGTTACGCTTATATTCCATGCCACTTCAGCCCGGTAGCATGCTACCCTTCTATTCCATTGCCCTTGTCTGTCTAGTTTATGCTATGCTTATATTCCATGCCACATCAGTCCGGTGGCATGCTACCCTTCTGTTCCATTGCCCTTGTCTGTCTAGTTTATGCTACGCTTATATTCCATGCCACTTCAGCCCTGTAGCATGCTACCCTTCTATTCCATTGCCTTTCTCCGTTTAGTTTACGCTACACTTATATTCCATGCCACTTCAGCCCTGTAGCATGCTACCCTTCTATTCCATTGCCTTTCTCTGTTTAGTTTACGCTCTGCTTATATTCCATTCCACTTCAGCCCGTTGCCATGCTACCCTTCTATTCCATTGCCCTCTTCTGCCTAGTTTACGTTACGCTTATATTCCATGCCACATCAGCCGGGTACCATGCTACCCTTCTATTCCACTGCCCTCCTCTGCCTATTTTATGTAAGTTTATATTCCATGCCACTTCAGCCAGGTACCATGCTACCCTTCTTTTCCATTGCCCACCTCTGCCTAGCTTATGCTACGCTTATATTCCATGCCACTTCAGCCAAGTACCATGCTACCCTTCTTTTCCATTGCCCTCTTCTGCCTAGTTTATGCTACGCTTATATTCCATGGCACTTCAGCCGGGTACCATACTTCCCTTCTATTCCATTGCCCTTCTCGGCCCAGTTCCATGCTACTTTTAGATTCCATTGCTCAGTGTATTACAGATGGCTACAACCTCCATACTCCCACCAGTGTTGGGTGGGCGGAGCACTAAGCATCAGGGCGTTCTCATTGGGCAACAACTAGGACTTTCTGAGCCTCTACTCTAATTAACATGTGTAAGTGCTAAAATTCACTGTGTTCACATTTGATGTTTATAAAACACGAATAAAGAAAAATCAAAAACACAACTTCATTGATGATAAATATAATAGGGGGCCTTCACATTTTCACTAGTGCTTTTTCATTTCTGTGCGTGTGTGTGTGGGGGTGGGGGGGGTACTCTCCTACATTTTTGGCCATTTTCCACTTTCTGACCCGCCATCGAAGAAGTAAAATGAGTTTAGGTTTTATGGGTTAAAATGGAAGCAAGTAATGATACTATGTTTAGAAAACAGCTGGAACGCCACTTTCAAGGCCCCATTTCTTCCAGTCCTCGTGCTTTTGGTTCCCGCCCTTTTGTGCTAAATGATTCGTTGCCTCTTGTACGTAACCCCGCCCACTGACTCTCGGATTGGCTGCATGGAACTAGCAGTGGGATCGAGCGGTGCTGGGTTGCCCCGGCACTGTACTGAGCATGCAGATCCGGTGCCACCTCCCGCTCGCTGCGAGGCTTCCGTGCCGCCTGGTCCCTCCCTCCCTCCGCCCCCGCTTCCTGCCTTGCCTTTCGCTTTCACAGCCGGGCTGACCCCCCACCCTACCCCCTGCTCAGCTCGGGCCATCGAGCCTGTGTTGACAGTTGCAGGTGGACGTTCCCATAATAATGAGAGAGCCTGTCAGATGCGCGTGTTAACATCACAAGGTGTCTCTTTGTGCTATACTTGCCTGCATCCCAGCTCTCCCCCATTGGCCCTTCCGAGTCTCTCGCTCAACTTCTTTCCTGTCAGCTCCGTTTCTTTATCACCCTCTCTATCACACACGCTGGCGCTCACCAACACCCTCTCCCTGTCTGCGCACTCCAATCTTTTCCCCTCAATGATCAGCCACTCACTAACACTTTTTCCTGCTTTTCCGCACTCTCCCTATTTCTTTTTCCGGTCTCTCGCGCTCATTCCTTACCGCATTGCCATCATTTTGAATACCCACTTCTCTCTCTCCATCTCGTTTTTTCTGGATTTCGTTTATCTCCAACTTTTAGGTTCTTTCTCCAGTTAAACGCTGGACTGAATAGTGGAACTGCGATGGAATCGTAGGTATTGGGCTATGACTGCGGGTCCATAACAAGCATTAGAGCCCACACCAGATGGTCCTGTTGTCGTTCGGGATCTCTGCTCAAGTTAGTCAGATATCGGAGTCAGTTAGTGCTAGCTAAACCTGTTAGATAGCACAGGGAGCTAAGTGCTCGCCCTTGTTTTCCGTGTGCAGCCTGCTGTGACAGGTTCGAATCCGAATCCTGGCAGGGTGAACACAGCCTTTTATCCTTCCGAGGTCGATAAAATGAGTACCACTCTGTGGGATAATAATGTCTTCTGTTATTTAAGACCTATGTGTGTGTAGCGCTATAAAAGATGACTTTCCACTGATTTGTAGATTTTGTAATTATCAGGATGCAATTGAAAATCTTGATCATCTAATTGTGGACTGAGTCACTCTTAGGAATGCAAGAATACAGTATTTTGGGAAATTTGTTAACGATACAGGGGTCGTCAACTTAGACTTACTTTGGTGGAAAATGCTTCATGGGAAAAGTAAATCAGTACAGCTTGAAGGAGTTAGGTTCTTGGAAAACACATGTGAAATGTATCCTGAGTAATGATATGAGATAAGTGAATAAGCATTGCTAAATTGTATGTTCACTGTATTCTGTGTTCTATTGCCTTCTGGGTCTCGTCTGTGTTTGTTTAGATTTGGGAACTATGTATACGTTATTCATCTAATTTATTGAATGATTTTTTTAATCTGGTTTTCTTTTTTGTATTATGTTTTTATGTTTTGTAAAGGTTATGTCTATAGCCATAAACCAATAAACAAGTAATAATAATAATGTAAGAAATATATTATTATTTTTAGTGGTCCTGAGCCAAACGAGCGGTCCCTTAATGATGAGGCAGGTCACCTGGTGCCGATGGTAGCCACTCACGATATTTGAGCTTGTGTAAAGGAAAAGGGAGAAACCTTTCCAAGTGCTTCCTGTGCCAGAGCCTGGCTAGGTCTCCTTGCCCAGTGCCCACCTGAAATGCAACCTTTACAGGTAAGCCTCCATTCAATGCTTGCTGATCGGCCAGAGAGCTGAAAACAGTAAGGTCAATGGAGAAGTATGGCATGAGGGCTTCTAATGGTGGTTAGAGCCTCAACTCTGCACTCTATGATTGTCAAAAGAGAAGAAAACATGCTCGAATCTCTATTTCCTGCTGCCTCTCACCTCGTCCTCAGATTCGAATCCCAGTCCTGCACTGACAGACTGGTCTCCGGGAGTAAGTGCCTTCACTTTCTCCCTATATCCATCTGCCCCCCACATCACCCCACATTCAAGATGTCCTTTCTCATTGACATCTCTCTTTCTTCTCCTTGGCCTCATTCCCTTTTTTCCTGTGTCACTCCAGGCGTTCTGGCTCAGATGCTCTGGGATAAGTAACATTCCCAGACCCCAAAAACTATGTGTCCGACATACTCACATTTCAACGTCTGACCTTTTTCAAGAAATGGAGCAGGATCCAGATTGAATTGTTTAGGAACATGTCTGGGAAAGGGTGCATTTTGAAGTACATTGGGCCAGGAAGATTGGAGGTGATCCATGACGGCCACATTGACCTGTCATGCTGGGAATTGGGGCATAGACCTACTGCCCCCAGTCTGACCCTGCCATCCTCCTCCACTACCATTATATCTTTCTCCCCTCTCTTAATACTTCTCCGACCTTTCACCGTGGCAGGTTAACTTTACAGATGGAAGGCATCAGACTCTGAATACATCACCCTAATCATTGCACGACTAACCCTGGCTTACCTAACCCACCTTAGCTGGGAATTCACTTGGTTTAGAACTAATTCTGAATTTAATTCTTTTTTTTTTTGTGTGTGTCTGCTTTTTTACTCTGAATTGTAATGGTGTCTGTATTATATGTTTGTCAGTTATTTGGTGTGCTTTTAGAAGCACTCGTTCCACTTTAGAAAAAACACTTGCTGACCATCTCACACCCCTTCAAATCTGCAGTATATTGTTTTTCTTCTTTTTAATTTTGGCTATTCCATGCTGCTTAAGCGCAAACTAAAGCCCAAACTATTGCATTGGAGTACAGCTAGGAGAGCGATGACATGTGAGGAGGGACACACAGTTTGTGGGTTTTGTTCATTTATTTACCCATCCAATGACTGCTTATGGCAATGCTAATTCCTACGACCATTCCTACCCACAGTATCCGCCTCTCCCCGTCCAAAAACACATCCTCCTAGGATTTCTTTGAGCTAGCCATATCAAGCAGTACCATCAAGCTTTGGCCTGCCAGTGTTATTGCTAAGCACTCTGCTGAGAGATAATTCACCACTTGCAGTTGGAATTGTGCTTTGAGTGTAATAAAAATGTCTTAATCAAGTGTGCCTTCAGCCCCTTTATTTATATCTGTTCTTTGCACTGAAGTCCTGCTAAAAAAGCACTGATACAGTATACAGTATTAGATTTGCGTTTGCCAGGTATCATATGCCTAGGGAACCACACCATTTTGCAGCTGTGACCGTCTTATGGCCAGGTGGTGCCACTATGGCAGTGTGTGGAAAATACTTACCCCCCCATTCCTACGCAAAAACTAAACCCGTTGGCTTTGCCCATGCAGTCTACTATCCGGTTTCAGCCAAAATGACCGAATCTAAATGACCTACACCACCACAAGTTCTAAAATAGATACTACTATATGTCCTACTGACTAAATGACCATAGGACATTTTGTAGTAGCTATTTGGTGGTGTAGGTTAAAAAAAAGGGCTGCAGGGGTGTCCCACGCAACAACCCGCTCACTATACTATTCATTATACAGCATAGTGAGCGGGGGACGCCCCTGCAGCTGACCCAACCAAAATATATTTTTTTTAAAACGACCCTGCGGCGCCGGTTCCCGATCACAAAAGTGAAAGGGAACCAGCGTTGCAGGGACACAGCGCGTCGGAATGAAGGCTAAGTAGGGGTGTGCGGGTGTGTTGGGGGTGTGGGCGGGGGTTATTCTTCTATAGATTTGGGGTTGTTTTACTGTGGATGTCCGAATGGGAAATGTACAAACAATTTGGAATGCAGTCATTTCCGTCGCAAACATTTCAGCTGTGGTAAAACAACTCCAAATCTACTATCCTCCCCTTTGTCTTCCTCTTTTCCCTCCTCTCTGGCTCTTTTCCCCTATCCTATGTCACCTATACGTTCCTTGTCTTCTCCTCATCGCTTTGACAGCAATCTATTAATCGTGCCCATATCCTGATTATTCTATCTTCCCAACCGGCACTGTCTCCACCATCTCCCCACTCTCTATGTTGTCCATTGCTCGCTGCCCACCACAGCCCTTCACGTCTCCACTCTAAGACTTCCTTTCTTTTAGCACCATCTCAGTGACGCTCCTCCTTCCTCCACGCTGCCCCCATCTTCAACCTTCCTTAATTACGCCCCTTCTTCCTCCACAGCCACCTGCCAGTTTTGCTCTAGAATGATCTTCTGTCTCACCCACTCTTTATCCACCCCCCCCACCCCATCTTGTCATTTCCCTGCCCCCCTCTCCCAGGTTTGTGTACGCTCTGTGCACGTGAAATTATATTTATTTAATTATTTATGTATACACGTGCACTTGGATAACCTTTACAGATGAGGGCCCAACTTAGCAAGGGCAGCCAATAGCTCCAGGTTGGAGGCACACCTGACCAGGTAGTGACGTGTTACTATCTCAGGGTTCTTCCCCTTAAATGCCAGGCACTCATCCCTGATCTTCCCAGGAAAGCGCACTGCAAAATATGAGTGCAGGAAGGAAGGAGTTAGATGCAGGTCACGTGCTGGAGCACGCTCTGCTCTGCAAGACTGGGGGCCTGTCAAGAGGCTTTCCATGGGCAGTGATGGGAGTACTGAGTGGACAGAGGTATATGGACACACATCTGTCACCAGCACTTGCAGATGTATTTTCCAGCCGCCACCGCCTCACAATGCCACACCATTTGTTGTATAGGCGCCTTATAAATAACCAGTACATACATTTGTATATTTACACATCCAATGGAATTGAAGGGTTGTTTGTGAAATTGACATGTTGACACTTTGAGGGTTGGTGCATGGTTTTCCCTCAATGGAAATTGTACTGCAGCAGTTGCTTTCTGCACCCACCCAAGCTAGGCTCGGCCAAGCTTCCAGCGGGGACACCCTCCACCCATGCTTGGACCGCTTGAGGAACTGGACTCCCACCGCAGTGTTGACGCATTGTGCACGCTATCTCTCTGCAGCTTGTTGGAACAATGCAGCATACCCAATTGAGGATATCCTGTCCGGCTAGGAAAGCTTGCAAGGGTAATCTTATGCAAATTCCTTCTGAAGGAACCAGCATGTGTCCGCCTGTGGAGGCTGCTATGCTTGTGATAAGAATGGCCATTCTACTTTCCGGCGGGGTACGCGCATGCTGCGATAGCGTGCGGGTCGCTGCGCCGACGTGATGAAAGGCTGCTGGTACGAGCTGGCGACACTCCAATGTGCATGCCGCCCTCCTGCCAGCAAGGAAAAAGCCACCAAGTCACAGCTTGGATTGGTCTGATATGTAAACTATAGCAGTGTACACTCTCCGGGGAAACCGTCAAAACAACAGTGCGTTTCTGACGGTTAGGACGCAACCACATACATTCATATTTCACGAAGAACAGAGGATAATGTACTGCAAGCTCAATGCAAAACCTCCCCACATTCACATTTAACAAGGAGCAGAGGATAAATAGGAGCAAGCTCGCTGCAAAACGCCCACTCATTCACATTTAATAAAGAGCAGAGGATAAACAGGAGCAAGCTCATTGCAAAACCTCCACTCATTCACATTTAACAAAGAGCAGAGGATAAATAGAATCAAGCTTACTGCAAAATCTTCACCCACACATTTACATTTAACAAGGAGCAGAGGATAAATAGGAGAAATCTTGCTGGAAAATCTCCCATCACTCACATTTAACAAAGAGCAGAGGATAAATAGGAGCAAGCTCACTGCAAAACCTCCATTAATTTGCATTTAAGAAAGAGCAGAGGATAAATAGGAGCAAGCTCGCTGCAAAACCTACACACATTCACAAAGAAAAGAGGATGATGTAGTTGCAAACTCACTACCAAACCGAGACACATTCAAATTGTACAAATAATAGAGGGTGATGCATGGGAAAGCTCATTGCAAACTTACGTACATCTTCATTTCACCAAGAACAGAGGATAATATATGGGGAAAATTGATTGCAAAACCACCATGCATTCACATTTCACAAAGAACAGAGGATAAATAGGGGTAAACCCCCTGCACAATTTACATACACTCACATTTCACGAAGAATCGAGGATAATGGGCCTCATTCCTCATACAGTCCGGTAAAAAAGTGCTGGTGTTTGTGGATACCAGCACTTTACCGGACCGCCCGACTATGGGTTTGCCGGCGAGGCACCTAGGTTACCTCCAGCCAAAAGCATTCCTTCTGCCAGTAATGACGTCAAACCCCCTCATGGAGTCCTCTGGGACTCCATGGGCCTCATTCCGAGGTTGGAGGTAGCCATGGCGCTATTAGCTGCATGGCTGCCTCCAAACTCGTTCCGACTCCACCCTGGTGAATGGAGCAATTACCGGTCCATTCCAAGGTTGGCGGGACCAGTAATTCCCCATTCACCAGGGCCATTCCCCTTTCCCATTTGAGCCCCAATAGGGCAAATTGCGTTACCGTTATTAGCTCCAGAGTCCCTTTGCGGGTCCCGTCCTTAACGCCTGGAAAAACCAGGCATTAAGGGAGGATTCGCAAAGGGAACTCGTAGTAGGGCGGTAAGGGATTACCGGCACCGGTGTCCTTACCGGTGCCGGTAATCCCTTACCACCCACCTCGTAATGAGGCCCCATGTATGGGGATTAACTCCGTCCCCCGGCACTCGTAATCCGGCGGCATTTAGTGCCAGAAATGGTAACAGCCTTTGCCAGTCTCCTGGCGGGTTTACCACCAGAATGCCAGCAAGCTTGTAATGAGGCCCAATGTATGGGCAGGTTCACTGCAAGAAATACATTACATACATTCGAGGATGATGAAGGGACAAGCTCATTGCAAATCCTCACAGCCTTGCTCTGAGTGCAGGAAGTGGAAGAGGTGTTTCCAGTCAATCAAGGATGGTGGGCTGGGGTATCGCCCCATGCCTGTTGGTGCACTAGGGGGACCATGGTGGGTTGTACCGGAGACGGGATGGCCAGGTACTGGCAGCTCATTGAAAACCAAGCCAGGTACGTCTCTTCTGGCGAATAGCTGCCATCTTGAAGTAGGTGCTGGGAAGTGATGTCTAACATTGTAGGGTAACCTTTGAAAGACCTTCTAACCTTAAATGTGATGCTCTTACTTAGGCACACAGAAACAAAACAAATAGATTACACCCTTATTAAAGCCATATCTCAGCCATATCTCAGTACCAATTTCGGTTGGCTGATATTGTATGTAAATATGTGCTCTGTAAAGCGCTTTGGATTAAGGCGCTATATAAGTAACACATCATTATCATTATCTTGGACACCATATGTGTTTACTCTCGCACTTGGTATTGGCCATTTATTGGGCGCTTTAAATGTATGACGTCATAATGGGGCTCATCTACACGCCATTCCTGCTCTACGACACCTTCATGCCACCACAATCACACAGAGACCCAAAACACATCAGGGCAGGGCAGGTGGCGCAGGGAGGAACGCTTTTGCATGCGTGCGTCTGTTCCCTGCAGTTCCTTAGCAACATACTCTGACTTCGCTGTCTTTCTTAAGCTGCAAGTGTTTCATAGACTGATTCCCGGCTGAATATTTCCCCCTGGAGGGGCGACATCTTGCACATACGGTGGCTAATAATAGCAGCGCTGTCTTGGGGATCACTGGCAGCAGAGCCTGCCTCTGACAAGGAGTAGATAATGAGGTGCGCAGATATCAGGCCGCTATCTGAAATATAGGCAGCCTAATTCATGGAATTATTTGCGTGAAAAACGCAGATTTGCGTGCCTTTCTGCCCGAAAATCCCTGTTTGAAGTATGGGATTTTTAGGGCAGAAAGGCGTGCAAATTTGCCTTTTTCACGCAAATAATTCCATGAATCAGTGTCAGGATGTTTACATTCTAGCCGGTCATTTCAAGTTCATTATGAAAGCGACCAGTAGACCCATCCTGAAAGGTAACTGATTTCTCTGTCGTTTCCAGGCGTTTTGCTTTTCTTGACCCTGTAACCTCTGCTTATACAGATTGTAATACTTGCGGGAGAAACAGATTTATCAAATGGTGCTCTGCGTTTGCGCTATTGCTCCAAACTTTGAATGGCCACCAGTGAACCCCGAGAAACAACTCTCTGCCCTGGCACCAATATTTTGCTACCTAACTTTTATAAACAAACTGGTTACTGTTTGTGGTCTTGTCCAGTCTTTCTGTTAGAAGGACGGTGTGGTTTAACCCCATCATATGAATACGAACTGACAAAAAAAGGCACTCCGGTCAACCTTGCTGGAGAATTTTCTGATGCCCTCAACATTTTCATTTGCCCAGCAAGACCGTTCCGACCACATAGCCAGTAAAGAAATAAAACAGAGTGCAAAGATAATCAAAGAAGGTCTGGGAGTCCCTCTACCGGCACAAACACGCCCCATTGACCTGTTCTTGGGTAGACGGCCCACCGGAGAGTATCAACCATGCTTTAGCTCCCAGACCTTCTATTGCATACTTTAATGAGATGAGTATCAAGTTTTTTACAATACATAGTACTAGGGGGTAGTGAGTCTCAAAGCGCTGCTGATTTTAGAAGTGAAAGAACCGGGCGAATAAGCCCCAAGTTTGTTGGCCATATTGGGAAAGTAGTCTTAGAACCTGGGTCTCCTGTTTCTGATTGGATGAGCGGCCACTACTTGACCGCAAGGTTCGACCCATGTTCAGCCGTGCATTGACTCACGATCGTTCAAACTGCAGGTTGAGTAAGCAATGAGCAACAGTGGTTCTCAATGAATCCTGTTAGGTCCATTCGGCCATTCCTTGCAACTCACCACCACCAAACGTCCTTGACTAGAAGAATTGCTACGTTAAGAGAGGGACGGCACAATGCCTGCTCGCTGGTGTTCCGGCTATAACTTGGAAGCATCAACAAGAGGTCCAATGCCAAGCAGCACAGGCTCTTCCAAATGCCAGGTCAAGGAGGGCTATTTCCCCGGATGCTTCAGTTTCAGGAGTTACCAGTGACATGCTCCAATCCAAGACCTCGTGCATTCAGAAAGAAAGGGCCGTCCCATTTGCAAATGAGAGCTCTGAGTTCTTCCAGCAGAAATCTCCTGTCCATCAGGTCATTAAAGAAAAAGATGCTAAGTCCTCTCTCCAAGCTTGGGCTGCCCTTTCAAATGCCTTGATCACCAACACTACTGGCAACGCGGATATGATATGATGTTTTATTTATATCACGCCCATAAACAAGTGTTTCGGAGCGCGAACGAGCGGATATCACACACACTCAAAAACTTCTAAAAACACATCTCTGTAGAAAATCTTGGTGGCCAAGATTCACTCTATGGAGTACCACCTATTCTGGCCACGTAGAAGCTTTAAAGCAGCCAGCAGAACTGATACAAAAACCAGCTTGCGTAACACACCATACACACAACAGGCAACTCAGCCCCTGCAGTTGGAACGCTATGGTGATCCCACGTTATAGCTGCTCCATGGCCCTAGGCCCGTCTTTCTCAGTTTCATTGTCCAGACAATGGAACGCTCTTATGGCGGAGATGCACAGTAATTGTAATCTCACTTAATTTCTCCATTCATTGGCTTATAGCGCTTAGAGACCTGTGGGTTGCAGCGTATGGTTAAGTCTAGTAACAAATAAGTGACTCCACTCCCTCTCACTCACTCCTTCATGCCCTTATCCTTCGGGGTTTACATTGTTCATAGACGCAAATTCTAATATGAATAATACTTTGATGAAAGGCCCTTCTTTAAGGGCACATGCAGGGCAGGGGAAACAAAAGACCTCCGTGACTGCACACCGCTCCAGCTCCGCCCCAGACAGAAATGAAACAAGCCCTTGTTAATCCACTCAACAAGACACCCTGAAGCAAACTAATCCCATTGGTCAGTTGCAATGGACACGTGTAAGTGAAGGAATTCTCTCTCTTAGTAGGTCTACGCAGGGTGGAATTTCACGGAGAGGAGCAGTGCTACTTGGAAAATCGATTGATGTGTCCTTATGAAAAGAGTGGGATTGGGCATACCGCTGTCCATCCCGCACCTGTAGGAGGTTGTTCTTCCATTTTGGTTGTAGACTTCCAGGACATCAGGGGGACATAAATTAAATGTGGCAGGTGTGGCAGAGGCATCACATCTGTGTTGCCCTGGAGAAGGCCAATAACAGGATAGAAAGCAATGGATCCTCAATAGTCCCGCAAACAGTCCTTCTCGTGGCATGTGCCCACCCTCTGGAACTCGATTCCGGTATCGGCTCAGGATGCCCCCACAATTCCCCAGTTTTGTAAATCTCTCAAAAAACGTGGGCTTTTCAACACTTGGACAAGAAGAAATCCCAATGGAGGCACAGACCGCAACTCACAGTACTGCGCTACAGTTAAAAGATGGCAGCACAAACGCTAGCTACCCACACCTTGTACAGCGCTTGCTGCTCTTGGGCTAGGTCCACGCTTAAAAAACTAAAAAATACCCCCAAAAAAGAAATAAAAAATAGACTCATCCTCTTTCCAAACACCTTCCCCTCACGGACCCTCTCGCTTACATGGAAACCCAGCCCGAAGACACATCTGAGCGCTAGACTTTAGCCTGTGGAATTCCTTTTCACTTTGCATCCCAGGAGGGATGGAAATGTGCAAGGGCTCTCACAGAAGATTTTTTCGCAGCTAACAAGTTGTCTTTTTCATAAAGGCAGCATTGAGATGGGCTTCCACGGCTGCATCCCATCTTTTCACAGCCTTCTTTGCAAGGATCTCTAACTCATGCTTTTTTGGAAATCTGCACATGTTTTTGGCACCTACATAATCCTTTGTATTCAAGGGAGCATGCAAGCACGTATTGCGCCCTTTTTGAAATATTCAGTGTTTTATATACTTATGCAGAGACAATGGAGCAACTGATTTTTAAAATAAAGGTTGTATTGACGCAACCTTTTATGGTATTACTAGTGTAAGAGCCAGTGTACTCGGGCCAAAGTGCAGCCTTTCATTTACACAGTAGGACCACTATATATATCCTAAGGCAACAGCTCCCTCTAGCGGTGACAACAGGCAAAACTAAACTAATTGGCATTGTCTCTATATATCCTTAGGCAACCTGACAAAGCCATGTGAATTGCCATTGTGTCTATATATCCTGCTCCCTCTAGCGGTGACAACAGGGGAAGCAACTGCATTGGACAAAAATACAGGACATCATACATCTGGCCTTTTATTATATAGTTAGATTAGATTAGATGGTTATTTTGTTTAAGTCTCTTAGATTGCATTGTCTTTTCTACTACCATTATTGAATTTGGAACTATGTTTTTGTCACTCTTTTTAGATATTATATTTGTATGGTTAATACATTTGACAACAAATGATGACTTGATAATGATGACTTACGTAGGGGTTTGGGGTACCCAGATTCGTTTGATGATGGTCCCCAAAAGCTGGTTGTTGGTGTGATGATGGTCAAATACCTAATACATCGCAGGTTGTGTATGACTACTACTTGTCATTGGTTCAACTTAAAAGAAGTGGTGTTGTGCGATCGCCGTCCGTGCTCGATATACAAGAGACTATGATGCGTAGAAGAGAGCCGTCTCGACAGCAACTGTTTCAGCTAGGTCGATCACACAGGCCCTTCTAACGTACAATAGCTTCTGTGAACTGTTCCCCATGTCCAATAAATAGCACCTCTACGGAATGAGATTCGGATTAAAGCCTTGCCGCGGTCTAGCTTGAGCCACGCATCAAGACTCTCTCGCGTTGAAGCGTGACCATACGTCCACTTGGCTTTAGTGCCTGGCTGTTTGTGGCAGTTCTGGACCTTGCCATTGAGCAGAGAGCCATTTACTCTACTCTCTCCTGGGGAGGGCTAGATTTCAGCAAAACCCCTTCTTCGCCCACTTGACCTGACATGAGGCGTGCGGCAACAGTTGGGGATGTTAGCAAAGGTGCCGCATTGTCTCCTTCTGCCAGGACTGAAAACCGTGATTTGCAGACACTCCTAATTCATGCATACCCTGAATCATAAATCTTGCCCCATTGAACCCTATGCCTGGACCACCGTGCAGTCTAATGAGGGACCAGGTCCAACCAATCGGAGGACCCCCAACTAGTTTCACTACTTAAAACTCCAGATGGAACAGCCCATCGGCCATGCAGGCAACCACGCAATGCTCACCCGAATACTAGGACTTCCATCATGACCCCACGTGGAAGGCGGGCAAGGGCTTAGAAGTGACCACAGGGCAGCATGTACACCTTACCACTCGGCTGCCTGACTCTCCCAAACCACTATTGCCCTGTCAAGCAATGCGCCAACTGCACTGCTCCCACCCCAAAAGCAAAATACAGAGGGTGACATATGTGGAGATTATCATGAGGACCACACATTTTTATCCTGCACCCACAGGGCTGGATTGGCCTATATGGAACTCTGGAGATTTCCTGGTAAGCTTCTGCACTATTGGCCTCTTTTGTGTTGCATTTCCAAATTTTCCCATAGGAAAAGGGTTGGGCTTGGTGAAAATGTGTAATATGGGGGCCAATTTGAACAAAAAATTATTTCCAGGGCCTCTTTTGTTTCCCAGTCCACCCCTGTGCCCCATCATACACAATGAAACAGATGAAGTTGGCAGATGCAACTGGGTGTCGTAGGTTCCTGCCAGCACAACACTTCATAGATCCACTTCTTATAAAATGCAGAATATATGGGATCAAAGTCTTTTTTGCATCGCCTCCCTTCAGGAGTTGCCTATGTTCTTGGCTTTAGAGGGAGATAGGCTGTAGTTTGGGGCCAGAGTCACCTCTTCCCCTCCCATTCTGAAGGGGGAACCCTGCTAATCAGCACGACGGCCACTTCTGGCCTCTAGCCTACATTTTGCGGTTCACAGAATACCTCCTCGAGTGACCACCCTGAGTATTTTAGGCCCTTCAATGGGTCTTTAGATCAAAGTTAAACAGGCATTATCAAAGCCAACAGTTTTGGATGTTGTGTAGGCATTGGATAGGCATTTTAAAGGCAGCCTTAGTAGTACTAACGTATGTATAACACGCATAGCGTATAAGGAATTGGTGGCCACTGTAACAGCTCATTTAGATATGATTAATTTGCTCTTTCCTGCAGGACACGACCAGGACCCCTTCCCTCTAAAACTAAAAAAGAAACAATGGAATGGGACCGAGCTCAGTCAATCTCGATACGGGCTAAAAAGAGACGGTGTATGTTACATGCCAGCCAGGGCATGATCTGTGAAACACCACAAACTGCTTGACTAAACTGCATAGCCCGGCTTTACATCGATTCACAATGTGTTTACGCGTGGACATCCCCCCACTTTTAGAATACGTGGGAGCCTGGAAGGGTACTCCATTAGATGAACGTACATGCAGTCTGGACATCGAAACGAGCAGGCACATACTGGCGGCCTGCCCCACTCTAACTCGGGAATATGAGAAAGGCTATGCCAATTTCCCCCCTGTGGTCTGATCAGTTTTGGGCATCTATTTTTGGGGCCGAATCGCTAGCAATGACTGCGGCTCCCACTATAAATTTGGATCCAAGCAAAGAAAAATCGTGATTCACTTCCTACATGAGCTGGATTTCTCTTAATTCCTTTTAAATTTCATCATCTATTAAATATAATGTAATCAATTCTTTATACACTATTTTTGACTGAATCATTGCCAATTTTATTTCTTTTAACACTGATGAAATTGATGAATGTTTCTATCATTGTGTTTTATCTTTTACCTTTGATGAAATTGATGATTTACATTTCTTTATTTGTTTTGCGCTTGTGGTCTTTTAAGTACTAATGCATCGTAAACTACGTTTTTCTTGAAGTGTATGCATTTATGTTTTTATTGTGCATAGTGTAAAAGGCTTGTTTCACTAGCCATAATGCACTTAGTAAAATAAACATTTTTCAAAAAAGTACTAAGGGCAACATCTAGGAAATTGAGTGAGTACACGGGCATATGATGGCGAATAGTGGCAGGCAAAAGCCTATCTCATACCTTGATGCAAGCCAAAACTGTTGGCTTTGCCAATGATTGTTTATAGCAGGACTTCGGATGTGAGCAATCATAAGCACACTTGTTTAAGACATTTTTATTATACCAGTAGAACATTTAAAGTTTCAATTAGGCCATTAACTCTCAGAAGACTGCTTTGAACTTACAATGGCAGGCTCTTCACAGAAAAGAATTATGTTCCTGCTTGATAGAGCTAGCTCAAAGAGATCCCACCCATACACAAATATGTATTTTGGGCACAGAGAGAGGGAGATGGAGTGAGTGGGAATGACCATAGGGATTAGCATTGTTATGGGCCGTCAATTGGTGGGTAAAAATAACCAAACAACATCCACAACCAATTTGAGCCTCCTCACATTCACCCTCCTATCTCTACTCAAATGCAATAATTTGGGATTATAGTTGGGTCTTTCTCTCCACCAAATAGCCAAAACTAAAAAGGAACAGGAGAGGCAATGAGGAAAAAAGAAAAGGAAATGAGGAGAAACGTACGGATGGAGATCACGTGATGTTAATTGCTTTGATTTCATAGGTGGTCTTCTCACCAGTAATATGATGTCCCTCCCGCTACTTCAACAATGCGGGTGAAATGGCGCCAATGCAGCGTCCAATGGTGTTAGCACTGAATTTACACAGGTGCCACGTGCTTTCTCATTCCTCTGTGGTAAACACGCATTCATCCAGCCGGATACCACACCAAAAAGCTCAGCGAACAGTGTTAACCGAACTGAAGCTGCCAGCAGCACATCACAGCTCCCTTACTCTTTCTCCAAGCTTTGTCCTACTAACACGCCCTAACCTACCCCCCTTTCTTTCAGATCCGCCAGAGCGCCAGGGGACCACTAAGGTGTGTGGTATAAATATCCTTTAACATTAACATTAACACACCTCAAACAAGAAGAAGGGAGGGCGAGCTACTGCACGAGCTGCATAGCATTCCGCGACTGACGAGTCCAATACAGCCCAGGGTTTCCATTATCATTAAAACCCACTCGCCTCCATGTTTGCGTCAGATGCCTGACAGAGAAACGAGCAGCCGTATATTTATTAGTGTCTTTCATATACATTGGTGTCACGCTTTCTCCCATTATAATAACCATTTGGCAGGCAGCCCAACCCATGCCACACGTTTCCGAGATGTTGTTGACTGCGCCGTCTCCTCGTAACTCCCTCCACCCCACGCCGACATTTGCCACTCAGCTCCAAGGAGTCTGTCAGCTGCTGATTACATGTGGACAGGGTACAGTGCAGCGCGTGGTGGCGGTGATCAGGGGTGCAGACAGACGGAGTGCCCTCCTGCGCCACCCGGTTATGGAAACGCTTGCCCGAGTGCCAAGTGCGACGGCCCGCCTATTGAACTGTCACGATGGTGCTCACGTGCTTGCCGTGCCCCTGTGCAACTTAACTAGACGCCTAGTGGCATTTTACGCTGCCCTGCAGTGGTTGAAGTCCACCAAAAGAAGTATGTTCGCTGCTGGCCTGCCCCGCACACGACAAGCCCCATCGCCACGCCCCCTCCCACGCACTAAACACACCTGCTGTTTAAGGCAATGTTCAGTGCAGTGCAACGAAGTGAAAGTTTCAACTTCTTCCTATACTATATTTGAAAAAATAAACCATTCTGGTTTATTTTTAAAATAAAAACATAGGAACAGTGACACTTTAAAAGAAGGTATAAGAGCACCGCTCCCAACTGCTCCCGCCCACTTTGACCACTGCCCGCAGACTCTCTGAAATCAAACTTGACCTATCGCATACTAGGCTGAATCTTACCGAATGTGGCTTGCTGAGTTTGGATGCTTTTAGGACAGAAAAGGAGGTTCAAAACTTAGTACAATAGAGAAACATTATGTGGGATGGAACAAGCATCGGAAATATGGGATACATCTGGGAGGATATTTCAGTAGCAAGGCACTTGTCTTCGGAACAAGACAATGTGGAGCAGCACGGGTTCGACTCCCCGGTCCTGCGCTTAGCAGCTGGACACCGGCATGAAGAACAATAGCTTCTGGACACCGGCATGAAAAAAGATTTTAAAAGAAAAAAAACATTTTTTAACCAACTAGTGTGCTCTACAAATGTCCGGGTAGACAGTTCACAAGCCAAGAACTGGCCTCTGCCATGAGGCTGGTCTGCATTTCGCTAGTTCGAACCCATGGCTGGGCCCACTTAGTCTTTCATTTTTCAGAGGCGGTTATTGAGCACCAGCACACGGGTTTATATTTATCACCTTCTATAACAGCAGTTAGTATGCAGGTGCAACGCCTAAACGTGAAGGGAAGCACAAGCTGCAGAAATTCTATTAGAATGAGATTTGGTCATTTTTAGTGTCAGTGTTTGCTATTTGCCGCAGCATTTTAGGCCATTCTCGAATTGGATTTAGCTTTGCCACATTTTGGAGAGCACTAGGCTACCGAGTACGAGGTGGAATGATGGGCACCAAAAGATACTGTTACTGGGTTCCCATTAACCAATACAATTTTTAAAAAAGGTTTCCATTAGCATAAGGACCTCTTGCCACATTAGCCAGGGTCCTGCCATTTTGGACTAGGCCCCGTCATAGTGTGTAGATTTCTGTTATTTAGGGAACCAGGCTCCAGATCTGGGCCTCTGTCGTACCATTTAATTAGACGGTATTCCTGCTTCCCCCAGCGAGTGTTGAGCATGCCAAGTTCCTTATGGGAAAGGTGAGTGGCAGCATACGTATAACTGGTGCAGGGCCTAGCGGGTCTCAGGAGCTTTGAGTTTAATGAAGAATAACGGTGTGCGTTCTTGACGATACATAAGTACAATAGTTGTGAAGGACATATATTTGGTGTGAACAAAGCCTTCAGTGGAGACCTTACCAAAGCATCAAACCAGATTGTGTTAATACTGCCCCCTAAGGAGTGTTGGGACAACTGGGTCTGCAATAGAATAGCTTGGTAGTACATATAAATATGAGAAATTCATTTCCAAAGAGTGGGACCTTAGTTTTATTTTTTTAACCTACCTGGTTCCCAGAAGAATGTGTGAATGGATAATAACATGCATCAAAACGGGAGTTGCATAAAGTGTTGTAGAGTGCACAAGGCCTGGGAACTGTTTGGATTGGCAAATTGGCTGACCTCATGGGAGAGGGTACTACTTTGTCTAATTTTCTCACTTCACTGTTCACACCCACTACATGATTTGTTCGTTTCGGTGGGGCTACAATTCAGAAGTTACATGAACTTGTTTTGGCCAATAAGGGTATGCCATTTAAGTAAATGTTACATGTATAACTTTAGCCAATTAGGATGCAGTATTTTCTGCTGACTGCACAGTTAGGTCATTCATAGTGGGCTGCACTTAGAATAGTCATTGTTAATGTACTAACCAATAGAGTGTGCTAATGTATTTAGATATCTATGTAGGTGGGAGCCAATAGGGAACATGGGATTAACATGTACTTGATTTGTAAGGCATTCAAACTATGCAGTGTTTGTCTTATAGTGTGGGGGCGGATGAAACGTGTTTTCAGTTTTCAGTTCTAAGGAGCTGACTGGCCCTCTCGGCCTGCATGTGCATATATTAGAGCTGTTTTTCTTGCAAATCGTGCACTTCATTATTGCTTCCTTGGATTGATTGTTGGATCGGTTTTGGGCCAACCATCCGCACCGCTTAGAAGCGGGAGGATTCTGGCAGGAAGTGCAGTATAAGAACACACATTTTTATTAGTATTATATAGCAGTCACAGATATGCCTTGTTACTCCTGATTGTAATCTTGTGTGCTATAATTCTTGCAGGTATTGACAACAAAGGTTACTGTATCCATGCATGAGTGAGTGCCAGTCATCCAGGGCCCCCAAGATGATACAACAGCAGCTTGTTGATTGGTCTACATTGGGCAACTCATAGGCTGAGCTTGGAAACATTTGACAGGATGGGCCAGGCATCAGTCACTCATCAGCAAATCGAATGCTCCTTTGATGACGTCGCTGCTTTTTTGTGTCCGCCCACGTCCTCTTTGGTGTATTTCCATTGCGGAAGAAGGTCACCTTCTCAGTCACACAGACAACTGCTCACTAGCCCAGGGGCCGCGCGATCAACAAAGTTTTCATTTTGATCCGACTCGAAAGCCGCTTATGAAAGCTTACGCCGCCGGCAATTAGCGGGAACGATTAACAGAGAAATTAGCTGTGGCGTCTTGTAACAGAAAAGTGAATTTAGTGCCAATTAAAAGCTCCTCAGACACGGCACGTGGCTGTGCATCTCTGAATATTTGCTTCGGGGACCCTGAAGGGATCTGTCTGAGTTCCCGCTGCATGTACCAACACAGTAATTATATCAAAACACTCATAATTATATTTCACGCACTAGATGTTGTGTTTCCCAGCAACAAAAGCAACGGGCCGGTCTATTGTGGGGCTATGTTGCACCAAATAGAATCATCCATGCTGCAGATGGCACTGCTTTCATTTGATGAGCATAAGCATGGCAAACATAGCTTGGCGCGGGATACTTGCTACCATTGCTGCACCGTCATTGCTGGTCCAATAAAAGGCATTCCATCCTCAAACGTACAATGGTTTTCTTTGGTGGCCAGCACGGTACGCTGTTCCATTGACGTAGCACTGGTACTTTCCCTTTATGGAAATAAATCCACAAACGCAAAGTATGTTACCTATGCGTTAGCTATTTGTTGGATCAGCCCTGGTGAAGTGCCAGGTGTGAAACACGCATTTCTAGCTGTTTCCATTTCAATTGAAAATCACAAACATATGTTATTGGGTTCATAGAGTGCAAAGAGTGACATTTGTATGGACTGCTGGTGCTTAGGACGTGCAAGAGGATGTGATGAGAGTAGTGAGGGCGATGCATAATTGCACTGCTGGTGTGGTGATGCATGTAGATCATGAGAACAAGGGTTCTGTGTGCATGAGGAGCTTTGGGATATTTTGACGTATAGTGGTCTGGGTGTACCCTGAGGTGGCCACACAAGTTGCGTACCTGGTCGATGTCTGCTATGGTACGTTTTACTGCTATCGACATGTGGGGTGATGCGTTGGTTAGCATTGGGTTGGGGTGCGAGTATATGAAATGGGCGGTGTTCGTCTATGCAATGCGGGCTCTGTACTTGGCCGTGGCTCTGATCGCTGCGCTCGACGGACAGTGTTACGTCCTGTGGTGAGATGTGATGTCAGTTATGCTGGAAGACTGGGGCAGTTATTGGGGTCAGGAAGATAGCGGGAATCTGAACCAAACAAACAATAATTGACTTGGACGATTGTGAATGCAATGTTTTCTATAATCAGAATTCTAATGCAGAAAAGAGCGAGGGCGACTTTCATTTGCTTTCAAAACAGAAGATTTTTTAATCGTATTTAGCCCGTCTAATGGACCTTTATGTATGAACACTGCCAGCAAAGGACAAATAAAGGTAAGTGGGGAGAATCGATAACGCATCTAGAAGATAATAGGACATCCAATCAATCACGCCTAGAAGAGACATTATGGTAGCTTGTCCATGACGCTTGGAAGACCTATTACAGTGATCCAGCTAGTGGACCTAGAAGACTCCCTCTCATGGACCATAGCGCCAACCACAAAGCTCCACCCGAGCCTCAAGGTACGTATAAACGCAGGACTACGGTGGACATCGGCCACAGCCATGTCTACCCGCACTCATGCACCAGAATGTTGCAATGACAAATTCAGGTCTAGCTGGGCACATACTGAGCCTCTTGTACAATGGTCAGGGCTAGTGGGCGCCCATTTCAATATGCTGTCTGGTGCAACCTCCTTACCTACAGTTCGGAAAAAAGACCCAGGCATCAATAACAATGGAAAAAGGAGAACGCAGCAAGGATGCTACTGGCTGCTGCTTGACATGGGGCAGGGTGACAGAGGGGAGATGAAATATTCAATGTCCACCGAAAAACGAGTAATTTCTCTGTAGCCACAAGGTTCTAATGCAGATGAAACCAGAGTCAAAGGCAAGGAAGTGGTAATGCTGTTGGATGCCAGCAAAGGCAGACTATAACGTGCACGCTGCAAAGCTCACATTTAATATCAAGAATTAAAGAATGTTTAGCTGTGTAGCAAGACTGCCTAAATGTGGGCAGCTTCTAACCCACTTCCCTGGGGCTCAAGGCCCTCTGGGAAAAAGCTGCCGAGTGCCAGCGTAGATAGAGTCTGGGCCCTGCCGAGGGCTCACACCAACTAGCCTCAGCCACACCGACCTCTCAGACAGCCGTTTAGCTGAGCGCTACATGGTTAAACGGCTGCCTGCTGATGTCAGCACTTCGGATTATAAAAAAGAAAAGGCATAGCCTTTTTGGAATGAAGAGACATCACTCAGCAGGCAGTCCATTACATTCAGGGAGATGTGTGGTTAAAGGGTTGCCTGGGAGGGTTAGCGAGCCCCGCAGGCATTTCTTTAACCACAGCTCTGTGAATGCAAGGGCGGAGGAGGGCTCTTCTTGGAGGGCATAGCCTAATCACTCATACTTAGGCCACACAACCAAATGAGTGCCCCCCCTCATTTTACCACCCCACTGAAAGCTCTGTGTGGCCCCAATGTTTTTGGGTCCAGGCCAAAGTTTGCCCTAGTGCCATAGCTCTCCACTCACCCACTTTTGGCGGGTGTCACCATCCAGACACCCACCCACACGCCAGCTCATCTGTTTCACCCGCCTTGGAGCCATAGACAAATTTTTCCGGGACCCGATTTCGAAATCCCGAAATCGGGTCCCGGCGCGACCCTTCCTCGCGAATGGGGGCGTGAACAGCAAGTGAAATGCTTTTCACACCCCCATTTCATCCCCCTTCTCCTCCAATGAGAGAATTGTGTCTGGGAGCTCTCCCTCCAACCCCCGCACCCCCCCCGCAAAAGTCCGCGACATAGGAGTAGGACTACCGTTTGATATGTTTTTACGGCAGTCCTACTTTTATGTTTATGGCCTGTCTGGGTTTTCTTTTTTTTAATCTGGTCACCCTAGTTTTCCCCCGCCTTATTGTCAAAAAAGGTTGAGAGCTATGCCTAGTGCTAATACCGTGCACCTTTACACTTGCACCGGTGCAAAGTTTCTGTAATCCAGCCCCTGTAGCGCACGCTTGCACAGTTCCCTGCACATGGCACACACGCAGGCAATGGATCTTCTGCACTGGCACCTGCACACAGATAATGCCATCACTGCTGACCCTGGACTGCCCAGTGGGGCTGCTTGGAAGTTCACTTGTGCAGAATGGACGGAGGATAAATGTACTCTTAACCGCAGAATTTCTCATCATTTCAGTTTGCGGCCCGCAGTCGGTGTGCTCGCAGAAATACAAGACCTCAAGCCTTTCATTTCCCAGAAGGCCTCCGGCCATGCGCTGTGCTTTTCTCTAAAAGGCTCCACCTCTTCATGTCAAGAATGCAGCACAGTCGATCCCTTGCCAAAGTTCGAAGCACTATATAAAAAATATATTTTTACCGCTGAAGTTGCACCATGGCTCCCAATTCCTTCACTGAGGGTCAGTGACTTTAGAAAACCTACGTAATCTGTCACTTGGTTCCAGTGCCTTAAATGGCACTACAAAATGAGCCGGGGCTCATCAAGGGGGCGTTACATAAGGGCGGGGTCAGCTACTGGCTCATTAGGCCACGCCCCTTGACGAGCCCCTGCCAGGCAGCCTTTTGTAGAGATCAGCACCCTATCCAGGGTGCTGATTTCTGCATTCATTTTCTATAGGCTTGCCTGGCAGGGGGCAGTGCCTCGCCTATTTAGCCTTAATGGTGATGCTGCCGCTCGCCAGCTGGCGAGGGGAGCTGGGGAGGGGCAGCATCACCATTAAGGCTGCAAGGGGGAGGCTCACGGGAAGCAGAGGCCGTTTCTCTGAAGAGTGAAACTCCCACGAATGCGCGGGAGCTTCAGTATTTAGAAAACAAGGCCTCTGCTCCCAGCGGCCTTATGTTTTCTCCATACTGGTGGCGCCGGCTCATGGGCATCTCTTGCTTAAAGGGATGCCTCACAGGTGCGGCGCCACCATTATGGCTGAAAGACATTTTTTTTCTGAAGCCTGAAGCTCTCGCACACGAGTGAGAGCTTCAGGCTTTAGAAAAACAAGCCTTTTTGTGCAGTGGCTAGAGCTGCCAGGGCAGATTAGTGAGCCAAGATTTAAGAGGCTGCTGGGGCCCGGCAGGCCCCAGCCCACTGAAATTCCTGCTTGGTTCCATCATGCACACAAGTGTCTCCCATCTGCCTCCCTTGTCCCCACCACCCAACCCAGATTTTTTGTGTATACATGTGGCACCTTGTAAAAACCAGTGCTGGAATGAACCAGATTTACCCACTTCCGGAAAAACCCATTTGCATCTTTCAATTAGTTTAGTGTGTTCGGTGCAAAGCCGGTATGCGGCAAGACACTTACCTCAAACTTACTTACGTCGGTCTGTAATGCCCATTAAATGGCGTGTTGGATTATATTCTGCAGTAAATATTTAAAGGTGTGCACCTTTTATACTTGAGCTGCAACATTGTAGGAAACACTCTTCTCTTGGGTGATTTGGTTATTTTTGTAGAGGTGTTCACGATTAATCTTTTGAGAAGCAAATGTTTACAGGGCAGAGAGAACAATCTCCCCTCCCCCATCACTGGTGGGATCCCACAGTAAATAATTTCCATTTCCAGCCCTATATAGATACAATCCATGCCCTGGCACTTCACTGGACTGAAGACGACTCTGCCTTGTTTCCTTTGTTAACCGCTTGCTTCTATATGAATGTGTTGGAACCCATGTGCTTAACAATCTAATCATCAATAGATCAATACCTGCTTTCTGCCAGAAACACTATTGGATTGCGGCTGTAATTTATTGAGAGGTTTGGAAGTTTTCATCCATGGACAGCTTTTCTGAATAACATCACCTGCCAGTTGGACACAGCGATTGGAACTGGTGCCCAATGGCAGCAGTATAGGATGTGCGGGATATGTAGCTGTAGGCAGTGATTTAAGTGGCTTGGTAACTTGAGGGGGACTAAGTATGAGTGCTTAGGACATTCCCCCTAACAAGAGCCCCCAACAATAGCCCCACTCCCCCAGTTTTGCATTCATGGAGCTCTGGTTAAAGAATTGCCTGCAGGGGTTGCTGCTTGATGTCTCTTTATTCCAAAACAGAAAGAGGGCTGGGTTGGTCAGTCTCTCCTTTTATTTCTTAGTAAAGAGCTAATACGGCGTGGAAGCCCTTTAACCAAGCACAGTTAATGGGCTTCCTGCTGCATGTTAGCTCTTTACTCAAAAACAAAAGGAGAGGCTGGCCAAACGAGCACTCATCCTGTTTCTGATTAAAGAGACATCATGCAATTAGTTTAGCCGAAGCGCTGCTCGGTTACACGGCTGACTTCAGGTGTCAGCAGTTCGGATTAGAAAAAAGAAAAGGCAATGCCTTGGGCCATGAGGAGCAACTGCAGGCACATGCATCAGAATGGCTGCAGACTCCAACCATGGAACATCTGTTGTCTCGTCTCTCATTCTGGGCCTGCAGGCCTATACCGTGTGATCACGACCCTGCAGGTCCCTGCTGGTCTAGGCCCCCCACCAGCCGAAGTGCATCAGAAGTGCTCCGATGCCCAAGCTGTGTCCACACAGCCTCACAGGGTCCTCCTACTCTGTAACCAAGTAGGTCCGGGTGATACCGGCACACCAACATGGTGACGTGACCGCTGCCGGCCCCACAATACAAAAGTGGGATCCCTTATAGCAATCATCTTTGCTGCAGAACATGAAAACAAAACTGCATTAAAAATGTATATATCTCCTTTGCAATTATAACCACTTGGAAGTCCTGGAAGCCCTCAAACATGCATGCATAGACAAAAGCATGTCACCCCGCAGCAGCATGAAGGACAGAGACATGCAGCGTCCAAAGATCATATTGGATGCAGCCACAAGAACGATGACAGGAGTTAGTAACGGGGTGCTTGCACCACCGCACAACGTCACCTCCACTGGCTCCCCTCAAAACAAAACCCCTGCCTCATACACTGACCCAGCTCCACAGATTCCCAGTGTCTTACCTGTGCACACCTGCCTTCTCCACAGACACCCTGCCAATCAGGAAAACAATAAAACCCACATGTTGAAACACAAATGTAACCCTCAGAGAGCCCCTTCTGGCATTTGCTACACGTCCTGTTAGTCTGCAACACAAGACTGCCAATTGGTCAGAGTAAAATAATTCTGCTACTATGTAAAGAGACACAGCATCTGCTCAAAAATAAAACAAATACACAACTTGATCTGTCTTTCACACTATATATGTATGCCCTCCAAGGGTACATTGCGCTATAGACAAAATGTAGACATTTAAAAAAAAAAAATCCAACTCTAAGCCTCTAGGGCCAGAATCCTGGCCGGTTTTCAGGTTATCCCTCATTAATATTCATGAGGAAATATTTGCATTCATTTAGAATTATTTGCAAACTTATCTCATGAATATTAATGAGGGGTATCCTGAAAACGAGGCATGGATCCGGCCCTCAAGGCCTGGCGTTGGACAACGCTGCAGGTAATGGGTGGTAGGCGGGCACTGTGAACCCTAGGCCCAATTCATACCCATGGTAGTATGTTACAATACAGTTCACTGATGATGCATTAATAAGTGAATAATGGATGCATAACTAAAGGATAACAGGTACTGACTACGATAGTCCCAGTTGGCAATTATTCAATCTTTTTGAACATTCAGGAGGACTTTTCCGGACTTTCAATATGGTTCCTCATGTTGCGTCTGTATGCATTTGTGTTACATGTGTAATTGTACATGTACTCATGTTTTATTACTCTACCTTGTTACAGCGTTGTAATGAGCTACTGTACACGAGCAGTCCTACTCTACATCAGAATACTGCAAACCCTGCAGTTTATTGTGGCCATGTTGGTTGGGCACATCATCTTCCTGCCCGGGAAAATACTGTATCAAGATAAGACAAGATGGCTGCCTTGTGGGCCACTGACTTGTAGCATCAAGCTGCCCCTAAAAATAGCAGAAGCTTGTGGTGGGTGGAAAATGTCACTTTGCTTAGGGTGCCATAATCGTTGCATTAGTCTTGACCCCACAGCTCTTCCATCCGGCTCCACCTGCGTACAAGTTCCGGGTAAAAACGAAAGCACTGTGTCCATCTGTCTGACCTCTGCTTACCTCCCTCGCCTGCACCTTGGTTCTCTGACCTTCCATGGAAGTGGTGGAGGGTTTGGCAGCTCACGGTTCCCTGGGCCGGCTCTATTCCCCACTGGCATCCCTCAGAGGTCAGGAAAGGGTGAGGGCAGGGGTGAGGTCAATGTAAAAGGAGGAGGGAGCCAGCCACCACGGCTCGTCAGATTGCGAAACCTCCCACTTCACGCCCGCTGGCTGGAAGCTCCATTAATTAGCAAATGGGCGCTCTTTCTTTGAATGGCCATCACCAGCAAATGGATTGATTGCTTTAAGAAAAAAGGCCATAATATGTTAATGCATCGTTTTTCCGCAGTTTCCATTTCAGCCCCCTTGCTGCCCTTTTTGTCATTAGATGTTTGCTCCGCTGGACCAATCAGTGAATCCAAACGGGCCCTATTTAGGGAGTCCACAGTGGAGGGCAACAAGGCCAGGTCTGCAGTGCATTCTTCATGGTGGGGAAGCACTGTGCAGATAATGGCATCTCCTCACATGGAAATCCACAGTGCAGGAGGACGAGGTGGGAATCCACAGTGGATGGGGACGAGGTGGGAATCCACAGTGGATGGCAATGAGGTGGGAGTCCACAGTGGAGGGTGACAAGGCCAGGTCTAGAGTGCAGCATCCATGGTGGGGAAGCACTCTGCAGATAATGGTATCTCCTCACATGGGAATGCACACTGAATGGGGATGTGGTGGGAATCCACAGTGGATAGCAATGAGGTGGGGGTCCACAGTAGGGCAGCCTCCAGTGTGGGGAAGCATTCTGCAAACAATGGCATCTCCTCACAAGGGAATCCACAGTGCATGGGGAAGCGGTGGGGATCCACAGTGGATAGCAACAAGGTGGGAGTCCACAGTGGATGGGGACCAGGTGGGAATCCACAGTGGATGGGGACGAGGCGGGGATCCACAGTGGATGACAATGAGGTGGGAGTCCACAGTTGATGGTGATGAGGCCTGGTCCACAAGGCAGCCTCCAGTGTGGGGAAGCATTCTGCAAACAATGGCATCTCCTCACAAGGGAATCCACAGTGCACGGGGAAGCGGTGGGGATCCACAGTGGATAGCAACGAGGTGGGAGTCCACAGTGGATGGGGACCAGGTGGGAATCCACAGTGGATGGGGACGAGGCGGGGATCCACAGTGGATGACAATGAGGTGGGAGTCCACAGTTGATGGTGATGAGGCCTGGTCCACAAGGCAGCCTCCAGTGTGGGGAAGCATTCTGCAAACAATGGCATCTCCTCACAAGGGAATCCACAGTGCACGGGGAAGCGGTGGGGATCCACAGTGGATGGGGACCAGGTGGGAATCCACAGTGGATGGGGACAAGGTGGGAATCCACAGTGGAGGGTGACAAGGCCAGGTCTAGAGTGCAGCATCCATGGTGGGGAAGCACTCTGCAGATAATGGTATCTCCTCACAAGGGAATGCACACTGAATGGGAATGTGGTGGGAATCCACAGTGGATAGCAATGAGGTGGGTGTCCACAGTGGATGGGGACGATGCCAGGTCTACCGGGCAGCCTCCAGTGTGGGGAAGCAGTCTGCAAACAATGACATCTCAGTAAACAACTGAATCTCACATGGTCTTCT